>NW_004567103.1:72131900-72217121 GCF_000260355.1 Condylura cristata | reverse complement strand
GGAGGGGGCTTAGAGAATTCAACAAATACAAAGTGGGGAGAAGAATAGGCAGGGGTACTGAAATACACTGCTGAGGGGCACAGAAGAGCTCTGCCACATCACGTGGGCCACCTTCCTGGCTGTGAATCTAACTCATGCTGCAGTGGCTGCAGACAGCTTCATAGCTTTGTGCTTTAACTCTTTGCACCACCAGAGAGGCCCCTCAGATTATATTTGAAAGGGACTTTCTTCCTAGTCTACAGGGGAGCATGTGACTCTGTCTTTCAGCAGTTCATTTAGTTATTGCTTGGCTTAACCAAAAAAGATACGTTGTTTCAACTAAAAATTTATTCTGAGAGGACATAGGCTGGTAGCTGCTGGTAGCTATGTGGCTCCTATGAGTGGTCATCCTGGAGGTGAGCAGAGCTGCGAGATGGAGAGACACTAGGTCCTGAGGGCACTCTGTGAGACCAAATCCTGCTATGGCTGTTTCAGACTTTTCAGTGACATTAGTCAGTGCAGTTTTGTTTGTTTTTTATTTTTGTTGTTTTATTTTGGCTTGTTCATTCTTATTCATCATTATTATACAAGTTTTCTTTTTGAAACTTATAACCAATTCCATATAAATACAATTTTATCAGTCTGTCTAAAGCATTATATTTTATTCTTTTTTGTTGTTGTTGTTGCCAAAACCCCCCTGAGCTTTGTGTTGCATGTCTGGGTGAAAGCAGTGTATTGGAATTAATGTGGCCATGTCTACTTCACTGCTTCCCATGAACTATGTTTCATACCTTTGTGAAGAAAGTGAAAACTATGTTTTGAAAGAGAATCAAAGTAGGAGGGACTCTTGACTAATTGAATAACAATATTCAAATTATGAGGATCAAACATGCAGTATTAACCCAACAGTAGTAGCTAACATTGTGCCTTAGGACTATGTAAATTAAAGTTGGTCAGTAGTTGTTTTTTAGCCTCTTGAAGTTAGCAGCTAGTGGAGATCTGAATTAACTGGATAAAAGCTGAAAGCGATGATGGCATCTTACATATAAACATTAGGATATGCAGAGGTTAACTGCTGTCTAAATTAATTACTTGTATGCAAGATGAAATTGAATAAGCTTTGACTTTTTAAACAAGATTTATTTATTTATTCATACAAGAACTAGGGTATAGGCCAGAGGTGGGGGAGGTGAGAGGATTCACCAGAAACAGAGTGGGGAGCAAAACAGGCAGGTAGACTGAAATACACTGCTGAGGGGAGCTGTGGGTGAGACAGGAGGTTTGCAAGGCCATGTGGGTCACCTTCCTGGCTGGGGATGGAACTTGTGCTGCATTGACTGTGGATACCTTCAGTGCTGTACTTTAACCCCTTGCGCCACCAGGGAGGCCCCAGATTTGACTTTTTATAATGGTATACACTGGTAGGATTTATTAAGTCTGCTTTTATTAATCACAGTATTTTTTTAAAAACACTTTCCACAAATAAATTAATATTTCCATTTCAATTTGCTTTACGGAAACAAATTCAAATGTTGAAGTAGTGAATGGGGTGGAAGAAAGATATCTTGGCATTTATCAAAATGCAAATACTAGAAACTCAATTTTTAAAAACTAAAAGCAAAAGTAATTGTAAGAATTTTCATAAAGATCTATAGTTGTGTGAAAGATCTATAGTTGGCAGAATACATGAGCCCAGGATGAAGGCTGTGTGGTTGACCAGTAGCTCCATGAAGGTGATACAGTGTTTTAGTGATATGAGCCCAAATGGACACATTGATTCAGATGGCCAAGTTTTGTTCAGAAACAAAACCACTAACAATGAAGTTAATAGTCACCTTTCATTTTAGGAAAATGAGGTCACATCTAAAGGATCAAATTGTCTTTGATGTTGTGCTTGAGGGATATTGACAGAAGGGTGAGGCTCAGAGGAAAGAGAGTAAGTTTGAGAGGAACTGTTTGTGTTAGAAAAACGAAGACTTAAATGAACAGAACTGTCTTTAAATATTTGAATGCCATTTATGTGGGAGAGAGAGCACATTAATTCTAAGCAGCTTTGGAGAAGAAAACTGTGCCTTAGTTTTTGGAGGTAGGTTTCATAACTGTGCCATAGTGAGCAGAGTTTCCTCCAGAGCTGGGTATCAGAGGGACAAGCCTCAGAGAGAGAATGGTACTGCCAAGTCCAGCAGTAGTGAGGAGAACAGTAGATTTTACTTTCAGGATTTCCTCTAACCTATTGTTCTGGCACATTCTTTCTGAAGCAAAATTGGTTTCAAGTGTCAACAACCACAGAATCATAAGGAAATTAGAGATTAGACACTATCTCAAGATCATTAGCACAACCTAGAGCCAGGAGCTACTTTGATATAACACAGTTGCAGCTAATTTGCTTCAGTCGTTATGACTTTTTTTTTTTTTTTTTTTACAATTTCCTGCTTCTGTGTCTGATAGTTCAGCATACTGAAAATTTCTCCTACCTGTGAGTGAAAGCAGAAATGGAAACAGGTGAATGTTTCCTCTCTCCTCATCAACAACAGCCTAATATCCGTTCAGTCCAATTTACAGCATTTGTTGAATTCCTGAAACTAACCTCTGATGTCTTACCTCTTCTTGTCACAGTACTTCCACTCACTGAATTTACTGCCTCACTTTGCTCCTAAACATAGGTTTTGTAGAAACCTAGTACTTTTCATATTCTCTTTAAAATACCTGGTTGTCAAAACATTCATTACATAAGCTTTTTTGAATAACAGTCTGTTTGGTCAAGGAATCCTGAGTTTCCATGTTGATTTTTTTTTTAGCAGAGTGGGTGGGACTTCTAGTTATTTAAAGTGGTTATTCCTTCTTAGCCTAATGTTTTTCAGCCTAAAGTCTGGGTGACTAGAAATAGAATATATATATATAGAGAGAGAGAGCTAAGGGTGGGGGGGGGTTATGCCTTTACTAGTCACTTTCATATATATATTGCAGATATAGTTAGGTGTGTCTCTGTGCTTATTTGGTTAAAATAATTATGACATTTATCCTCAATTAGAGTTGAGAACTAGTAAGAAAGAGAGATTCTGGAGGGGAAACTCAGAGACAGAAGCAAATATTAAGTTCAAGGAAAGAACCAGGACACTATACTGGAGGAAGACATATTTGCAAATAATTAAAATTACCCAAATTCAGAACTAGGATCTGAAATGCTATTTTAATTTAATAAGTTTTGGATTGTTTGTGTTGGAAGTGACATTGCTATACATGGATGACCCACCTCTCAGATACTCATTTGAGGTGTTCTGTGGGTTAGAGCTAGGACTAGAATGGTTTCCAAAGCCCCTTTCAAGTAAAAAGTTTTCATGGGTCTTTGCCTATTGTTGATGGTAATATGTGATAGCATTGGTGTGGGGATGTCTTTATCAAATCTCTTTGAAGTTTTTTCTTACATTGTTCACTTTTGTACAGTAATTCATTTTTCCCCTCAAGTATAGACCCCATAGTTCTCCCACCACCATATCACCCCCAATCCATCACCGTCCCTTGTGTTTATCTCTTCCCTGTTTTGAACCCCCCTTTTATCCTCCCCTGCGGTATGCCTCAGATTTATTTCTCACTAGAGAAATTTAAGAGAAGGCCAAGAAAAAGTCTTTAACCTATCTTAGGCTGCTCCACCTTTACTCCATTCTTTGAAACAGAAAATTTCAATGACTTATCAGACAAATGCTTTTCAAATAGCATCTTTAATTCACAAATTCTAACGTCAGACCTTCCCAATACAACACAATTCTAGCTAGAATCTCCTGATGTTCAGTTTTGGACCTGCCACTGTCACTAATATTTCTTCAAGCAGAAGAATGCAGAATGAAGTGTGGGTTTATAGGGGAAACAAAACAAAACATATTGGAAACTTGCGAACAGGAATATTTTGGAAACTTCTCAGATAAAAATGAAGATTTCTGCTTCTGATGGAAATCAGTAGCATATTTTTAATATTATATTAAATGCATATTAAATTGTAGAAGTTATTGGTAATTAGGCAGAGGTGTTTCAGGGTAAACAGTGAAAGAGAATGCTCAGAATTACCATTCCTGCAAGAACTTGGTGTTGCTTCTATGGAGACCTTCAAACAGGTGCACATTCAACTTGAAACAAAGAGATTCTTATTATTTTGGATTTGTTTATCATTTACCTTTATATTTAAGAAAGATAAATGCTGGTAGAGGAGAGGAGAGTTGTGGACTATTTATGAACAGTAGAATAT
This sequence comes from Condylura cristata, assembly GCF_000260355.1. NCBI lineage: Eukaryota > Metazoa > Chordata > Mammalia > Eulipotyphla > Talpidae > Condylura > Condylura cristata. Next base: position 72,212,902 of record NW_004567103.1, on the reverse strand, counting down.
AGTAAGCTCCATCTTCTACCATCATGAAAGAGAATAGAAATCTCATTACAACTTCCAATTACTTGTATTAGCAAGGGACCAAGGAACTACAGAAAGTAAGAATTTGAGAACTTAAAAAGTTCTTAGGAGTTATGATGTTTCTCATTCTGTGGTAGTCAGAATACTAGCCTTACAAAGACACCCTTCTTCTAATTCCCCAAACTTGCAATGTGTTATATAATATACACTAGGAAAACGGAATTGTTTTTTTCAGATGGGATTAGGCTACTAGTCAGCTGAACTCGAGGTAAGGACATTATTCTGGATGTTTTGGACCAGCACAGTGTTATTACTAGGGTCCTGAAGAAAGAGGCAAAGGAAGAGTGAATGTCAGACTAGCCAAGGATGGAAGGAAGCCTGAGCCAAGGAATGGACGTAGCCTCTAGAAGCTGCAAATGGCAAGAGTACAGTCTTGTCTAGAACTTCCACAGGGAGCACAATCCTCCCTACACCTTGATTTTAGCATCGTGTTAGGCTTCCAGAATTGTAAATGATAAATGTGTTGTTTTAAGTACCATGTTTGTTGTCACTTGTTATAGCAGCAATCAGAAACAAGTAATCTATGTATATTACTAAAAATCTGCATATTTTGCACAGGATATGGCAATAAAAAATTCTTTAGAGTTGATGAAGGCCTTGCCTCTGAAAGTAGCAAAGTGATGGAGAGTTGGAATGGCCATACTCTACTCCAGTCAGTCTGAAGTAAACAGGAGGCAAACAACATCTCAAAAGTAGTATATATAGGTCAGTCACTGAGGTCATAGGAAACATTCTTATTGTCTTATAGTTGAATAGAAGTGAGGGGGAGGCCCTCCCTGGTGGTGCTGCGGGTTAAAGCACAGCACTAAGAAGCTAAAGCCACTTCAGCATGAGTTCCATCCCTGCCCCGGAGGTGACCCACATGGCGCCGCAGACTTCTCCTGACCCGTCCGCTGCTCCCCTCAGCAGTGTACTTCGTTGATCTGCCTGATCTGCTCCCCACTCTGTCTCTGGTGAATCCTCTCACTGCCCCTGCACCTCTGGCCTATACCTCAGCTCTGTGTGCATAAAATAAATCTTAAAAAAAAAAAAAAAGTTTGGGGGGGATTAGTTATTGACCTGATTTTAAGAACCTTCTATAATATGTTAGTGTAGAGACACTCACAGGAAATTTGATGACAAAGTACTACCAAAGATAATGCATTTTTTAAAGACATCTGACTTTATGAAAACAAGTGACCCATTTTCTTATGGAAATAATAAATTTGTGATTTATTTTTTTTTTGGGCCAGTTATAACCTTTCTATATAGTTTGAAAGAAGGTACATCAAAGGTAGAAATTCAATTTTGATCAGAAAATAGTTATTTTGGAATCCAGGTTTTTGCTCCTGTTGTTCATTTCAACAGATAGTAAAAGTGAAGTTTGAATAGAATGGCAAGTAGAGGTTACATCATACTTTCTGAATATTTTTTTTAAGATTTATTTATTTATGCATGCATAACTGGAGTACAGGCCAGAGGTGCAGGGGTGGTGAGAGGATTCCCAGAGATAGAATGGGGAGCAGAACAGGCCAATTGGGGAAGTACACTGCTGAAGGGAGCAGTGGGTGGGTCAAGACACGTCTGCCATGCCATGTGGGTCACCTCCCTGGCTGGGATCTAACTTGTGCGGACGTGACTTTAGCTTCCATAGGATTGTGCTTTAATCTGCTGCACCACCATGGAGGGCCTCAGTTTCTGAATATTATATTGTGGAGATAGAGGCAATAGTTTCATCAAGTGAATTTAGGGGTTAGAATTTGGGATTGAACATGTAACAGGGATGAATTGGGAATATTCACCATCACTTTCTACTCTGTTGAAGACTTCAGAGTGGCCTGTTTGGCATGCATGCACTCTAGCATCCATCCCACCTCAACCTTCCATTTATTTTGTAAAACAATGTAATTATAGGAAATAAAGGAGGAGAAAAGATAAGCAGTTTGTATTTAAAAGGCTCAGGATTTGCTCAAAAGAAGTACAAGAAAATGAAGGCAAAAGAAGAGGAACATTAAGAGAAAAAAAGAGTTTATGCTAATTATATGTCACAGAAATTTTGTTGGGGGAGTTGTTAGTAAAGTTTTATAAGTACATCTGGGAGAGAAAGCTAGTGAAAATAATGATGAAATAGTGTTTGTGTATTATGAGTTAATTTACTTGATATTCTGAGAATTGTGAATATTTAACTCATTTGATAATTAGGTTTATGTATTTGTATTTGCTAGTTTGCTGAAATAGTGAGACTTGGCCATTTGAATCTCCATTTATTTGGATTTACAGATATATGCAATATTATTTTATTGGTTGATACGATGTATTGCTATCCATGGTGTGATTGTCAAACACTTTTATCTATTATAGTTACTCTCTTGCAACTGAACACAGTTGGAAAATAATACACAATTTATTTATTTATTTATTTGCTCAGTTTTCTTGAAATTCCATACCAAACATTCTCCATAGGCACTCAGTAGTGCCTAGAGATTCTATAACATCTCTTTAGTAAATTCACTTTCTTATACCCAGAGCAACTGTTTCATGTCTTCTTTTCTTAAATCTTCAGCAAAGTATTTCTTTCACTTACAAAAGAATCATAAGAGAATTGATTCAACTTCAGAAGCTTGTATCATATAAGACCTTGCTGCCTTTCTTCGTAGGGAAATTGTCCTTTTTTATGACAAGTCAACCCCCAACTTTGTGCCCACTTTTGTTAGGGTATCACTTTACTAACTTTCCCCTTATTTTACATTACAATTTCCCTCTTGTTATTATGAAAATATTTGGTAACATCATCTGTCTCAAAAACACTTTTCCCCCACTACCTTTCCATTTCTCATCTCTGTACAGGAAACATCCTTAGAAGGTTTATTTCTCTTTGCTAATTTTATTTCTTCACTCCCCATTAACACCTTTATTCACTCCAAACAGGTATTTTTCACACTGCTCTTTTTTAAATTGCTCTTGCTAATGTCATCTTTCAAAATCTTATTTTCAGGTTTCTATCTTCAAATTATCTGCTGTTTTATGTGAGAAAGTTAATATACTTTCCTTTTCACATGATTTTTGCACTTGTTTTCAGAACCACCTCTATGAGGACATTCCTGGCACTGGAGATAGTCACATTGTAAACAAACTGAACATAAACCCATAGTTCTCAGAGAGTTTTTCTGAGATGAGAAAGCTAACAAGCAAATATAAGTAAGTCACATAGATTAAACAGATGATGAATATAGAGTATGGTGATAGAAAAGGATCACTTGAAACTATAGTTTAATTAGAATTAGAAAAAGGCTATGGAGATGGTATTTGGACAAAGATAGAAGTAAGGGATCAGGATGAGGAAAGTGGTCTGGGAAGAGGGGACAAAAACAGAACCCTACCTTCCAAGTGTGGCTTCTATTGGGTTTCAGAAAGTCATTTTTAAAAAAAATGTTTTTTAAAAAAAAATCATAACTTTTCTGGAAACCCAATACTTCACATTAATGATAATGCTTTCTTAAGGTCTACCGATGACATTTTAATTGTCAAGGGCTTTTCAAAGGTACTTTCTCTGTTCCTTTCTCTTGGACATCTTTGCAGAATTTAACTCCATCAGTCTTTTTTTAGCCACTCTTTAAATGTTCAGGTTGTTATAATTTTATCTTCTAATTTTGTTGGTCTGTATCTTTTATATTCTTTGCGATAAGAACATTTAACATGAGATCATCAGATTTTTAAATATAAACATAGCATTGTTATCTACAGGCATAGGGTGCATAGTAGAGATGTAGAAATTATTCATCTTACATGCTTTTATGTCTGTGGTTGCTAGAGGCTGGTGGGGACAGAAATAAAAGATGCTTATCATAGTCCATTTTAATGGTTTTTTTTCTTCACACCTGTTAAACTTGTGAATTTATTTCATATTCTTTAAATCATTTTATAGTTGCTTAACTCAGAGTTCTTGTTATGTTGCATTATGGATGGCTCTCAATTCTTTAAGTCCTTTTAAAGATTGTTATATCATACATGGTAGCTTCTCAATATATGTTATTTCAGTAAATTCATTAGCTATGATTTTTCATTTCTGTTCACCTTTCAATTATTTTTATGCATATATTTTCATTCTTCTGGTGACCTAATACTTCTTATAAGTAAATTCTCTAATTTTCCAAAAGCATACTGGGCTTTTGGGTACTGATTAATCAGCTTTGTCTCATTATTTTCCCAGTAATTAAAAATGAGTATATTTCTCTCCAAATCTTTCATCTTGCCTACCTATTTTCTGACAGTAGTCTCAGAAATCTTGCTGTTTAGATTTCAAATCTCAGAGCTGACTTAAGCTTGTCTTCTTCCCCCAAATTAATTTTTTATATAAATTTTTGCTAAACAACAGTTTTTGAATCAATCCCTTCACTTTCATTTCTATTGCCTCGTTTAACTCAATTCTTTATGTTTCTTTGTCTTGACTCCATAGTGACTTGGTTTCTGGCTGTGTTCTCTATCTTTTGTTCTGTTATCTCCTCCTTAGCTGATGAACAAAAACTGGCTTCACGATACCATTCCTATGTTATCTTTGCTGTTCTAATTTACCCATAAGAGAATTGGCTCATCCTCAGAAGCTCGCATCAAGCGAGACCTTGCTGTCTTTTTTAATGGGATAATTGTTCTTTCTTGTGACAGTCATCCCCCAAATTTTGTGCCCTGGAATCCACCCACTTTTGGCTTTGCTAGGGTATCACATTACTACCTCTTTCCCTTATTGTGCACTATTGTTTCCCTTTTTACTTGAATACTTTTAATTATGCAAATATTCTACAATATCTCTGTCTCTGCTTCCTTCCCTCTCTCCTTCCATTTGTCCATCTGTCCTATCTCCCTTTCCCATTAAACTTTTTATCATTTTTTCATTTCTGCAACTCATTTGTCCCTGCCTTTAATTTAGCTGCTGTTCCCTTTATAAGTACCCTGTGTCCTTGCCTAAAGTCTAAGATTCCTGGGGAAGATACTATGCCTGTGGTTTACTATGTTCTCTACCATGCTAGCATGGTACCTTGCAGGTTAGAGATACTCAGAAAAAGTGTGTCTTTGATTGGCTATTTGAAGTAAATTATTGCCATGAAATTATAGATTAAATGATTATTTCAAGACTATTAGATCTCTTTACAGGGATGTCACACATGGGTGTTAACATGGTAGCCTAGGGGTTAAGTCTCAGTGCTATCACTGCTACAGCCCTGTTCAATCCCCAGTCAGGGAGCCGACCCACATTTGATGCAGCAGACCTCTCCTGTCTTGCCTGCTGCTCCCCTTAGCAATGATTTCAGTAGATCTGCCTGCCAGTTCTGCTCCCCATTCTGTCTCGGGGGAATCCTCTCACTCCTTGCACTACTGGCCTACACTTGAAATCTTGTATGAAAATTAAAAAAAAAAAAAAAAAAAAAAAGCAAAATGCCCAAGCTATTCCTGTCTTCTTCTTTTTATTTTAAATAAGAACATATTTCTCTCTCTCTCTTTAAAGATGTTTTTATTTATGCGTACAGAACTGGGGCTCAAGCCAGAGATGCAGAGGCGGTAAGAAGATTCGCCAGAGACAGTGGGGAACATAACAGGCAGATAGACGAAGTACACTGCTGAGGGGAGCAGAGGGTGAGACAGGAGAAGTCTGCTATGCCTTGTGGATCACCTACGGGGCCACGGATCAAACTGGCACTGAAGCAGCTGCAGCTAGCTTGCAGTGCTGCATCCTTACCAGTTGTGCCACTAGGGGAGGGCCCTATTCCTGTGCCACTAGGGGAGGGCCCTATTCCTGTGTGTTTTCCCCACTTTCTCCTACTGAACTTGCTCACCTTCCTTGTTTCTCTCTGTTAAATGGTGTATTTATCCTACCTGTTACTTAAATACACTATTCAGGATACCTTAACTTGTTTCTCTCAGTCATTGTATACAATCATTCAAAAGTTCTATAATTTTGCTTCTTCTAGGATGAGTCTCAGTCCTGTTCTGTTCCCCCACTCAGCCATTGTTCAAAATTCCATTCTGTTCCCTTGGGTTGTGGGTATTACAGCATCCCTTTTTTGGTATTCTCTTTGTCCTAGTCTTTGCCTTATGCATATCTAGACAATTTTTATGTATTTATTTTAATTTTACTAGATATTCATAGGGAAAATACATATAAAGATTTAAAGAATAACTGTAAAATGAGCCCAAAAACAATAACCCAGGCTGAGTCTTGGACTCTGCTTGTGCCCCCATGTGTCTTGTGACAGCCTGCCAGCTCTCTGTCAGAGGAAAGTACTTCCCCAGATCTTTGTAATACTGTTTTATTTTTTTTTTCTTGAGACTTACTGCTGATAGATTTTTCCCTTAACAAAATAGCTTAGTTTAGACCTTTGTGTAAATGAAATTACACAATACATGGATCTTCTGTCATTTGCTTCTTTCACTCTTTTTGTGTTTCTAAGATTCATCTACACAGTGTCAAGTTGCTGAATGTTTTCATTGCTGTATAGGATGTTAATCAACAAATATTCCACAATTCGTGTATCCATTCTATTATTAATGTGCATTTGAATTGTTTCCAGTTCTATTTCTGCAGTGTTGCTGCTGTGAACTGTTTCTGAAAGTATCACGATATGAATGTGCATGCATGTCCATGGGATGCATGCCTTAGAGTGGATTTGCTAGGTATTTTGTATAGTTTAAAGCATTTTTTATTGTTTTTGAAGTACAACTACTTCATATCCTTGCTGGGTTTTTGCCAGCAAATAGTCACCATAATACTCCTTCTATAGAAGTCCTTCACCTTAGTTCATTTTATTATACATTTGAAGAAATGTAAACCTATACCATAAATCGTATATACTGTTACCTCCATTAGAAAAGTTGAATTAAAAAATTACTTCATTAAAAAAAAGTAAAGATGAATCAACCAATGGACAAAATTTGTAAATAGAATATTCATAAGAAAAAAAGACTGACTTGTGAAAAGATGCTTACAATTTGTAGAAGTGTATGTGTGAACTATAATGATAGGCAAATTCTCACTGGTCAGATTGAGATATATGAAAGAAACATGTTCTCTTTGCAAGCACTAGGAGAAGAGAGTGAGTAGCAGCTCTTTGGATGAAACAGGCACCATCTGTACAAATTTTCATGCAAATACTTTTCACTTAGCAAGTTAATTTCTAGAAGTTATTATTATTGTGTTGTTAAGTCAATGACTTATTGTTAGTATTTTTTATCTGTGTAAGCTTTGGACATTGATAGACAGTCTAGTTACTGATTTTTTTTTTTACTTTCAATATTTAATGTTCTTGAAATGTAAAATGTGCCTTATGTTTTGTTTGTTCATTTGTGTTGTATCTGTATCTTTTTCATCCTATAAAATACATATGATTTTTCACACAGTAGAACAAATCTAGAGTGATCATGTCATTTAATCCTTCAATTGAGCATTTCTAATAGTGAAAATATGTGTTTTTAGTTATTATGCCAGAATCATAGGTATATATCAGGATTGTACTAACAAAGTCAAGACAAACATTCTCCATAATTATACCAATAATCATTTCCTGCAATTTTATTAAGGTGTGACATCCCTAGGTCCTTTTATTTCTAACTACAAACTAATCCAATTGCATTTTAGGTCTGCATGTCATAGTTCCCATCACAGTTTTCATGAAAATTTAATTTTTCTTTATTTTAGATATTTTGTGTATGCTTCCATTATTTTATACTTATTTTGGTAGATATTGCATTTAGAGGAGTCTGCTTTCTTGGCTTATTGTACTTTTGGAACATACCAATAAGTAACTTTAAAAGATATAGTGTGTGGAATATGGAAGTTTAAAAGTATTGTATATAAACTTAATAGTCTGGTTAAAATTTAAAAGCTTTGATATATTATAGCTCCCAATATTCCTATTCAAAAATCCAATGTTATTTTAATTAGTTGTTCTTGACTATTATGTTACTTTTTCTTTTTGGAAAGATTTAGGGTGTTCTTTTTTTTATATTTTGTGTTTCATTTTACTTTGGAGTAGATTTATGTCTTAATACTTAGATGAAAACTGATAGGATTTTTCAATGTAGTTACTAATATATTTTAATTCTGGGAAATTTCTTATGTTAGTCATCTTATTTTTTTTCGCACAGTTTTCATTACTGTGTTTTAGAAGTTATTATCAAATGTTAGACATCTAAAGTTGATTGTTTAATATTTTAATATTTTCCCTTTATAAATCTATCTTGCATTCCTTTTCTCTTTTAATTCTAAGACTTCCTCAACTTTATCTTCTACCACTTTATTTGATTGTTTACCTAGTTTCCACTTTTGTGTACATTCTAACACAGATATTTTTTTTTTATTTAAGTATATTGATTTTGGGTCATAGAATCAATATTTCTTTAAATTTCTTAATATTTTTTCATGTATTGCTTCTACCTAATTCCAGTTCCTTTTACAGCTTTATTGTTGTGTTTATGGCTTTAATGTTGAATGTTAATGCTCCTTCACTGTTGATTTATATTACACATGAAACATTGAAAAAATGATCAGAAGCAGGACACCTGTTGAGCTTCATTTACCTTAACTAATTTAGTGATTTAATGGAGATTTTGGTACTTAAATATTGGCATACTAAGGTCTTTTCCTCTCATATTAATCAATTTCTATAAAGAAAAGTTCTTTATCTACTTCTTGGTATGTTCTGGGAACAGGATAGAAAATGAGGGTTGAAAGTCTCTATGCAGTCTGTTCCTTTACATTCACTGTTTCACAAAATATTTTTTGTGAAAATTATTCACCATTAGAATTTTGTCCTAAGCTCATATTAAGAAAAAAAAAGAGGCCCTCCCTGGTGGCGCAGCGGGTTAAAGCACTGCACTGAGAAGCTAAAGCCACCTCCGCATGAGTTCGATTCCCGCCTGCCCCAGAGGTGACCACATGGCGTGGTAGACCTCTCCTGGCCCGTCCACTGCTCCCCCCAGCAGTGTACTTCGTTGATCTGCCTGTTCTGCTCCCACTCTGTCTCTGGTGAAGCCTCTCACCGCCCCTGAGCCTCTGGCCTGTACCCCAGTTCTGTATGTACAAATAAAATAAATCTTAAAAAAAAAAAAAAGGAAATAGGATAACTTGTGGGGCAAAGTGATTCAAACATATTTTTGAGGTCTCTCAACATGTAAGAAGTAATGTTTGATGCTATTTGACATTAAAATAAATATTAAATTTAAATATTTGGCCCCAAAACAGTTCACGATCTACTGGAAACTGCAGTATAACTAATTTTATGTGCTTAAATGTGTTAATTTTTACTGACATAACAATTATAACACTGTATTAGATTTAGAGATATAAGATCTAACCTTTTTAAAGATGTTACCATACTTGCCCGCCACCAAAGCACCCATAATCTTTCCCCTGTGTCCATGGGGCCTCTACCCCTTTGCTCTCGAGCCCCTGCCTCCTCCTCCGGTAGTCTCAATTTCATAGTCGTATTTCTAGGATGTGACTTTATTTTTTTTTTAAGATTTATTTATTTATTCGTACAGAACTGGGGTACAGGCCAGAGATGCGGAGGGTGAGAGGATTCACCAGAGACAGAGCAGGGAGCAGAACAGGCAGATCGACGAAGTACACTGCTGAGGGTAGCAGCGGGCGGGTCAGGAGAGGTCTGCCTCGGTGGGGTGGAGCTCCTCGAGGGCAGGCGGGGATTGAACTCATGCGGAAGTGGCTTAAACTTCTTAGTGCAGTGCTTTAACCCGCTGCGCCACCAGGGAGGGCCCGGATGTGACTTTTTTAGTTCTCTCCAGCCTTTTGTTTGCTTCTCTGTATTCCACATATGTGAAACCTTTTGACATGTGTCCATCTCCTGACTGATTTTGCTTAGCATATTTCCATCCAGTTCTATCCATGTTGTCTTTATTTTTATAGCTCAGTAGCTGGACCACTGTGAAAGACTTGGTCTTAGTACAAAAGCACATATTGTATTGACAACTTACATTGGAGTAAGAAGTAAACTTTGGATAGACCATATAAGGAATAATGAGAGCTATGTCCTTATCTTCCTTGGTAGTTAGTATATAAAGTCAAAAATGGATGAAATTATATATATATAAGTATATGGTATAGAAATATAGTAGCCAATATGAGCAGAGATTTACAAAAAAACAAGCAATTTCCAATGCTGTCAGGCACATTGTGAGTGGTATGGCTGAAGGAAAAAAAGATGAAATTCTGCCATTTGCAACAGCATGGATGGATCTCGAGGGAATTCTGTAGAATTCTATGTAGTTGAAACAAGCTAAACAGACAAAGACAAGCACAGTATAATTTCATTCATTTGATATATGGAGAAACACACAGATAGATTAAATAAAACAAAAACAAACTTTTGTACTTTATAAGAGCAGTAAGTGGTAAGGGGAAAGGCAAGAGGCATGGATAAATCAAGGTAAAGGGCTTAATGTTAGGATGGAGAGTAGAATTGGACTTTCAGTGGTGCACTAATGTATGCATATACACATTGCTTTTCAATGATATTACTGAAACTTATATATGATAAAAATTTAATTAAAAGAAAATTCAAAGACCTTACTCTAAGGCACAGTCAGGAAGGGGAGAAATGAGAATTTTTTTAATGCTTCATTATGTCTTTTGCTATTATTTGATATGTTAAACAATGTGCATTTATTTATTTGAAAACTTATTGAAAAAAATAACAAACCACTATATCTAGTACCACAATTTTAAGTAGCAATGTCACGTTTTGTTATACTGTTTTCCTTATCATTTAATTGATTCCCTGCTGAAATATATTTAGCTGTTGAAAATTTTTGCTTTTGCAAATCATGAAGGGAAAGCTTTGGTTACTTTCAAATGCTTTAGACATGTTTATAGAATTAAGGAAACTGAACTTAAGGGAAGGTTTTATTAGGCAGAAGAAAAAGATTAAAATGGTGACTCAAATGTCACAGCATATGTTAATCTCCTTAAGATCTTTTATAATATTTCAGAGCTTGAGTTGTGCCAAAGACCAACTAAAACAAAACTTGTTTAGGACGGGGCAGTGATACAGATATCGGTGTTTCTTGAAAACTCTTCCACTTACTGGAAGAATCTAGTGAATACCCAAGTTTGAGAAGCATTGGCTACAGTGAGACTATTCCACTCCCTCAAAACATCATGATTTAAAAACATTTGTTATGTTTATGTTGTAAATTGAATCACGACTACACTTACACATATTTTTTTAAAGATTTATTTATTTATGCATCCAGAACTGGGGTACAGGCCAGAGGTGCAGGGGTGGTGAGAGGATTCACCAGAGACAGAATGGGGAGCAGAACAGGCAGATCAACCAAGTACACTGCTGAGGGGAGCAGCAGGCAGTCAGGAGAGGACTGCCACATCATGTGGTCACCTCCAGGGCAGGAACAGAACTCATGTTAAAGTGGCTTTGGCTTCTTATTGCTGTACTTTATTTAACGCGCTGCACCAAAAGGAAGGGCCCAACTTTCATATTTTTACTCATTATTCTCCTTTGTATCTTTTTTCATTTCTTCTTTGGCCTTCCCTGTCCCTTTCAAACTGATACCCCCATGCCTCAAGGAAAACAACCTAGGAAGAACAAAATCTATAATTTAGACCTATTGATTCTTTCTTTCCCCTTATTTTATGTTGTAACTGGTCTTCTCATTCTTTAGAGAAGCAGAGGGTATCCTGTCTGTATTGACCTTTCTGAATCATGTGCTGCTTTCCTCAACCTTGCTGTTCTTTTAAATGTGTGGCAATATTTTGTTCATTTTTACTCTGCTTATGAGGGAATCTTATATTTTCTAGTTGGATTTTTGTTTTTGAATTGGATAATGTCTTCTTTCACATCCTATTTTGGTAACTAGATTGAATTTAAAGAGAAAGTGTTTTGTTTTTGTTCATTCTATATATTTTTTTCTTGTAATGAAGTCAGTATTTGTCATTATAGGACAAATAAAATTCATCATTTCCAAAATTTAGGACAATATATTTCTAAGTCTCCAAAATATTCATTTTATTATTGTACCTGCAGCAAAGTGTTTTCAGTTTACTTTTTTGATCAAAACCAAGCTTGACAAATACTTTGTACTGCTGTGCCATCTGTAGCAAGCTGTTGTAATTACCCATCTGTTTCAAATTGCTGGTTTGTTAGTACAGTCTTGCATTTGGTGCTTGGCATAATTAAGTTCATTAAAGTATCACCCTTGAGCTTTAATATTTAGGATAATATTTTTGAACTCTGACATCCTGGAGGGTACAAAGTTGTATGTGTGTACTTTTGATACAGGGAAATATCTTATTCCTCAATGATTTGTATTAGGAAATGATATTTTCAAGCTAATGTACATTCAGACAAAACTTTGTATAACCACATATTTAAAATGCATCTATATTTCAATGCAAGTTAGTCTAAATGAAAGTGATTAAGTAATGATGAGAGAGATTATGGTCTTTTTTATTATGGTTTATGTAAAATTAATGACTATTAAACTGATCTTATGCAGATATGTGGTTGAACTAGAATGTGTGTCTACGCTGAGTGATTGTTCTTTAAAATATACTAAATATGAATTAGATTCTATTCAGAAATATAAAACACTATAGGCTGTTATTTAATATAGGCATTGGGAAATTGAGAATATCAGGGATACTGGCTATAGTTTTCTTGTGCTATCCTTGCTTTGTGTATTAATGTATGTTTCATAAAATGTAACAGGAGTATTCATTCTTCTTGGATTGTTAGAAAAAATTTGCATAAGAGGGCAAAAGTTCTTTAAAGCTTTAATGGAATTTGCTTGATAGCTGTCTGGCCCTGAGTTTTTATTTTCTGGAAGATTTTTGATTATTCTTTCAAGTCCCATAGATATGATCATTTTATTCAACTCATGTTTTTTTCTGGGTTTAGTCAGGTTAATTATACTTTTTCTAGAAATTTGACCATTATCTCTTATAATCCTTTGCATTTACATGCTATCTGTGGTCATTTTTTCCACCTTTATTTCTTACTAAGTTTATTAATGAATTCTCACTCTTTTTATTTCCCTGTTTACTTAGCTAGAGCTTAAACTTTGATTCTTAGTTTCAGTGCCTTTTTTTAAAATTTGTTTCATTTATTGCACTCATTTTTTTTTTAAAGATTTATTTATTTATTCATACAGAACTGGGATACAGGCAGAGATGCGGAGGGTGAGAGGATTCACCAGGTACAGAGCAGGGAGCAGAACAGGCAGATCCATGAAGTACATTGCTGAGGGGAGCAGCGGTCGGGTCAGGAGAGGTCTGCCGTGCCTTGTGGATCTGGATCTCCTCCAGGGTAGGCCGGGATCGAACTCATGTGGAAGGGGCTTTAGCTTCTTAGTGCTGTGCTTTAACCCGCTGCGCCACCAGGGAGGGCCTCACTCTTATAATTACTTTATCCTTCTTTCCACTAACATTGGGTCTTGTTTTTATGTAATTTTAAGTTGTTTATTTGGAATTTTCTTCTTAATATGAGCCTATATTATAATTATATTTCCTCTTAAGACTACTTTTGCCACGTCACATAAATTCTGATAGCTTATATCCTTGTTTTTATTTGTTTTGAGGTACTTTATGATTTTGCTTTAATTTCTTTTTTTAAAATCTAATAACTATTAAGCAGCATGTTGTTCAGTCTCCATGTGCTTAAGGTTTTTCTAGTGTTTTTTTTTAATAATTAAATTCTACTTTTATGGTATTATGGTCATACAGAGAACCTGGTATTACTTGAGTCTTTTGGAGAAAAAATGTAGAGAACCAAGCAGGATGGGGCCAGTGGACTGTGATGGAGGACCATGGATACCTTGATTCTGTTTGTGGTGTGGTAACATTCATTGAAGGATATGAAAGCTAGACCCTAACATGCCTTCTTCAATGAGCAGCAAAGGCTTTCCTTTCCACAGTTTTGCAGGGACCTAAGTTGTAAGGACCCACAGTGATCCCTTCCCTAAAAATTTCCTCATTAAAAATGTCATAAGCAGCCGCATGTCAACCTCTAAGCTGTGGTTGAGTAACAGACACAGCACAAGGTGGGGACCAGAGCTGGAACAGGCCCACATATCAGGAATTGGTTTGTCTTTTTAAATAAAGAGACTTGACCTAGGAGGCTTGTACCTGTTATAAGGTCTTCAAACTTTGGTTAATGGAAGTATTTTGTTGTTCTGAGTTTTACTTTGTGTGGAAATAAAATAGTTGTCCTATAATCATATCTACAGACTTCAAATAATAGCTTCCCCACAAGTGATATATGGGTGATCTGATGTGGCTTTCTCTGCCCATTGGGAGCGAGTGGCTCAAGCTAATAATCACCATTCTGCACCCTTAATAGTAGAAAGGATCTATGTAGCATCCACTCTTGCCACTTTATAGGTTACATTGATGGAATAGAAGTAAAGTTTAATTAAAGTTTTTCTACCCCTTTCCACTGAGCTGTCACTTTTAGTTTATACAATAGTCATCTTTCAGGTGTTGCTGTCTTGTTTTGTTTGTTATTGGGTCATAAAATGTGGGTGAGTTGAGCCCATTACCTTACTGTGCTGCCATTAATCTGTACTCTGCACATCTCCCTTTTAAAAATACTTTAAATGAAAAAAAATAACATTATGTATAACTTTTGAAATAGTCCTCAGTCTTCTTTAAGGCAGCCATTTCCTTAGTTAACATATACTTTTCTTTTCTGCATAGTTTGCTCTACAAGAGATAGCTGCATGCTTTTAAACTTGGTATGTTCAAAACTAGAGAGAATGAATAAATAAATTCTATTCGTTTCAGACATGAAAAGCGTGAAATTAAGTAACTTTTTCTATTTAAAATCATCTTCTATTAGGGATACACAAATAATTTAGGTATTAAAGTATCCTCTTTAACTAGAAAATAATTCATGATATATTATTGGTCTGTTTTTGGATAAAATCCATAGACCTGTCCTCCAAAGTAATTTTTGTATTAAGACTTACAGTACTATTTTTTTTTCTTATAACCCTGACATGAAACTTTCTCTATGGAATAAATATATGCTAAACTGAAAATAAACTGAGAAGATTTTGTAATACCTCACACAGCAGAAAAAGAAAAAAAAAACCAACAACAACCAAAAAACATTACATAAATCCAAATATTTTATTTTTAAATAGCTTTCTATGCAACACTTCTTATGGAATGACTTCAAGAGCCTTCTTATAGAGGGTTGGCAAAATTTCTCCATGTGGAAGTATTGCCAAGCAGTTCACAATGTGTCTTCATGTTGTTCACAGACACCAGAGTACACCAACTTTTCAACTTTTAACAGGAAGGAATGTAATATGTTGATCTATAAGCAAGATAGAATACATATTTGTCAGTGCTAAGCGCAACCAGGACAAGAAGATACTCTTGAAAATTATGGCAGATGCTAGAGCTGTAAGTTCTGGTTTTGTTTTAGAATGCTGAAACAATGAAAAAGAACAAAATTTTGGGCTGGAAGAAGACAATACTAAATGTTCATATGGTCCCTGAAGTCTGTTCTTACATAACTGTGAGGATCAGTCTTTCATTTTAGATATTATACTTAACAGTTTAAATAATCTATGAGAGCTTTATTTTATCCTATTGTGTCTGCTTGTCTCATTTTTTAAGTTTAATTCTATTCCAGCTACTTCTCTATTGAAGGCAGTTTTTTTTTGTACTCTGTTGCATGGTTCCTAGACATTGATATTCTCACTTACCTGTAACATGTCTTATAGAGGCCTGGACCCCATGCTGTCTTTAATGCCGTGACTTCACATTGAATTCAATTTTGTTAATACTGTGATCACTCAGCTCATTACTGATTAGTTCTCTGTTTATCTGAAAAACCTTGCCCTGACTCCTCCTTTTTGAAGGTAGTCCCTCTTTGCTGATCAAGTTCATGGGCCACCTGTTTCATAGAATTTATTGCATCATGTTGGTTCCATAGGTTTACCTAGCTAATCACTCATGAGCTCTACAATAGTGAAAGCCATTACTCATTCATTGCCCAGTGCTAATCACAGTGTCTAACCCTGACAGAGCTCATTTATCTCTCATGCAACTCAAAATTTTACTGGGGGAGATAAACACACAAGCTACTAACAGTGACATAGTGGGAAATACTTGTTTCATAGCTATAGCAGAGAAAGGTGCTGTGCATGAGTGCAGGGATACAATGTGGTGGTGAATTAAAATGGGCTAAGTCCCCTATTCCTGGACTTTAAGTCTGCCATCCTGGACTTACAGCACAGTTATGTACAATGGATGTTTCTGGACAACCCAAACAGCTCAAATCAACTGGTACTCACTGTGTAGGCTGTGGTATCTTGCAATATTAAAGTGTAAGCAGAGTTTCTGTCCTTAAGGTAGTAACCCTCAGATGGGAAAATATAACCTGAAGAGCTAGAAAGTAGGATTGTTTTTCTTTTTGAGAGAAAATATTTCTTAGCATCAGCAAGAAAGTTTGTGATGAATTATTATTACATAGATAAGTACTATGAAGTTCATATTCCTTCACTCAATAGATAAGGAATTACCTGCCTATTTTACAAAATGGTTTGACTATAAAGGATACAGTATGAGCAGGAATGTGGAAGCAAATAACTAAGTCTTCTAAATGTAGAGGTAGTTGGAATGCTTTTCCTGGGCTTAAGAAAATGTCAGACATCTCTGGTGTTGTTTATATTGAAGTTAGTGTATATTATCTGAGAACATGAATCATAGGGTTGAAAATCACTCTTGCCAATAACAGCAAGTGTACCTTTATATACCATCATCCCTTAGAGTTTATTTTTGTTACTTTGTCAGCTTCCATGGGTAAGATATTATGACTTCAGGAACAGCAAAATTATAGAAATAGGACCCAAATGGTTTCAGATATACCTTATTTCTCTCATTCATTAATTGAATACAACTTTGTCATTTTTGAGCATTGTTCTAGAGTAGAGGAACACAGGCATGAAAAAAAAAAAGCAACAGTACTCTTGTCCAAATGTTTACATTTTGCCAAGAATTAGGGGTGATAAATGAACAAAGTAAATTCAGACAGAAGTCTGAAGCAGAATGGGGGATTCAGATAGAATGGTTTATCAGGAGCAAACCTCTATGAACATCTATTTCCACTGGGATTGGAGTTACATGGTGGAGGATTTGCTAGACACCCTCCTGAGAGTAGATGGACAGGAGTGTGGTGTGTTTGAAAACAAAATCAAGATGGGTGGGGCTGCAGTGCAGGAGGGAGCAAGTGATTCAGGGTGAGGTCAGTGAGTCTGGAACCCATAGAAGGCTGTTTATAATTTATTCTGAGTTATTAGGAAGCCAAAGTGATAGGGATAGTGAGGTGATCTTTTTTTCATGTGTCATTCAGATTACTTTAATATCGGGTTTAAAATTGAATGTAGGTGTCACACAGGTGCTTTCTTTTTGAGGCTAACAATAATGGCTTGCTATAGGGTTTCCATGCCCTTTGGTGGTTTCGCACATGGTTCTTAGCATCAGGCTTGCTTTCTTTATACTTTGTGCATCTGTCCCTTTAGTGACATAGTATCTGTTTGTTTCCTTCATTTTAAAAAATAGTCATCATTGACTTTGCTACCCTAACATGAGATTCACTTTAAATCAATGAGTTAGTAATGCTGTTAGCGTTACTGTAGGGCAATCCCCTCATTTTAGAATTGGGGCACCCAAGCTGAACCGAGAACCATTGGCTTGTCTGACTTTATATATCTAGTGAGTGACAGAACCAAGAGTAGACTCAGTGCTACGGGGTTGCTCTTTCCACTGATGTTCTGTCTGGTTTGTATTCTCATAAAATGCACTTTCTTTTGCTAATCTGTGTTGTGAGGGTCAGATGGAATGGTCAGTGGGGCAGGGAGGGCTGAGCTAATAGGAAAAGCTGGTGGAGTAGATCATTGTGTCAGCCCAAGGTGATCACGAAGCCTGAACAAGGGTGCCAGGGAGTCAGCAAATTGACAGGACTTTAAAAGGTCAGAGCAATGAAGACAGCAGATGGACAGAACTGGAGGGGGGAGCGCAAGGCAGGGAGCAGATGAACCTGAGACTGTCTGAGAGTATTACAGGACGGTCAGCAGATGGGCTGCTCAGGAATGTGGGGCGAGCGACACTATCATTGACACTAATTACTCATGATGGAGATGCTTTGCAAAACATGGGCGAAAATGGCCTTATTTTGTAGGACATTTGCTGTAACGGCAGACAAGCTTGCAACAGCTTTCTACATTAAATGCACCAAATCAAGGAACCAGGGAAATATTTGCAGTTTGCTCTTCCCCCTCTAATACCAGGCTTGAGATGGAGAGATGATTAGGACATGCCACAGTGCCTGCGCAATGGCGTTTCTTCTGAGCTTTGAGCATTTTCAAAAATTAAAATTCCCTTAAAAGTAAAATAGTCAGAAATGAAACAATGCAGAACACGACAGATGATGGGATTTTGTACCACCATCAGCAGGTAAATCAGGAGAATCAGTTTTGGGAAAGACAGCAAAACTCACATAGTCTTTGTCAGCATAATCAGATGTAAACAAAACAAAACAAATAAAAAAGATGGCCGTGTGTTAAATGCAAAGAAACTAATAAATATGAGATTCAGTTGCTGGGCTTTCCTTTTTATCTTATCAGAAAGCGTTCAGTACTTGGTTTATAATTTATCATTTTAACTCAGGAGCGGTTTTCTTTGTTTTTTTTGAGCAGGTGGGAGCCTAACACTGATTGATTCTGATGATATAAAATTGATCAAGATGGACTCCGAAGTCTTACAATTTACTCACAGAGAACATAACTGTTATTGCAGAAGGAAAGCATGCTTTGGTCACATAATTAGCTCTTATGATAAATGAGAGTAAGAACTTAAAAGATGAAAGCTGATCACTATCTTGAGAAAGCTGTGCTCATAAAATGGCATATTTACAAAAAAAATAAAAATGAAAAAGAGACTACTTTTTTGTTACCTTTCTATTGTGGAAGTCACTAATGTGCTGAGTGGACAGTAAAAGGGGCCTTTTTCTCTGGACTTTGGTGCTTGTAACACGTTGGCTCCAGAATAGTAAAACCTTAAGTATGTGGATGATTCCCATTGTATCTGAGTGGCTGGAAGGTGGGTAAATTGACTGTCGTGCATGAGTTTGTAAACCCTTTCATTTTTAGGGCAGAGAAAAATTACGAATTCTACTTAGCCCTACTGTTTGCATTCTGTCCTCATTGCCAATCCTTTCATCCCATTAATTTTTCTTCTGCCTCGCTTCTTTCCTTCAAAGTCTCTTATTTCCTCACCACTGCCCCAAAGCCAAATTAAATTTGTCAGATTATTTTGGAACTCAGTTCCATAAACTTTGAATGCCAAACCACAACCGTCTGGTTTTAACAATTTTCAGAAGCTTGTTTGGCTCTAAAATAGGATTACTTATTTGGCTTCTGCCTTCTCCATTAGTCACTTTACCATAATGAAAATTACAGTGCCCCCCTTAGCAGTCACATTAGCTACAGTGTCACGTTCATGAAAACAAATTAAATTTTTATACTTATTGTCTCTCTCACCCGAAACACCAATATATAATTTTATTTCAGACTTGGAAAAAAAAAAACATTTAGTTGATTGATAGAGCAATAAAAAAGATATTTTAGATCAACAAAGATTAAAAGGTTGAGTAAGCTGTCTTTGTTTTGCAATAATCACTCTTCTCAAGTTACCAAGACATTACTTAAATAAATAAAGTGAGTACATAAAAATTGTTCAAGAAAACTTGTAGGGATCGAGGACTGTAACTGATCCAAAGGAGTTTTTCTCTAAAAGTGTCTTTTTGGATCAGTGAAAATCATGGGAGCCAACTTACTTGTTAGTTTCCTGGTTTCATCTAACTTCAGATGTACATATGTCTTATTATTGACTCTCTTAGCTGTGGACTTGGGCCAGAAATGAGTGCAAAAAGTTTGCTTGGAAAGGTCAGAAAAAAACTGCAAGGAGTGGGGAAATGATACATTGATGGGAACCAGGAAATACAAACTATTAAACCGGCATTACCTTGAATGAGTGAAACGTGACTCAGAGGACAGACTCTGGGAAGCAATGTAGAATACACACCGATGGGTGAGGACGTGGGCTTGTTGCACACCAAGTCAGAGTACCATGGTTGCCCTGCTCCAGGGGGTGCTGGCTAATACCCCTTCTAGTCACCATGCAGTAGCACATCTGGGTGGGCGACTCATCTTTTCATCATTGTGAGAACCAAGTCAGCCTCTAACAGTAGGATACCAGCTTGACACCAGCACACAGAATGGTCCCAGGGCAGCTCATGGGCCATGACAATGTCTGCTCAAAAGCATTTGTCTAGTTTTAGTTTATCTGAAGAAATTAGGAATAGGGAGGATAAAGTTAAATCCCAAAAGCTTTATTTCTTTTCAAATCAGTTTTGATCTTTCCCCCTCATCAACTGATTAATCAAGTGACTTCAGTTTCTTCATCTTTCTACTCAGGTTCTTGCACTGAAGAAAATGCTCAGTGACAGTTGGGCTATGGGAAAGTGAAGAGAAACAAAGCTACTTGAATGATTCATAAACTTGAGAAACAGGCCATGAATAATCAAGGGTTGTCAGGACAGGTCTTTGTGACCAAGAAGCTTTGGATGTTCCAGCTGTAGAAAAGAACAAATTATCTAGTGCTTGTATCACTGTCATAGTTAATGTCACACATTTACTCAGCATCTCCATTTGAATATGACACTTTTAGGCAGTATGAAAAGCAAATCAAACCAATGTAGTGCTTTCCTCCTGGAATATGAACTCTTAGACACTGAAATGGAAAATGGACACAATAACACAGTGCAGAATTTGCAAAATGAAATGTTCAGTAAAAGCTATGAAGGTAAAGTGAATGAGAAAGCAAGTCAGGTTTAACACAACTGTGTTATTGAGTCTCACGCGTGGTAGAGTTCATAGTAAAGTCAAGTGGAGAAATTGTATTCTGTCTAATGAGACTAGCTTGCAGTAGGAGATGTGGTCTAGGGAATAGGTTAACCAAACTTTTCCATAGTAGCATATGGATATCCATGTGATATTATGGGTATTTTTAAATAAGTAGTTCCTACACATTGCAAATACTTTGAGTCACAGATACATTCAGACCAAATAAAGCATTTTCTGATAATATTCAGCATACAGAGCACATTTACTCATAGATCTCTGACTAGAGAATTGTGTATCTTGTAACTTCCATTGTCAAAGGAAGAATGGGGTTTGTGTTTGTGTATCTGTGTGTATGTGCTTGAGTAAAAATCACATGACACACTCTGTACATGTGTGCAATATGTATATATATGCATATGTGTGTATATATGAACACACACATGTGCTTAAAAACAATGAGATAAATATGTTTTCTGGGACAGTGAGTGGGAAGGAGAGCAAAGGTGATTGTTTTCCATATACTTTTGTCTTTTGAATCGTATTCCCAATTCATGGTAAAACCAGTTGTTGCCATAATTCTTTGCCTTTATCATGAAAGATTTTTTTTTGCAAAAGGGAATTCTTGGTATAGTAGGTTAGTTTAGAGGAAAATATAATTGATTAGGTCTGGCATAAAGTGA
Source organism: Condylura cristata (assembly GCF_000260355.1). NCBI lineage: Eukaryota > Metazoa > Chordata > Mammalia > Eulipotyphla > Talpidae > Condylura > Condylura cristata. Next base: position 72,191,228 of record NW_004567103.1, on the reverse strand, counting down.
AAGATTTAAACTGCTTATTTTGTAAGAGAAAGAAAATCATAGAGAAATGTGTAACGACTTTGATTTGTAGATTGAGAGTGGAATCAACATATATTGAGAATTTGTTTTTAGCCTGTTTTCACACTAAATCTCAACAACAATCTTGTATTATGTTAAAGAGCCATTTTGGAGAAGAAAACATATATCCCTCTATACATACTTGTAATGCTGGCACCTAGAATTTAAGCAGCTTTCTCCAGATTGTGGAAATAGTAGGGTTTACCACTCAGATTCATATACAGAACACACGTCCCACAGTGCAATTGCAGCCCTGTGCATAAGCTTTTTTCAGCAGTGAGTGTTTGTGTTTTCTGAAAAGAAAGAAAACAGGCATTAGTTTGCATTACTGCATGATATTCCTATTTAAGATTTAGTTTGCTGAGTATTTGGGGACACTCCGACAGAGCATGTGCTATTCATGATGATGGAGCTAACCTGATAACTTTTGTTTCCTTGACACAGTTGTCTCTGGGAGTTTTTCCATCAGGTTAGCTAAATTTTTCACAACAGGTTGCCTTACTTTATCAAAATACATCTAAAGCAATTTAAATTTCACATGTGATGTAGAAGGAAAGGCTACACCCTACTGCAAAAGAGAACTTCATGGCTGATAATCACCATCTCATAGAGAGAGCAGGTACCAGGCACCTGCATCCCTGGGAAATGGAAAGGATGATACGTCTTCACTTTTGCTTCTCCAGGACGAAGTTCTTTTTCCTGCTTTTATTTCTTCTTTAAAAAAAAAAAATATTTATGCATACAGAATTGGAGTACAGGCCAGACATGCAGGGGGTGAGATAATTCACCAGAGACAGAGTGGGGAGCAGGACAGGCAGATCTATGAACTACACTGCTGAGGGGAGCAGCAGGTGAGGCAGGAGAGGACTACAGCGCCATGTGGGTTACCTCCAGGGCTGGGGATCAAACTGGCACTAAAGTGGCTACTGCCAGCTTGCAATGCTGCATCCTAACCTATTGTGCCACCAATATAAGCCTCCTGCTTATATTTCTATTTGATTATTCCAAGTGTTTCGATAAATGCCCATTTTTAATTTGAACTTGTCTTACTATATTTCTGTTCCTTGAAATGGAATGACCCCAATTTAAAAGGAACATTTTTGGGGAAGTGTAATGGATATTAATATTGAAGCCATCATTTTCCCCTTGGAGAAATAAGAATGAGATTGGCAAATAATAACTTTTCATGACTTCATCATTCTAGGAGAAGAATCTTTTCTAGATCTCACCAAGGGAGAATGATGGTTGTTACCTGCTTTTGTCCTCATTTTAGAAAGGAAAATGAGAAAATTTTGTTGAAGGTAGAATTCAATAATGTCCACTGGACTATTCATTTTTAATACTAAGTCATATTTACAGTCCAGTGGAATGAGGACAAAAAAATGCCATTATTGAAATCAGAGTCATAGCAGCATGGCGTACATTAGGATGTTGTTTTTCAACCCTTACCCCTTGATCTGGGACATGAATATTCTCCTAAAGATTTCAAGGAATTATTTTTACTTTTTTTTTTATTTCACAGTAGATTTTGTATTTCTGAATAGCAACATGAAATTTGAAGATGTAATAGTGTTCTTTGAAGTTATATTGCTTTTTACTGTATTGCCCCTGCACATGTTGAAACCTCCTCAGAAGTGCTGCTGTAGCATTAAAGCCTGTTTCCCTGGTCCGTCTATGCACAAGGCTAGCAGACTGCAAAGAGTTACTTCATAATTCAGTAGATAATTGGAAAAGACATCTAAATCTACTTTAATTTATCAGCAAATGAGTCAGACTGTTTTTTAAAAACAAACAGGACCTAGAAGCACACTAAGAACACAAATTGGTGGTTTAATAAAATAATTTCAACACTAATCAATCAATATTCATTGGGCACCTTTGGAAAAAACATCTTGGATGCCAAAACAAATACATATAACAGGTACGTAGAAGTGTAGTGATGGAGAGGGAGCTGTCTTTTAACTTTAGTAGTGAAATTTTGTACTCTTTCTGATGTTGGATTAAATTGGAAGCATTTGCAATTAAGTTTCTGTGGTCCAGAGTGATTGGGTTGTCTTTATTGAGTGTATTTTGTAAGTTGTGTTAGAAAATATTTTATTTAAATACATGCTGTTGAAAATCCATCATTCGTTTTTGTCTATATATTTGTAAACAGTCTAGTAATAGAATTGATGGATTTTTTGATTCAATTTTCTTCCAGTATGACCAAATTAGCCATAATCAAGCTGAAATATTATGATAAAGTTGGGTAGTAAAGCTACGCTAAATTTGTGTTGAGCATTGAATACTTCTGATGGGAAATTGCTCTGCTTTTTCTCCTTCCTTTTCCTCTTTTTTATTTACATTTATCCTACTTATTTCTCTCTCCTTCCTTCCTTATTTTACATCTTACTTATGCAACTGTTTACTGACATTTACTGTATTGTAAAATTAGAATGCAAGTATAAGACAAAAACTATATGCTTGAGAGATTTGTTTGAGGATTAAGTATAAAATACCTTACATGTGCAAGTTAATGTCCTTGATTGTATATGAAAATTATGATGTTCTAGACTCACTGGGAATTATGTTTTGAAAATATTAATTTGATATGGTTTTTAAATTATTTGTTGATTTTTCAATCATAGCCTCACAGGTACCACCAGAAGGTAGTAGAGGATGTGATAAAGATACGAAAGTTGAAGAATAGGGGAGAAAGAAAGAAGTAGTGGAAATTAGTAATCTGACATTTATATTCTAGTGTCAGTTCTTCCGTCACATTAAAATAATAATACTTGGTTACAGAGAGGGCCTGAGCTAATGACCCCAGGCCTAATCTGATTGTTTATAGCCCTAAAGTGAGTCAGATGTTCATTGATTATGTTGGGGACATAGGAAGAAGTTCAGTGAAGAATTGTCACTACATTGGCTGCAGGATGTATAGCTTGTCAGTCATGTTATAGGGCGTGGCTAAGAAAGTAAGTGTTCCCCAGCACCAACAAAGGTAAAGTAGGTAGACTGGACTGAACTAAGGGCTAGATGACTTAATAAGTTTCCAAAACACCAACCAAAGAACTAGACAGAAATCACAGGTCCACCTAATTGACATGTTGTTACCAAAGCTTTCAGCTATTCATTTTTTCCCCCAAGATTTACTTATTTAAGCATACAGGAACTGGGGTGTTTGTGAGAAGCGGTGGTGGTTGAGAGGATTCATCAGAGACAGTGTGGAACAGAACAGGCAGATGTACTGAAACACACTGCTGAGGAGAGCAGTGGGCTGGTCACCTCCCTGGCAGGGATCAAACTGGGCTACAATAGTTCATAGTGCTGCACTTTAACCCCTTGTGACACCAGGGAGGGCCAGCTATCTTTAGATGCACGTTGGAAAAAGGAATTATTAGAAACTCTAAAAAGCCCATGATTTATCATTAAAAGCAGAGTTCACCTTCAATAATAGTCTTACAATATAGACTAAAGACCTGTATGTGACCATTATATCAGTAACCTTTTGCTGCCTCAGCATCTTCACAAACAGGTTGTGAACATCCCACCCAATGACCAGGTATACTGGGAGAGGAAGAGGGCCCCGTTGCAAATTCTCCTTACTACCTTCCTCTCACATCTTTCACCCTGACCCCCAACACAGGCACTTGGGGTACTCACTCTTCACTTCTGACCTGCTTGGTTGAGCCCACTACTTTGGCAAACTCCCCTGTGTTCCCTATGTGACATGTGACCTTGTCACTCTGGATCTTGTGAATATAATAAATATTGTCTTTTCATGAGCTACTCCTTTGTCTTCTCTGTGGTCATACTTGATTGATCATCTCATAAAATAATAAAAACAAGGTCAAGAAAAGAAAAGACAGAGTTTAATAGCAATTAGTTATTTTTCCTCCTTGCTTTTTATGGTGTAACACCTTTTTATGGGATAGTACTTGTCTTTCTGTACATATCAACCCATGACTCAGTAAAATGTCTGAGATGTCATTAACAGCTGTTTCTTTTCTTTATATCCCATGTGGTGGGAAAAAGGGTCTTGTAATAGCAGAGACTAAAAGATCATTTTAGGGTTTAGAGAAATAGACTTTAAACATAAAACTTTGCAATATAAAATTTTGTTGAGTACTGGATCACACCAATACCCTTTTGTGAGTGAGTGTTGTATGTTGACTGCAGAATAAAGTTATTTCTAGTGTATTTATACAAATCTGCTTTCATTTACTGCTGAGATATCACCCAAGATTGCTACTACTGGGTAATTCCTTCCAGGAGGATGGGAGTTCAAGTGTCAGGTTCTCAAGTTCAGAATCTATCACTCTTGTAAGAAGAACAAAGTGTTTAGTGTTTATTCCCCTAAATCATATACAATTTTGTAAACCAATGTTACCTCGGTAAAGAAAAAAAAGAAGTAAAAGTATAATTAACAGACTTGAGATGCTTAAGAACACACTGTGATTGGTAGAAGATATAATTACCAATGACAATCATTTCATCATCAGTGGTTACTTCAAAGTCCTTGAAGTAATTCCCCCTCCTATTTTCTTTTTATTCGAGTCTAAAGAAAGGCTGAAGATACCATTCAAGATTCTAGTCTCTGTTCAAGTGTTACCCCCACATTTCCATCTTCTTTCCATTATCTATTTTCTTTATCTTTCATTTAGGGACTAATTATAATTTTCTTTAAGAGTTTTTCAGTTCTGTGAGTGCTGAGCATTTCCTCAGGAAAGATTTCATGCCCCATAAACAACCAGGTCATGTGATCTCACCCTACACTTATGGACACAAAGAAGATAACTAGTATTTGGCAATTAAACTTAAAATCACTCAACTTTCACAAATAAACAACACAGTCTTTTAGATATTCCCCTGAATCCTTTTAATCAGCTCTGCTAAATTGTGTTCATTAAAAAGCTGAGTGTGATGAACTTGTGTGTTGACTGAAAAAAAAAAGGAAATGTGTGAAAGTATGGAGAATGATAGATTTAAGCCAGAATTTTATTGTTAAAGAATGTAGTGCATCCATATCAATGTGGCTGAACTCGCCCTAGAAATATTGAAAAATGATGGCAACAGGTAAGGGATTAGTTAATTCCCCAAATCTAAAAGTCTGTACCCCGACCTTTCTAGCATATGATTTTAGCATCTGTCTCACCAGCAAGCTGCTACAAATCTGTAACAACGTGAGATGCAACTCACAATATTTAAGATATATGAGCATACTGTTTAGATTACATATTTCAAATATTGCACCTCCCCCTTAATGTCTGACTAAAGCCCAGCTGGGAAGTAATTTTTGGTACAGTAGAAATTGTACGCCAATTTGTATTTTTCTACTTTTGCTTCAAGGCTCAGTCAAGAGAATCCATCCTGTGCTAATGTGTTAGGTTGGCAGTTTCTGGAAATGCATGGAAAACAGTTGGAGTTCCCAACCTAATTGTGTGAAATATTCCAGACATTTTAGGGTGAATTCCAATTCCAGTGGAAAAATTTCATTAGAGAGTTCTATGTTAAGATACATTACATTTACTGTCTTTTCATAAATTTTAACAGGAAAGTCTGACTTCAGATATTGGCTACTAGTTTTTCTCCAGAGGGTTTTAATCAATTCATGAAACTGAAGTAGCAAATTTAAACGTTAAGGTGTAATGGGCAAGAGAAATGCAATTGCCGTTATGTTCCAAAGCTTGAGAGGCTTGAATTTTTATGAAGTGGTCCCCCACCTTCCCCCTCTCCACAAACATTTTTTCCTCTCAGCTTGATGTTTCAAAATTTTGTTTTATAACTGAATGCTATGGGATCTAGACATTATGGATTTTCATATTTTTCAGAACTTAACTGGGAAATGTTTTAACATCATAGATACTGAGGTGTCGTGTCTTAGAACATCTTTTAATGCTTAATCTCATTAACGGGTAGCATATTTTACTATACATCACAATGGTGTCTACTATCTAGCATGCAAGAAAGAAAACTGATCTTGTGGGATTTGATTATTAACTCTGTTATTATGTTCCTAGTATACTCATGAAACTGGTAATGCACCCATAATTTATTTTTATTTTATATTTTGGAAGCATTGTTATAGGTTAATTGGCTCTGTATTTTACAAGTTTGCATCACTAATACCAATAAAAATCTGTTTATATTGTTCTTCTGGGATTCTGATTGCATTAAGGAATGATTAGTCCTAATTAAGTTCTGTAGTCTGTGCTAATTACAATCAAATAAGAGTTTACATAAAAATGTGAAATTATGCTGAAGTAACTGCATTTTTGAGCATTAATTAGAAAACTAGAAGGAATACCTTTGCAGCTGCTTTTTTTATTTTATTTTTTACTTTTAGTTATGAGAAAGAAACCTTCATAACACGTTGTATTTTGGAAGAGTCTTCCATAGTTATTGCAGAAATGATCTAGTTAATTATAAATTTGAGTGATGTTTCCTTATTTTACTCCTCATGAGAACTAAACTGTCTTCAGCTGTTCCTCATCTACCCTCCAGGTAGTAATATTCTGTTTACATTCTGGAATAAAAACGAGAGGCTGAAGGTTTTAAGAGCATGTGTTCGATTATATTGCCTCATTTAACTTTTATGCATTGCAGTCCTTTTCATGTTTGACATTTTCGTGATTTCTTCTTTTTCTTCTTAATGCTGTGGATTCATTTGGACTCTCCTGTGTGGGTTGGCAATGATTCCCCTATCTGTGCTTCTATCTGTTGTACCAACTGAAGAGTGAATCCATTTGCCCTCAGCACCTGCCTTTTTTTTTTTAAAGATTTTTTATTTATGCATACAGAAATGGGGTACAGGCTGGAGGTGCAGGGACAGTGAGAGACTTTGCAAGAGATAGAGTGGGGAGAAGAGCAGGTAAATAAATGAAGTACACTGCTGAGGGGAGCAGCAGTGCAGTCAGGAGAGGTCTGCTGTGCCATGTGGATCACATCCGGGGCCGGGGATTGAACTCACCCTGAAGCGGCTGTGGCTAGCCTGCAGTGTTGCATCCTAACCCTTTGCACCACTGGTGGTGGTGGTGATGGTGCCCGGGGCAGGGGGGGGGGTGTATCCAGCACCTGACTTTTTAATATTCTTGCTTACTACGAGTGTTGACTTTCCTATATAAGTGCAAAAGTGTTAATATGATAGAACTCTCATTTCTATCCACCTATGTTCTTTCCTCTCCTTTCATCTGAAGTATGAAAAGAGGTGGTGCCTTTAAAACACAGCATGGTTCTCAGTGCATAGAAGAGTTAAGTAAATGTCGGGAAGTTAATTTTTGTTGGGATTGTGTTGCATTCACTATTGCTAGAAGTCCAATTTTAGACCACCTGGTTTTGAGCTCAGGAGGAAGAATCTCTCCAATACTTTCTCTTCTTCTCACTTGTCCTTCTTGAATAGACTATATGAACTTGCCAGCTAAAACTCTTGCAAAGTCAAACTTTCTTGGCTGATTCAGTGACCCTGAAATGCCCATTTTGGTGCTTGAGTACTAAAAACTCCAGTTCATAAATAATGTTCAAATCTTTCATCCTTCATCCACTTTTTAACTATAATCTACTTTTTCTAAACTACCCCACTCATTCATTTTCTCAAATCCACTTGCTTTTCTTTCTTATTTATCAACCTGGGTGCTGTTTTTCTGACTTTTAATTCACCTGGCTTTTTTTGTTCCTTTTTTGCAATCCTTTTGAAAATGTTTTTGCTCCTCTACAGATACTCTCTTCACTATTCAGTTCCCTAGTAATAGTCCTCTGTTGCCTTGTCTCTTATTCAAGCTGCTAGAACACCCTTTCGCATCTCATTACTGTTATTTCTAAACCCACATTCCAGACTAACAGGTAGTCTTGACTTTTACATATATGTCTCTCACTTCTGCCTTTCTTGTTTTTTTTTATTTTATTTTTTAAATCTATCTATCTGTCTATATTATATCATCCTTCATTTGTGTATAATGCATGATTTCCCTGTGAAATTCTCACCACCAGTTCACCTGTGCACCATCACCATATTCCCTTGTGCTCTTCCCACCCTGTCCTGGTCCTTCTCCCTCCTCCCCTACAGACTGTCTTTGATCTATAGTTGCCCTATAATTTTGATCTTTACTTTATTATAAATCCTTTATTTTTTCTGAGTCCTTTTTGATTTTCTCTACATTCCTCCTATAAGTGAGTGCCTTTCTAGTTTTGTACAGGACTTGCTTGTTCTGAAATTTCCTCCTGACATTTTGTCAATAATCCATTCATCTCCTATTCTTTAAATGTAGCCTCAAAAGTCTGTTAAGAAATTTCTATATCCAGTTATGAATTTTCTATATACCTCAGATGATGGAGTCTGTCTATAGGGAAATGGAATCGTACTTTAAGTACCTTTGAAATCATGTTATCAAATCCTTCACTGGATGATGTTCAGCGGCTCTTGATGAACACCAGTGTTATATGTGCCTACTCTGTGTGAGGCATGTCTTTGCATTGATCAGTTTCAAAGCCAGATTGGAGGTGAACAGTAGCGATCTTATGTTATAGAAAGAAGTCCCAAAGCAGTGAATCAGCATGCTGATAGGTAAACAATATGGCAATATGTGTAGGGGAACCATGATTGTCATCTTACATTTATTTGACTTACAGCTTTATGTTTTTTTCTAAGCTAGGCTGATCCTTCTTGTTAAAAATATCGTACAGATTTTATGGATTCTTGTCACAAAATGCTAACCTGTCTGCTCTAACCTCTTCCATGGATGGCCTATGATACCAGCACCTTCTCACTCCCCAACACTGTTTTCTGAGTCTCAATTGTGAACGTTTTTGAAAAATCAACATGAAATGACAGTCATCTAGGAAATAATTTCTCTCATCAAAGGAAAAATGTTAAGATAAAGATTCAAATGACTTCTTATAAAATTAGAAGTATGTATACCTTTGTGTATGTGTATTCATAAGGCAGCTGACCTTTATCCTCCTTCCCCAGCTCCAGTACACACACACAGACACACTCACACACACTCATACTTACTCACTTGTGTTCACTCTGTCTCTTTCAGGAGAAATATTGTAAGGACATGTGACTCTAGCTTTACATTTTATAAATCACCTTATTTGTTCTTAAGGAAGCAATTGCTTAGAATTCTGTTAAGAATTTTCTATTACCAGTTAGGAAATTTTTACACACCCCAGATTATAAGTCTTAGACTTTACTAATATCTATCAGTATGTCATTCATGATGAACTGAAAAAAAAAAAAATCAGGGAAATCCAGGAGAAACAGGTTACTTCCTGGGGATAATTTCACGTATGATGTGTTTTTTAAAAATAATTTGTCTTCCTGAAAGACTTTGGTGCTATACCAAGCTTTGAAGAAATTTGCTTTTAAAATTTCACTAAAAGTATCTGTATGTTTAGAAATACTATAATGGTGTTGGGGTCATCCCAAATTCTATTCAAAATATTCATCTATGCGGTTATTTTATTAACACAAACATTTGAATAAAATTTCCTATTTCCTTGTGAATAGTTACTGAAAAAACTGCAAGAAAATTGTGCAGCCTAAACTTTGTTAGGTTTTGGTAATGATTTGAAATGTATTCATAAAGTCAGAGATTTATTTAAAAGTGTATTTCAGTTTCCTTAGATCACTTCTAATTTAAATATCTGTGATTGTTAAATCATTGTATTATTCTGCAGTTTACTTTGAAATGATTTTTTACTTTATATTTACTTTCAGATCGGGTGTCATATAAAGATACTATGTACTCATAAATAAGTATATAACTTCTTAACTTTTATAAAAATAATTTTGTAAAATAAACACAATAACACAATCTTATAAAGAAATGTTACTGCTTGGAAAATTCTAGTAATATGTGTATACATTGCATATCCAAATAGGCTCTCTTCTTCCAGTCCTTTTAAAGTATTATTTGATATGAACCAGGAGAGTTAGAAATTTTTCAGGCTTTAGAAATGAAAATGTGTACTTATTTTATGAATCATTTTCCTCTCAAGCTAACAAATGTATATAAACAAGTTAATTGGTAAAGTTGAAAGGTTCTGAAGCCTGCCAAACCATGCCAGTTGTTTTATGTTTGAATTCCTGGAGGAAAAGCAATGTAGGAGAGGATACGGAAAATATCATCTGCTGTCTTCTTTCCCTAGGGTATAGCTTAGATTTGCCATCAAAGCTTGCCTGTCCTTTACTTTGTTGTGGTGGCATCTCATGATACTTCACATCATGAGAACTGTGATTGAACTGTGAGATGGTTTAATGCTTGGAGACCGTATTGCATGTGTGGGCATTACCGTAGGAAGAAAGTCAGCTGTCTTAACAGAAGTAATTGTATACCGATATGATTGACTGTTGTGTCATCATTACTTCTGCTGCCAAATCCACACATTTAAAATCAGCCAATTAACTCCAATTGTAAAGGAAAATGAACCCATAGTCTAGGTTTTTCTGTGTACACAGAGGAAGAAAAGCTTATTTTTTTCAAGATTTATTTATGCATACAGGAACTGGGGATCAAGCTAGAGTTGTGGGAGAATGAGAGGATTCACCAGAGACAGAGTGGGGAGCAGAACAGGCAGATGTACTAAAATACACTATAGAGGGGAGCAGTAGGTGAGTCAGGAGAGGTCTGCTATGCCATGTAGGTCACCTCCCTGGCTGGGTGGTTGAACCATGCTGCAGTGGCTGTGGATTGTTTCATAGTGTCGTGCCTTAACCTGATGCACCACCAGGGAGGGCCCAGAAAAAAATATTTTTAGATGCTCCTGTGTGTATTTAAGATAGTGGTTTTATTCTTTTGATAACTGAAATTTCACCTTCTAAAGATTGTACTTCTGTCCCTGCCTTAGAATTAAATTAAATATAATAAAGGATTAACAAAATTACATAGTTTTAGTTATAACCAGTATGGAGAAAATTCACTTGTGATTTTATGTGTACATGTGCATTCTTGCATATGTGAATACATTTACAGTAAGTCATAAAACATTATACATTTTTCAAGCTCATTAAGAGGAAAAGGAGTTGACTTAGTGACTAGATTGAGTAGAGAACTGATTCTACACCTTAAATGTAAAATTTATAAGAACTGCCTCAAAAAATATTTGACATGTAGACTCATCTGAGCTGTTTGAAGTAATGAGTATGGGATGTTTGTGAGAAGCATGCACACTTGACTGTGGCATGACCTGGAATTTGTGTAACTACAATTTGTGTAAAAGCGGTTAAAGAACACCTATAATAACCCTCATTCTACTGACTTGTCTGTTGGACCCCTTCATATTGCCCATCCACCCTTGACCACTAATGATGAAAGAGGAAAGTTAGCCAACTCTCAAATCTTTTTAGAAATAAGCAGGACAAAGTTAAATAATCAAATACTTATTTAAATTCAGGTTAACACTGCAATAAATATAAATTAATTGAATGTTATATGTCTCATTTAATATGTAATGATAATTTTACTTTTTCAAATACTTCATCATCTATTCTTTGGTATTTTCTGAAACTATACAGTTACAAAATAGTTTACATGGATTTGAATATTTCAACTAGTGTTAAATTTGGATCCTCTGAAATGGTTGTCAGACTGAAATACAAACAATTTAGTGAGAATTTTTCACTATAAAAATGTAAATTTTACTTAAATCAGTATTATACAGAACATTTTATTCCTAGCTGTGTAGATGGTAAGCAAATTAATCTGAGTGTGCTCTTAGTTTTGAAGGTATTACATTTAAATCTATTAGGGAGACTTAAAAATTTGCTATGTCACATCATTGCATATGACTAATAGTGAAAATTTGCATGCAGACAGACATTCCTGAATGTAAATGTGTAGGCTGTCTCAGTTCTAAGATGGTAAATATTCATGTTGTAAAAATAGGCAGTAATGAATAAAGCTATAGTTAAATCAGACATTTGTCACTGAAGGAAAGACTTTGTGGGCAGCTCAAATTACACCTGAGAAAATTTAGATGACTAAAATGTATACTAATTATCATAGGAATGCTTAAATCACACAATGAAGATGAAGTATTTTAGCATTTAGAAGTTTCCTGTAAATTTGAATCACATTAGCATCAATAGAGACAGATGACCACCTAATGGAGAATTGAAGGCAGGGCCTCTGGAAAGATAAAAGGTACCTAGTTTAATGTATTCCCATATCATGAAGACAGTACAGGTTATTGAAAGATGCTTGTAGGGTGTACATCAGTGAGAGATAAATGAGGTTTGTGGACCTTTGGACCACTTTGATCATAAATTGTTGCTCAGAAAATTTGCCCACATTTCTTTCTTTTATGATGGGTATTTGTTTATAGATGTAAATGAGCTAAGAACTGCAAAGAGACACCCTTTCTTTCCCTCTTATTTTTAAAATTTATTTTCTTAAACGTTCATTTTTGTGCATTATTTGACTTCTCACCTTATATGCAGCAGCCACAGTTCTACTGCCACCGTGATCCATCACCATAGTCCTTTGTGCTCTTCTCCCCTCTGATTTGATATCTCTCCTGTCCCCCCGCCCTGCTGTCTGCTTCAGATTTGTGGTCAGTTGACAAGTTTTGTCTTTTTCCTGATCCTTTGTTTCATTTCTTTGTATTCCACATATCAAAGAGACATTTTTGTAGCATTTTGACAATAACATATAATAGCAGAAGTTACAACATACAACAACAGTAACATTTTTAGGATTTCATGCTGCCAATGAAAACTTGGTCAAATAACTCTATATGATGAATTAATAGGCTAGAAGTCTTTTTATTCGACTATACATCACCTAAATACCACTTTAATTCCAGATCAGGTGTTGTTATCATTAGTTCTTTTAACATCTATAAAACAAATACCCATCATAAACAGAAAGAAATGCGGACACATTTTCTGGCATGATTGATATTATTTGGCTTGGTTTCAGCAGTAATTACTTGGAGGATTGAGCTATCCAGATAAATTTTATATGATGGAATTCTATAAGACATAATAGTTTTCTATCTAATCCATTTGACCAGCAAAGGAATGGATAAATATTACATTATCTGGAAGGGAGGGAGAGGTCAACTCTATCCTTATTTGGACTAGATGAGGGAAAAACCCTCTGGCCAAAATTTCTATTTGCAGCTCAGAATGGAAAGCCCTTTCTGAATTCCACAACCTTTGCAGGGCACTGTTAAGCAATGTAATGACAGAAGAGTGGGTGGAAATGCATCTTAATGAGAATGTCCTTTGGCAGACAGTCAGTTGAACACATAGGAACAAATTATTTTAAGAAGCTCATTTTTGAAAAGAGTTAAATAAAAAATAAGAAGAAAATCAACCTTAACTAAGGGGAAACTATAAAACAAATCACTCAGTCCAGGGTACATTGTGTCTTCAGATGTCATCTTGCAGTTACCTTTGTTAGCTGTTAATAAAACTAAATTTATGACCTAATGGACAACCCAAAGTGCATGTTGTGTTCTTTAGCTAAATCGATAGAAGTGAGGTTTCTCAGAATAAGATTAAATTTGACTGTGTTTTTTTTCTTGGGGCAGTTAATTTCTCTGGATGTTTGTGTATGCTTCTGTTCAGTGTTAGAAGATAGATTTCTATGTTCTATAAGAATCTATCTTACAGAAACCCTTATGAACATCACAATGTGTAGAATTTTTTGTTTTATATAAATGAGGGAGTCATCATAAAAGTACAAGATACATCATAAAATATATATCATGCAATACAAAATACAAATCTGGATTTTGAAGAAGACCCTAATGGTCCATAAGTTGTGCCTATTTTTAATCACTGGAGTGAACTCAAGCTTTGTTTCCTTCTGTCCTCTTATTTTTGAACTGAGTGTTTTGTTCCATAGCATCTACAGATATAGTACAATTTCTGTAAAATCTGAAATATCAGTTTGGCCTGTTCTTTTAAGGTTGAGTTAAAAATGCTTAACAATCTTGAAAAATAAAATGATACGTGGGGTGTGTTTTTCTTTTAATGAAAGAAAAGGTCAAAACAGGTTAAAAATCATTGGAAGTGAATTTCTTATTTTTGATACCATATCAACTACAAACATTTGAAACCCAGATTGGGCCATACGAATATGCTGACCATTAGAAAGCAAGGGAGGAGAACAGTGTTTTCCCATGGTGACTTTCTCAGGAGTGTGGATCTGGGGATCACTTCCCCTGCACTCCTGTGGCAGCTCAGACATTGGTGACTGTGGGATTGATCATGCTGGTAGTCATTATTTGCATGCCTGAGTCCTTAAGGACAGAAATAGCTTTCTTTTTAAAAGTCTTTGTCTACTCCATCCTGTTTCTATTGAGTTTCTCTATCCTGATGCTATTGACACCTTGAATTAGTTCTTTTTTGTTTGGGCTCTTCTGTGCATATGTTATGTTTGAGTTCTGTCTTTCAACCTTTCCCTACTAGATCCCTGAGTAACTAGCACTATATTGCTCTTCATATCTAAGGGATCTGTATACATTTATAAGAATCTCATCTCTACCTTTCAATTTCATAACTTGGACAATTCTAAGTTTTCTAACCTGTTTTCTTACTGAGAAAAGAATAGTGAGGTCTATATTCACCAATGCTATGGGTCTCTCTCTTCTTTGCTTTTCCATATCACTCTCAACATCTCACTTAGTTATGATTAGCATTTTTCACCAGTGCATGCCACCCTTGCTTGATCCTAAGTTTTTTTTTTTTTTTTAAAGATTTTATTATTTATTGTGCATACAGAACTGGGGTACAGGCCAGAGGCTCAGGGGCGGTGAGAGGCTTCACCAGAGACAGAGTGGGGAACAGAACAGGCAGATCAACGAAGTACACTGCTGAGGGGAGCAGCGGGCGGGTCAGGAGAGGTCTGCCACGCCATGTGGTCACCTCCGGGGCAGGCGGGAATTGAACTCATGCGGAAGCGGCCTTAGATTCTCAGTGCTGTGCTTTAACCCGCTGCGCCACCAGGGAGGGCCCTGATCCTAAGTTTTTAAAAAATATATTTATTTATTTATGCATACAGAACTGGGATACAGGCCAGAGGTGTGAGAGGATTCACTGGAGACAGTGGGAAGCAGAACAGATAGATGGACTAAGTATACTGCTGAGGGGAGCAGCAGGTGAAACAAGAGAGGTCTTCTGTGTCATGTGGGTCACCTTTGGGGCTGGGATTGAACTCACACAGAGCAGCTGTGGACAGATTGCAGTGCTGCGCTTTAAGCCACTGTGTCATCAGGGAGGGCCTGGTTTCTAAGTTTTTCAGAGGCAGTCTCAGATCTTACTTAGTAGACTCTTAGTGTCAATACATTTTATTCCTTCAGTAAAGAAATGAAAGTGCTTTATGACATTCCATGCCTTATACAAATGTTGGTAGTTGTCACTTATTCCTTTAATATATAGCTAATGCACAGCTGTTTTTCAGAGCCCAGTTGGGACACTATAGATTTGGAAATATATCAAGGAATAGATTTAAGTTCATGACTTTATGGACCTTCCATTCCAGTGTGCTAGGTACTTAGTAGAATTTAAAATATTTGTGTGTCTACCTACATACCTATCTACTTGTGTACATGATTTCTGATAGTTACAAATGGGTGCTATTAAAAATATATATTAGCGTGAGATAAATGACGTAGGCACTTATGATATAGAAAGTAGCAAGGAAAGGCTTCTCAGGAAATAACATCATAATTTTTATCATTATCATGATTAGCATTATCATCAAGATGATGCTATTAGTCTTTCATTAGGAGAACTTGTACTTTGATTCATCTTTCTAATAGTGAAGTGATGTTGAGCCATTTATATTCTCTGACCTTTGAAATGGAGATTTTTGACCTTGGGACTTTCCAACCCGATGGCCCTTCTGAATGTAAGACCTTCTATGAGGAGGCTTTATCTTTAAAATGTTAAATATTTTTTTCTTAAACAGTCTTTTCCTCATTTTACTTTCACATTTTATATAAATAAGGTGAATTTCCTGAAGCACTTTTTAAGGAATTGAAGGTTTTTTGTTTTCTTTTGTTTTGTTTTGTTTTTCCTCATCTCATCTGTGGGACTTTTGACATTTTGGGCATGCTGTGTACATCCCTAGAATGTTCAGCAACATCTTTGATCTGTTCCCACTAGATGCCAATAGACCTTTTTCTACATTTCTTTTTTCTCTACATATTTATTTATCTATGCAAGAATTGGGGTACAGGCCAAAGGTATGAAGGCTGAGAGGATTTACCAGAACCAGAATGGGGAGCAGAACCAGCAGATCTATTAACATACTTGGGGGAGCAGCAGGCAAGAAAGGAGAGGTCTGCTGTGCCATGTGGGTCAGCTCCTTGGCTGGGGATCGAACTTGTGTTGCAGTTGCTGCCAGTAGCTTCATAGTGCTGAGGCATAACCCTTTGTGCCACCAGGGAAGCTCTTTTCTCCAGCTATAAGAATTGAAATGTCTCCAGACATTGTCAAATGTCTACAAGGGACCAAAATTGGCCTCTGCTAAAAAACTGCCTTATAAGAACCTTTCCCTCTTTCCAACTACTGTATTTACTTTCTCCTATGACTGGTTTTGCTCTGCTGCTTGGTTAGCTCTACAAACTTCTTCTCTATCCCAATGATTTGAATCCTGTATATCCTCTGAGATTAAATTAGAATATCATTTACTACATTAAGCTTTACTGAGCACTTTGGCCTGTTCCATCTCTTCTACTTCTGAACTTCTGCTGCGTCTTTTCTATTTGATCACTGGTGTCTTCACCATTAGCTGAGCCCAGTGTTGTTTACCCAAAGGCTTATACTTTGTTATCTCAACTGGATTATAAATTCTTCAAAAGGAGAGACCAATCTTAGTCATCGTTGCCTCTTCACAGAGCATCTAGAAAAAGAACATTCAATAATTATGTGATCTTACTCACAAAATTTCACTGACCACCTCATCCTTAGCTAGGATAAATGATGAATAACACAAATGGTATACTCTCCTTAATAATCAGTTGATTTGGGAGATTACATTTTTTTTTTAAGATTTACTTATTTGTGCACACAGAACTGGGTACAGGCCAGAGGCTCAGGGCCAGTGAGAGGCTTCACCAGAGACAGAGTGGGGAACAGAACAGGCAGATAGATGAAGTACACTGCTGAGGGGAGCAGCGGGTGGGTCAGGAGAGGTCTGCACGCCATGTGGTCACCTCCGGGGCAGGAGGGAATTGAACTCATGCAGAAGCAGCTTTAGATTCTCAATGCTGTGCTTTAACCCTCTGCGCCACCAGGGAGGGCCCGGAGATTACATTTTTATAAGCCCAATGTGTAATTCAGGTGTGCTGAAACTGATACTGGTGGAATTCATTTATAAAACTGCTTATTTAAAAAAATATATTATTTGATTTGAAGTAACACTGGTTTTCAACACTGGACGGGCTCACACTTCTTTAGAAATAAGTTACCACATCATACCTACCACCAAGGCACCTATAATCATCTTCCATAATCCAGTGGGCCCCACTCCAGTTTTGCCTCCTCCCCTCCTCTGTAGTGTCAATTTCAATTCCACAGTTAGATTTCTAGGGCTCATTTTAATTTAGTTTTATCTGCCCCTTTGTTTTGTTTCTATATATCCCATATGGATTGAAACCATCCAGTATTTGCCTTTCTTTTTCTGCCTTATTTCCATATCATAATCCTCTCCAGTTCCATCTATGTTGTTGCAAATGGCAAGCATTCGACTTTTTTTTTTTTTTTCATAGTTAAGTAGAGCTACTTACTCTAGAAGAAGGTCTCAATCAAAGGTGAGCCAGATTTGGAGAGTCAGGGCACCTTTTTAAGTAATTGTGTCCCCTTTAGCAGCAAGGCTGCCCCTAATTCTTAGCTCAGTGTCAAAAGATGGGTACCTACCTGCTTAAGATATTGACTTCAGTAGTTTTTGGCAATAAGATCTTTGAAAGGAATCTACAGAATGGGCATCCATTCAGGTACATCAAACTTGTGTCTTTCTAGAAGTTGATGGATTGATTTAAAGTGAAAACTCATAGGTCTCACTGTAACAAAAGCCTGCACATCCAGTTCTTGGTTGAATATGATGTGTTATTCAGAGTATATCTGTTTGATCAGTAAGTTCAGAGCTACCATGGCATTCGGGTAATTATCAAACATCAGAGAACCAATCCCAAGGTTTTTTATATTTGACATGCGCAGGGCAACCACAGCCTTCTGCTGCTGTGCTGTAGGTGCTGATGGACGTGTGGTCATCTTTTTGCTTCCAGACTGTGTGATGATTTCAGAAAGATGGACCTGTGTCACATTTTCTCACAAATAAACTCTTTTCAGGAGAAAAATGAATTATGTCCATCCCACACATAACCACTGAAATAAACTGTCCATGGTATAGACTTAGCCTGTGAGGTGAAGCATTCAGGGAGCAAACTCAGTACCTTTTGAGATTTTTATCCATTCATGATTTTATTTTCCTCATTTTTTTAATGAAGATATAATATATAGGTATATACATTGTTATTTTATGTTCTAGTTATATATGTAGCCAAATGAATCCTAAACACAGTGTTTTAAATATGACCTACGGACCTTTGAGGTTTCCCTGTAGAATCCTCTGTTGGATGTCTGCCAAGATACTTCTTTAAGTTCCCTCCCTAGATTCTACTCTCCAAATCCTCTCAAGGGAGCCTCTGTGATTTAGGCTGGCATATGTGACTTGACACCTTTGGGACAGAGTCAGGTCAATCTGATACTCTCTTTCCTGGGAATTAGGAATAAAGTTTCAGAGAGGAATTAATCCCTGACAGTAGCTAAATACAAAGCTGGTGGCTAGAGAGAGTCATGTTGATCACATTTATTTGGGGAAGCAAAGGATGTGGAGGAGGACAAATGTTGGGAATCACCGTTATTAAGATAATCATGGCTTTCACAAGGTTTCTAGTTCTTTTCCTTTACTGGGGAGACTTGTCTGCCCACCCTGCCAGCAGTTTCCATATTATCATCCTTATCCTTACCACATGGTCATGTTCTTCTGCTTGTGCTTGTTGATTTGGTTCCTGCCAGCAACAGCGATTTAGGGGTGGGGTAGGGGGGGCATTCCTCTGTTTTCCTAATAAGAAAGGTAAAGTTAAAAAAAAAATGACTCTTCCATAGCAGTGAAACTAAAACATGGCTAAGTCAGAATTTAAGTCCTGTGTTTAATCTTCATATATCTCTGCAACTACTTATATGGTTGTGGTTTCCATCAGCATGATTTACTGTGGGTACAAATAATTTTGCATGCATTTGATGGGCTATTTATAAGATGATGGCCCTTTCCTGGGTGCTTCTGCACATGTGTATAACCACAGTGATTGCTTAAGACACCTTTCCTCACCTGCAAGCCAACTGTTTTTGTTTGTTTGTTTGTTTGTTTTTGCTGCTCTTCCAGAACAACTCAAATCCATATCTGTTTATGTAAGGCCATTCCCTTACTTCATAATATTTAGTTTGGAGTTCTTTTATTTGTTCAATAAACATTTAAATGCCATCTCAGTCTGCAATAACATAATATAGGCTGACTATAACAGAATACCATAGTTGGGTGGCTTAAACAGCAGATTTATTACTTACAGTTCTGGTGGCTGGTAGTCAGAAATTAAGATGTCATCGTGGTCAGGTTTTGTCAGGGTCCTTCCTTGTTCTGGTTCGCAGGTGGCTGTTTTCTATCTCAGTCTTCACAGGGGATGGGAAAGCAGAGGAAAGAAAGAAAGCTCTCTGGGCACTTAAAAGGGCACAAGTCTTATCATGAAGACTCCATCCTGGTGACCTTTTCTAATTAGCAAAGATCTCACTTGCTGTTACCATCACATTGAGAGTTCAGGCATTTAGTTTCCCACAATACTCTATTCCACACACAGTAAGGGAAAGAAATATTTCCTAGTTAGCTCCTACTAGCGCCCTCATTAATTTAGCAGGGACACATTCACGCCACAGAAGTATAAACATGTCACCATCACATCTAGGCCTCTGAAGTTTTGTTCCATACTTATTCATGCCCCCCTAATCCAAACCCCTCTTCCCACTTCAGAGATGCTTGTCCAGCTGCTCAGCACTGTTTTTTTGTTTTTTGTTTTTTTTTTTTCATCCATATGCACAGGAAATTTACCTGAGTCTTGACCAAGAGGGCTGCCCTCCCTCAGCTGTGAGTTTCCCTGGCCAGTTTCTCAGCCATCCAGAGGGTCCAGTCCTTTCATTCAGCCCTCTGTCTCCCTGAACATCCTGCCTTGTTTTTGATGACCCAGTGTAGCCACACAGCTTCTGTTTTCTTCACCACTTCATGCCCTCTCTTCTTATCTGTACTTTCCTCCCAGCCTAGAATGTTTCACCTGCTTAACACTCACATCTTCAAGAACAGCTTTGCCCTCTTTCCCCCAGAAAAAAACATTTCCTGATCCCTAGGCTGATCTGGCCTTTTGAATCCAATTTTTTTCTTATACTCCCTGCATTATAACTACGCTGCTTATTAAAATTGCCTTTAAAGTGCCTGTCTCCTCATTAATCTACAAACTCCCAGGGGTCAATGACTAGATTTCTTGTTCACTTTTGTGTACCCAGAGCCTATCACAAAGAGCAATAGATAGCTATAATGATGATAATTAAAGTAGAGAATGCCATCTCATTCTAAGCACCAGGTATACAAGAAATCAACCTTTATTTATTGCTATAAGTCAACATAAATTTTAACTAAATGCCTGTGGTGGATTGTTGAAAAATTCAAGTTGGTGGCTCCTCCTGTGGTGGTGCCACAAAATTGAAGCTTTACACATTGTCACTCATTGAACCCATAGAGGTTACTGCTGGGACATCCACTGTCTATGCAGCTTTTTGCTGCTTTGGTGTTATGAAATTGACTGGAAATCTTTGGTGATGATACGTACCTCAAAGGATATGAACCATCTCTCTTGAACACTATATTTTATTCCTTGAAGGTAATTTCTGCCCCATGGAGTGCAGTCAGTATTGCAAGTCCTTATTCCGGAATCAGAGTCCCTTCCTCACCATTACTTCTAATTTAAGGTGTTTCTTTCTAATCTCGGGAAACCCTGCTTACCTCCTACTTCTCTAAGACTCTCTCAACTCCTGAAACAGCAGCTACTCTCTTTTACTTTACAAGTAGACTTTTATGTTCCACAGTAAATTTCAGAATCTGAACTAGTAGCACACAAAAAGCAGCTCTCTTTCCTTAAGACCTTCACAATCTCAAAGGAAAGGAAAAGAAATAGAAATGTTTATGTGCTCTTCTTCCAGTGCAGGAAAGAATG
Source organism: Condylura cristata (assembly GCF_000260355.1). Taxonomy (NCBI): domain Eukaryota; kingdom Metazoa; phylum Chordata; class Mammalia; order Eulipotyphla; family Talpidae; genus Condylura; species Condylura cristata. The sequence goes on along the minus strand of NW_004567103.1, from coordinate 72,169,916 downwards.
GCAAAACAATTAAGTTGGCATACTAAAAGAACCAGAATGTTCATTTCCTGCTGGTCTAACATTTGTTGATGCTTACCATGTGTCAGATATAGTGTTAAATGCTTCACATTGAAAATCACATGTAACCCTCACAAGAATCTTTTAAGTGAGTGATAATCTCATTGATGACAAAACTCAAGGATTCAGTGGGTGAGGCTCCCTCGTGTCCTAAAGTCACAAAAGAGCATTTCTACTCAGATGACCTGACCTCAGAGCCTGTGTTCTCACCTGCAGCTGTCTCCCTTTTAAGGAAGTTTTTTCTGGTGAATAATTGGGTAAAGGAAACCCTTGAGGTTTTCTTTATCTCAATAATAATAAAAATATATTTTCAGGAGGGCTATTCACAGTCCGATGAGCTCATTTTTATTTTCTAAAGTAAACAAATAACAATAAGAATGATAATTTCAGGGCATAAAGGTATATAGTTTCTAACAGACTGAAAGATATTTTTGACAATTGTCATCTGTGCCCATGTCTCTCAGACTACAGCTCTTCCAAGACTTGACCTTAGTTCACAAGCATGGTGCATATCTTGTTACTCACTTCCTAGGTAAGTCAGATAGACATTGACATTCTGGTGTGAAACCCATATCCACAGCACATACTTTCCTGTGAAAATAGCTCTAGAATTCTTTTGGCAAAGAAAAAGGCTGTAATTACTTTCTCTTTATATCTGTTGTTTAATTTTCATAGGATTTATCAAAGTTTATTTCATTAAGAAAGCTCTCCTTACATGACATTCTCTAAGAATATTAAATGTTATAGGAAGAGTGTCTAGACCTGTAAGTATACCTTAATGTAATGCTCTACCGTGAGCTGGACCACATTTATATAGTTGTTCTTAAGTTGGAAATCATCAGTGTTTCCTGTCATTCTTTATATTATTCAAGAAAATAGTATAAACACTTATGTTGTTGATCCTACTGAGACTGATGTGAAAGATAGTGCACATATACATTCTTTTATCCCAAATCCTTGAGGTCAGAAGCTTTTCAACATACTGATGTTTTAAAAATGTAATACAACATATATGTGTGTTATGTTGCATAGCACTTCTAGTAGACTATAATCAACCATACTAATATTTTCACAGCAGAATACAAGACTCTTCAAGTGTCAGTTCCCAAGGTCTCACTGGCAAATTAGAAGATCAGGTTTTGCACACAAATGAGTTGCAAAATATATACTTATATTTTCACAGCTCTTTGCACGTTGGCATCGTGGATGTGATATTGTGGACCTGTAGTCCACATTTGATTTAAAATTTATTTATTAAAATAAATTTTGAATCCCAGGTTTGGTACTAACTATATACTTGATGATTAAATGAAAAAGGTGTCCATGTAATATAATCATCTTCTGCTTTAAAATCTATCATTGTCTCTCAGCCACTCATAGAAAAACTTCCATCCCTACATGTCACAAAGCATGCACTTATAACCTGTCCTTGACTATGATTCTAGCAGGCTGCTGAACGATGTTCAATATTTTGTGAATTTTTATAATTATTTTTCTTTGTATATGTGTTTTCTCTGTCTAGAATATATCATCTTTTATCCAAACCCATGCCATGCTTTTGACCAGCTCCCTTATACCTGATAAACATGAAAGCCTCTCATAATAAACCTACATACATCTATTTATTCAAATAGAGATATATCAGATGTACAGAACTGGAAATATATAGTTGCCCAGTGAATGGCAGCTGTTACTATTATTGGCTATTGATTCTCTCAGAAGACAGGCAGTTTATACTTGGTTAGATTTTCTGGAGTCGTGGTCTTAACTGAATTTTAAAGGAGAAAGGAGACCTTAGTAAAAGGAGATAGGACAGAGGGAAGGGTCAGACCACAGGTCAACAGGGACAATCATAGCATGAAAGAAAGAAAGGCAGCTATGTGATTGGAGGTTTGTGGAACATAAAGCTAATAAGCAGAAAGGTCCAGATGGTTATATGTCCTGAGTGCTAGATTCAGTGGCTGTGTTGACTTATTTCCAGAATTGTTGAACAGCTGCTATTCCTTAGAAAATTGTTTTTGTGGATTTCCCCATAACCACGTCCCATTTCTGTTCCTTTAAAAGGAACATACCTTGCCAAGTCCCACCAATGGGACCATACATGCAAGCAGTACAGTGAGCTAAATTGTACTGGGAGCCCTATTATTTTATTGAGAAGCTAATCACAGTAGTTGCCAAGGAAAACTGGACCCTTGGACCCTGTCCGTTCCTCTCCAGCCCTCCATTAACAGAGGTCATCCCCAGCCGCCACCATGGGACATCTGCCTGGCCTGCAGCCAGTGCATAGAGAAGCTGTAATTCCATTTCATCTTCCAACTTCATCCATCAGCTTGTCAAAGAATAGAACCCCCTGATGAAAGTGTCAGCTCCTCTGTTGTGAACATGTGTCATTGCTGCTCGCTGTCACATGAAACTCTATTGTTCAATCAGAAGTAGGGATTGGTGGGAAAACCTGTAATCTAAAAGACTTCACTTTTTATCTTATTCATCTTTTAAATTTGGGAGTTTTAGAAGGAAATGCACATTCTGTCTAGAAGACAGCATCCTGATAGTTGGTTGAGGAACTGTCTAAAGAACAATGCATCTTTATAAGCCATTTGTCACAACTGGTTAGTTTTTAATACCATGAAGGTTTTATACCTCTTTTTGGAATTGCAGAGTTTTTAAAGTAGAAAGTATATTTCTTTATAGGCAATGTGCTTTCTGGGAGTAGTTTTTGTGGCCACTTCCCATGTAATAGCTCATTATTTGGCTATGTTTCTAGTCATTCTGGCTCAAAAAAGAGGATCCAGAGTCATTCTGTAATGCTTTCATGACTAGCTAATGCTCTCATCACATTTCCTTGAAATGTGGCAAGGAGGACTAAGGATGGAGTTTTAAGTTTTTTTTTTATTTCTTAAAATTTAAACACTGATTTAACTCAGTTATTGGAAATATTAGGTTATTGGAGAACCTTAGGTGATTGTACTTTGATCAAAATTGAAGTTTTTTTTTTTTTTTTACTTTGTAGATTTCCATGCACTTGTAAGAACTAGTACAAAGACACCCTGTGTCCTTTTTACTCAGCTTTTCCAAAAACATTTGGCAAAACTATAACACAAGATCTAGATCTGTATTATAGAGTTAGGTCCAGAGCATTGCACTTCTATAGCTATACTTACTCCCCTCACAATCCTTCACCTCCCATTCCTGACCCAGGCAACCATGAATCTGCCCTCCAGGTTTATATTGTTGTCTTTCCAACGAGGTTACACAAGTGGAGTCATGTCATATGCATCTTTTAAAATCTGGCTTCTTTCACTTCGTTCATTTGGTATTTGTTTATGTTTCTGCATGTTTCAAATTGAAAATTTTGTTCCTTTTTACTGTAGAGTAATATTCAATCATATTCAGGTGGGACAGTTTCTTTAGCCACTGACCTATTGAAAGATAGGTGTAATTTTAGCTGTGTGGGGTGCTTATGTTTAATAAAGCTATGTTAAGCATCTGTGTATAGGTTTTGTGTGAACATGTTTTTATTTAACTGTAACAAATGTCCAAGTGTATAATTGATGGGTTATCTGGTTGTTGGATTGTTGCCTATTCACTTTTGTAATAAATTGCCAATTTTTTTATTTTCAGAGTCAGTGCAAACTTTTGCATTCCCACCAATCGTATATCAGTGAGCCATTTTCTCTCATCTTTACCAGCATTGAGTGATTTTTTTACTCATTCTTATTGATGTGGTATAAATTTACTTTTCAGCTGTAAATCTTATGAAATCATGTAGCAATCAAGTATTTTCAGTGAAAATTTTGCATCCAAGATGTAATGTGGAATAAGTATAAAATGTATACTAGTACTAATAATGCAAACTTAGTACTAAAATGTAAAATATCTCAGCAATTCTTCATATGAGTGACAGGCTAAAGAATTATAGGATATATTGGCTTAGATAAAATGTATTACTGAAATCAGTTTCACCTGCAGAAATTTTATACATGGCTCCTAAAATTTTAAAATCACAGGGTGGCTCATACTGTATTTTTATTGAAAAGTTTTGGGCTAGACTATGAAGATCACAGAGTCCACCTGGTCCTCCAGATAGAGGGCATTTTTTTATACCTAGTGTAGGAATCAACAAATGTATTTGGTAGAAGACCAGCTAGTAAGTACTTTGGGCTTTGTGGGTCATAGGGTTTCTGTTGCAATTACTATTCAGCTTTATTGTGGAACAAAATCATGGATAATATTTAAGTGAAAATACATGGCTGTGTTCCAGGCAGTAGAGCTGGTGGCCATTCTTTGCCTATTCTAGATATTTCAATGGAAGGAATTTAATGGGAAACTGGATGCAAGAAATGATAAGCTCAACAATGAAGAGTGAAATTGCAAAAATTGCAACTGATGGAAACTGATTCCACTCTTAGGTTGGAGGGATAGATAATGGGTGAAAAGAAGGGTGTCTCATAGTTCATCTGATGCAAGTAGTGCTATGTGTGGGGTGGGGGGCTACCCGTGAGGGCTGGAACAGCAGAGGGAATAGTTGTCCACTGGATCAGACACTGGAGGAGCTCTATAGCTGTCTTCTGTGCCTCTAGTTGATATTTGTTGTATGCTGGACCTTGAGTGAGTGGACCTACATCTGGAAGGGAATCTGGGAAATGTAGTTTCCTGCAAGGCAAAACACAGTCTGGAAAGCATGGGGTAATGACGTGACAGAAATGCCTTTTTAGTTCACAGATTAAGCCTAAAAATAAAGGGAAGTTGAGCTGGCCTGTTGGCCCAGAACAGCATTTTGTGCAGCATATTTCCTTCCTCTGTGTGGACTCTTTTAGGTAGTTTTGCTATTTTATCCCTTAAGGAAAGATCGTTAGTCAAGAAAGAATAAGATAAAAGGCCAGGCGGCCAGATTCCTCAGATGGAGTTATCAGTGTGTCAGTACATTATCAGGAACAAGGGAGATGTGGTGGCAGTGATGGAATGTGAGTTGGCAGTTTGTAGCTGGGGGAAGTATGACAGTTTCCCCCCTGGGCATGAGCCACCCATATAATATGAGACTGGAAAATAGGAAAACAGGATCTCACTGCAAATTCAACTGAAGGTCATGATGTTTCTTTGTCCCTTCTGGTTTATTTTCTTCTTCTTTTACTATCAGAGATAAGTTAAAATCTCAATTTTGCTTCAACATGTTCCTGAGCTCCTAGAGCTGGGCTGAAAGTGTCAAGGGAAAGGCTATTTATTACATGTTCATCCCTCTTTGAAATGGCATCCATCCATGGAAAAATACCCTCCTTTCGTCCTCATTGTCTCCTCTGGAGATATTTTCTTGAGTTTTACAGCATACCCTTATTCATATTTAAGAGAGATGCTTCTTTTTATTTCTGAACTTATGCTCTATTGTCTCACTGTCTTTTCAGGAGATTGGGCAGACTTAACTACTTAGTGGATTTTGGAGAAGAATTTAAGAATATATGACTCAGCCCCTTACTCCTTAGAAAACAGTGGCATGCTCTCTGCTTCATTTTTTAGGGACTTCATTCCTTTGTAGGAAGGCTTTTGTTTGGAACCGCCTGTGGCAGGGAAAGAGATGGTATTTGCTATTAGTAAGGCTAATGAGCTGAGAGTCTGAATTTATTTTTTTATTTTTGTTTTTTTAAAGATATATTTATTTGTACATACAGAACTGGGGTACAGGCCAGAGGATCAGGGGCAGCGAGAGGCTTCACCAGAGACAGAGCGGGGAACAGAACAGGCAGATCTATGAAGTACACTGCTGAGGGGAGCAGCGGGCCCGTCAGGAGAGGTCTGCCGCGCCATGTGGTCACCTCTAGGGCAGGCAGGAATCGAACTCATGCGGAAGTGGCTTTAGCTTCTCAGTGTAGTGTTTTAACCCGCTCTGCCACCAGGGAGGGCCTATTTTATTTTATTTTTTTTAAGATTTATGTATTTATGCATACAGAGCTGGGGTACAGGCCGGAATTGCAGGATTCACCCGAGACAGAGTGGGGAGTAGAACAGGCCAACGAACAAAGTACATTGCTGAGGGCGGCAGGGGTGGGTGAGGAGAGATTTGGCTCGCCACGTGGTCACCTCTGGGGTAAGGAGTAAACTCATGCTGAAGTGGCTTTAGCTTATTAGTGCTGTGCTTTAACCCACTGCACCACCAGGGAAGTTCCCTAAATTTATTTTTTTATCAGCATCACCATTTATTAAAGTAGTATTACCACACAGTTGATTCCTACATTTGTTTCTACGTTGGTTGCAAATTTAGGATAGAATAGAGATATGGTACAATTATTGGGTCCATCTAAAACTTCCAAAATTAAGCACTTGCTTAGCATCATTGGGGTGACTTAAAAATAAAAACCATATATTAACAGACAGATGCTAAACTTTATATTTATTACATAACCTGTATCAGATACTCTGCCAGTGAGTACACATACAGATGTACACAAACTAAGCACATATCATTCTTAGTTCTACATAGAGTCAGCTTATTATTTCTGGCTTTTTACACATCTCAGAAAATAATACCATCATCCATTAAGCTTTTGATGCAAACATATAATTATTTCTGGATTCCTATTTTTCTTCCTATCTACAATATACAATCCATACGCAAGCTCCAGTTTTTAGTTATATCCCAATCTAACAACATCTGACTATCAAAACTACTACCTTTCTAGGAAAGCCACCATTATTCCATCTCTAGATTCTGTAATAGTCTCTTGCCTGGTCTTATTTTTTTCATTTGCTACCTAAAGTCATTCACCAAGTGGCCAGGAGAAAAATAGATCATTTATGTCATTCTTCATCATAAAGCCTTTCAAGAATTTCCTGTAAGACTAAAAATCTATCTGCTCTTCTCACCATGTAGGTAACAATCACATATCAGCCAGCCCTGTGCTCTCTCTTCTTTTTTATCTCTCTGTGTCATCGACAATGATCCTTTGGCTCTTCTTTAAAAGTATAAAATCAGGGCCCTCCCTGGTGATGCAGCAGGTTAAAGCACAGCACTAAGAAGGTAAAGCCACTTCAGCATGAGTTCGATCCCAGCCCCAGAGGTGATCCACATGCTGCGGCAGACATCTCCTGACCCACCCGCTGCTCCCCTCGGCAGTATACTTAGTTAGTTGGCCTGTTCTGCTCTCCACTCTGTCTCTGGTGAATCCTTTCACCGCCTCTGCACCTCTGGCCTGTACCCCAGTTCTGTATGCATAAATGAATAAATCTTTTTTTTTAAATGTATCTCTGGTGAATCCTTTCACCGCCTCTGCACCTCTGGCCTGTACCCCAGTTCTGTATGCATAAATGAATAAATCTTTTTTTTTAAATGTATCAAATCAATTTATGCCTTGTGAGTTCCACGTGTGCTATAATTTTAGTCCCTCAGACTTTGTCACATACCTTCTTTCTCAACTAAAATATAAATATCCCATTCAGAGACACCCTCTCTGGTCTTCCTGTCTCAATCTGCCCTCCCAACTAATTGGATTATATTTCTAGTGGTCATCCTGTAAAGTTTTCATCCTGGAATTTCATGATCTTTTCACATAACCCCATTTACTTAACATAAAATGGGGGTAAAGAACATAGAGTTTCTGACTGGCAAACCACTAACCAACAACAATAATTCACGAAGTGAAAAGTAACACAGATTTTGCTGGAAATTAACCCAGTCATACCTGCTTTTTTGGATACATATTTCTGTGTATAAACTTTTTGTCACCTAGAGAATATACTCAAGGCTTTCCAGTCAAGACAAACTGGAGTTGTCCTCAGGTATTATATCCATATCTAAGCCCAGGATCTCTGAGTAATGTTCAGTCTCTACATTGGATCTATGTTTATTTCCTTTTATTTCCATTGAAAAAGTAAGCTGTTCCTCTCCTCAAGGTAAAACAAGGTCAACATCTATATAACACAATTCCTGTTCAGAAAAGAGAAGATGGAGAAATGCATTGTAGTCAGTATTTTGAATGATGCGAGAATCTGAGAGAGGAACTGAACAGACTCAGCTTTTCCAGTGGAGGAATTTTATTTCTTTTTATTGAATTGGTACTGGTTTATAAATATTATGTAGTTTTCAAGTGTACAACGTTATAACTTGCCTAACTTGTATACTGCATTGTCATTAACTAACAAACAGAAGAAGCGAAAATTATGTTAAAAATATGAAGCCTTTATTTCAGACAGCTTGCTAACTGGGAACACAGTTTCCTAGCACAAATGAAAAGTGTTTTCCCCTACCCACACAGAAAGAGTAGGATTTATGAATGTACAAAACACAAAATAAAGGAAAAATGTCACAAAATGAAAAACTAGTAATGAATTGGTTGACTATTGAATCCAAACCATAGAGCAGTGCCCACTGGCCCCTGGTGGTTGGGGACTTTGTGCATTTGAGTTAGTATCTGCAAGGGGGTGGCAATTGTGTTTTTTTTTTTTTTGCTGAGAATGCAGGGATGCAGGGGTGTGGTGTGCTTAGCCGCAGATCCTGGCATAGCTGTCTGAGTCCATTTCATTTTGACTGAGTCAATTTTTCATAGATAGACTGATTTCAGGATTGAGTTCTCAGCATTTTGGTTATCTTTGTGATTACCAACAAAACTCTAGCTTCCATCCTTTATTCAGTTTTTAAGGTTATCACTGTTTTGTGCTTATAGACTAACAGTTTGGCTCAGTTTTGTTTTTCTTGTTGTGTTCTTTATCTTCCATTTATGAGTGATTTTGGGGAGAAACTCTTCTCCATTGTTCTTTGTGTTTATTTGCTTGTCTTCTAAGAACTCTTTATTGTTCAGTTTCCTCAATGAAGTGAACTTTGGGAATTTGTCTTTCTTGGAGACATTGTAATATTTGCAATTTATATTCTGCTCATGAAATTTCAGGTGACCAAAGATTGCTTTAAGGACTTGAAACTTCAAGGCTCTTTACAGGCTAGGCTCATGGTTTCTTTGAAAAAAAAAAAAAAATTCCCTCACAATTTATTACCCTTTTGAGCTACTTGCTTCCAATCAATGTTATATATCCTTCTACTCCCACCCAGAGTTCTTTCTTATCATTTTTGAGACTACTTTGCTTCCTTGCTTCTTGAGACCATCCACTCTCATTCAGAACCTTGTCTTGGCACCAGAAACAATATGCATATTCTTATTGTTGTTTCCTGCTGAATCTATTTGTTTAAACTAAAAATTTTAATAAACATCTGTCTTTATTCTTCAGTCTAATCTCCTCATATTTAGGGATATGGATCCTTTGTCTCTCCATCTCAGCAAATCTCTTAGTTTCTGTATTCACAACAGTTATCTTTTCCCTGAGCTTATTGTTTTCTTATAATATGTTGGGAAAAACAACAATATAACCCAACATGAACTAATAACTCAAAGTTAAACTCCCTGGAAGTAAAGGCTAAGGAGTGCCTGCTCAGGTTTCCCAATTGTTATAGCAATAGTGTTCTAAAATATTTTGTAACTGTTTAATGTAGGCTGAATTTATGGCTTGAGCTATTTCTGTTATATGGTATCTATTCCATGCTACTCACTGGTTGGCCATCAATTTAATGCCACATACTTAGCTTACTTTCATGAAGCACTCAAATCAAGGTGTCATGTTCTGTAATGTTTAGGATAAGACTTGACTGCTGTAGCAAAGACCTCACAATATAATTTATTAGCCATAGATGACAGTTTATCACTCAGAGAAGTCACGAGGAGGTCTTTCTGGTAGCAAATGCCTTTCTTCCCATTTGTGATTCCAAGATCCTTTATGTGAAACCCCCTCCATTCCCTAGGACTTTATATTCTCTTCTCCTAGATCACAGAAAGAGAAAGAGAAGTGGGGTTGCACTCTAAACCCTATTTCTTGAAATCTGCTCAAAGGAACAAACATCTCTTTAAGTGACATTCTGTTGATAAGAAGTAGTCACATCACAAGCAAATAGCATGTCTATGTACAAAGGGAAATGAGAAATTTAATCCTGGCTGAAAATGACAGCTGTGTTATCTAAAAGAGGAAATATATGTTGGTCATTCAGCTATCTTTGTCACTATATATGTATTTGTGTGTACTGAAGTTTCTATTTATCTTCATTAAAATATAAACTCAAGGAGCTCACAGAATTTCTATTTGTTCATTGGTATATCCTGAGGGGACAGAACAGTGTTTGGATTAGAGGAGGCCCTCAATAAATATTTGTAGAAGAAATGAAAATATGATTAATAAATTGGACACTAGGGTACATGATTCTGACTCTGAAATTTATTACAAGATCAAGATATTTGCTTGAGTTTCCCTATCATCAAAGTGTAAAATATTATCTACATCATGAAGTGAAAGTTAAATGAGATAATGCATGTTTCTCATTTAAGTATTGTTATCTGCATATAATAAACATTTAAAAAAAATGTCAATCTTGTCATTATCCCCACTACTACATGTTATAACTACACAAATGTAATTTATAGTAATTATTATTTCATATTATTAAATAGTTAGAATATATGTGTCAAATATATATATGTATGCATATATAAAACATATTATTAAAATATATTCCATTATAAATGTCATTCTTTTTTGAGCCACAGTAGGTGTTTAATGTTAAAACAATTCACTGTTTTGGATTCATAAGCTTAGAGGGTTGTATTCCTACTCTGTGGAGACTCTTTGTCCCCGATCACAGATTATTGGGGGGCAGAACAGGCAGGGTCTCAAGGTGGGATGGCATCTTGAGTGGAGATTCCCAGAAAAAGGGGAAACAAAGGAGAGCAGGTGCGAGGAAGACACAGGAATGGAAGTTGGGTGCAAGTCTTACTGTTCTGCCTTCAGCGGAGGTTTATTTTATACATTTCAAGGCTGAGGGGTGACATTAGCATATGAAATGAACTGAGATGCAATCACCTTTTTTTTAAGAATAGTCTGGGGTCATTTTGACCTTGAGATTATAACATTCTAAAACCAATCAAGGTTAAAACAGGTACATAGATGCACAAAGTTTAAGACTAAGATTACTATAGTGAAGATTAACTAAAATAAAACCCCTTAAATTTATCTACTACTTAATGTTTTTGTTTTTTGTTTTTTTCTACTTGAGACATCCTAGGAGGTAGGAAGAGGAAATTTCTTGTAAATCAAATTAAGGTAAGTCTCTTTGAAACACTTGTTAGAAAGTTTAAGTGAGTTTTCTTGAAGTCTAGTTGGTAGAAAACCTGATTAGATCTGAATAGTCAACTTAGGTGAATTTCCATATCTAAAGACTAGATTGAGTGGTTCTTTATAAACTGAATAGAAGGCTGTGTGAGATGGTAGAGTGATAAGGTTTGGGTTTTCCTCTGTCTGGCAGTGAGAGAGACTTTGCAGTAACAGCCATTTGTTTTTATTAATCAGGCAGTTGTTTAACGACTTTTGACTTTAAGAGGAATTTCTCACCCTGGTGCAGTACTTGCTTGTCAGGGCCAGGTAGTGCCTTCTGAGGCTGAGGCAATCCAATTATAAACTGAAGGTTGCTCAGAATATTTTGATATTATGATTACACAAAAAAGGGAGGTCATAACATAAATTAGCATGGAAAGTCTGATTTTTCAGAGTATTTCCCCTCCATCCGTATCATGTCTGTGGACAGAGGTTGCATAGCTTGTGTCACTACCCGAAGCAAGTTGAGATCCTTAAAAAGGAAGTATATATAATCTCACAGTACTAAGAAAGTCATCTGATAGAATCATGTAATAAATGGCGGGATTCCTCTTATCTTTTAAACTGGGTATGGAGGAAATAGCTTGTAGATAAAATTTCATGGAAAATTTAATTATTGACAAGTTATCCAAAAATATCAGCTACCTTATTAAAAGATATATAAAATGGAAATTTCACAGTTCCTCTCAAAAACAGATAGTAGATTGCATCTTTGCCATATTATATATATCACATTTCGGAAATGAGGAAAGCATCCTGACTTCTAATTATTCAATAAGTGACTATTTAACACCTAGTATCTTCCAATCACTGTGCTAAACCCTGTGATTACAGTTATGAACTAGAGGAGAGGGAGGTTATAGTCAACAACAAGTAAAATTGAGAAATGAAGTGCTAAGTTATAAGCACCAGGATAGAAGAACCTACAGCACCCTAAGGACACTGTTAGAAAGGGTCTCTGGCAGTCTTGGCATCTCAGCTGGTTTCCCAGTGGAAAACACATCTGTGCTCAGACATGAAAAATAGGTGGGAACAGTCAGCTAAACAAGCTTTGGCTTTTTGATAAGCTGGATTTGACTTTTTCTTTGTGTTATATTAAGTTAATTAGAAAATATAGAAAAATATAGAGATATAGGTATACATTTTATATACATTCAACACAGAAAATCACTGTTAAGTTTCTATCTTATTTCATATCTCTGTGTAAGTTTTATATAATTGAAGTATTTTTTTCATTTAGAATAATCTTATAAGCAATTCCAATAGGGATTGGTTAAAAGTCTTTCCATCTTACAGATAAATTTTACTCATTTCACTGTTGTGAATTTAGTTTTCCATTTTTTATATTTTAAAAGTCACTGGAAGTTAGAATTCTTTTAAAAAGACATTCAATGATTTGTATCTATATTCATCATAATATGGCAAGTCTACATATCCTGGGGATAGCCCAAACAGTAAAATTGAGGAGGGATTAATGTTCTTGACTACTATGAATGCAAAAGTGGATTCTCCTCTTCATGTCTCATTGAATATTCCTCTGAACCAAATGATCTTTTAGGTGAACCAGGTTGCCCTTCAAAATGTTGGTCAGCATTGAGACACTTTACTGTGGTACTTCTGTTAGACTTTGATATGCCTAACATGTATTGGAAATCTACAAGGAAGAGATACACAGTGAAATGATGATTTCCAAAGTTATTTGATCACAGTATCTATTTATAAAGAGCATCTCATAGGAATAACATTCCAGATAGCATAGCTTTAGAAAGAGTGATTATTACAATTTTTAGGCAATTTGTTGCTGGTTGAAAGATTACTGGCATTAAGGCAAGAAGAGTTGTACTTTGGCTCAGCTCATTTTAGTCAAATATTTGTGCTCTGTATCAGACTGCTGCATCCCAAAGAGCACATATTGATGTATGAGAAATGACTCTTGCTCGTAAGCAGTTTTTAATGCACCACAAAAATAGTATTTGTGTGTTCATGCATGATTGTATATGTGTAGTGAAAGGTTGGTGGTAACAACACTAGTATAAATATATCTGTTTTATATATGACCACAATACATTCTCCAGGAGGATTTGTAGGGTACTTAAAGAAAGGATATCTTCTCATTGGCTGGAGTACGTTGGAAAGCAGAGTGTGACACATGTGGATATTAGGATGAAGACCTTGAAGGTCTTCATTAGTGATATGAAATACCAGATTAGGCTTTCCCAGAAGATTTATCACTGTTAGACAAAAGATCATGGCTTGCTAGTTAAAGAGTCTGGGCTATTAGTCAAAAGGGTGTGGGTATAAATCTGAGCTCTAAATTCAGGAGCTGTGTGACTTTGAGCTGAGACTTTAAGTTTGCTGGGTCCCAGCTTTCCACAGGGAGATAGTGTGTTGCAAAGATTTAGGGATGACATATTTTATATATTTGGTACAAAATCAGTGTTCAATAAACTAGGCTGTAGTTCTTGTCATTGCTATTATATTTACTATTAGCATTTATGTCCCTATTACCTGCATACTGCAAAAAACTAGAATGAAGTTTAAAGTAGCAAAAAATATTGGCATGCCATTATCAATTCTTTTGTGAAACTAGTCTCAGACTCTTATTTTTACTGGAGACACTATATTTTGCTATGATAGCTTAGACTTAGTATAACAGGGTGAAGCTAGACTATAATTTCCATGAGGGCAGGGTCATATAACTTTTGTTCACAGGCATATACACAATGACTAGCGTAATAGCTAGCTCGTAGTAGGAACATATTTAATACATTCCCAATTTAGAATAATTAAATATATTTATTTGTTAAACATATTTACTTTAAAATTATCTAAGCTACTGTATCACATTTTCTTTCCTATATATCATTAACTAACCATTGCTTGCATTTCAATATACATCAATATATACTCAGAATCTTACTTAGCACAACATTCCATGAGCATGTGGAACAAAAAGTATTTGCTTTTTTCATCTTAATACTTGACCTCATGTCTTTTGTTTGATACTTCAACCTCTTACTTGAATTTCCTGCTCTCCCAAAATATATTATAGTTCCTTAAGGACAAGGGGTCTGTTTTAGTCATCTTTGTATATACTAGTACCCAGCTCTGTCCCAGACTGCAATGAGTGCTGAGGAAGTATGTGTTGCATCAGTAAAGCATGAATGTTTCCCAATTGGTGACTCAACTTGTAATATACTGCATCTATCCCAGTTCTTTTCCCAAAAGGAAAAGTCATCTCCAACATATGCCAATGCCCTGCTTCACTTAGAATAGCTTCTGGATCATCTTAGAATGTCTTAGGACACATAGTAAAATTAACTTTTGATATAACTTGTATAAAAAGTCCCTTCAGGAAGGTTCTACATATGCTAGAATCCAGATAATACTAGACATGAAGTGCTCCTTGTAGCAGGTTTCTGGAAAATTGCTTGAAAGGCAGATTTTCTGAAAATTGGATTACAGTCTCAATGCATATTGGAACCACCATTTAGATGGTTTAGGAGAATAGAAATACTATACCATATGTTTAGTACCCTCTGACATGTCATTTGTATATGAATTTTATTTCTAGCATTATGTGTTACCCTTGGCAATAAACCATAGAGGATGGTTAGAGTTGCAGAAGTTTGGGATTTTTTTCCCTTTAAGTATATTTTACTGATCAGTTCAGATGGAAATTGCTAAAATATATATCTGCTTTTTTAAACAGAGTCTACAGAGCAGAATTTAATTTTAAAATGATTTAGCTATAAAAATAAGCTAATATTTGGTGAAATTCAGTTGTACCAGTTAGCTCTAAAATGCATCTCTAAATTCAGTGAACAAAATTAATTGAATTTTATTATTTTATATGTATCTACAGCTCAGCTGTAGGTCCTTTTGATCTGGGCTGAGCCCATCTGTACTCAGAGGATCTGCTAGAAGCTGACTGATCTACAGAGGTATAACTGTATGATTCACTTCTGCTCCATGGGGTGTCTCATCCTCTAACAGGTTAGCCCAGACTTGACTATGTGATAGTGACCACTGTACTTGGGAAGCAGGAGTACACAAGACCGTTTAAGATCACTCTCTCACATTGTTTCAGCCAGAGTGACCACAAAGTTAGCACAGGTTCCAGGGAGGGACTGCTATCCTCATCTGATGGAATTTCTGCAAAGGTGATAGATACAGAGAAGTTGGTAATATGAGGCTATTTGTTGCCAACCGACTATATCATCAAGAAAAAAAAAATGAAATTTGGAACTTGCAGCTACTATTGCTATTGACCTCAGATGGATGCGAACTTTACGCTTTACTGTCTGCTTTCGGGAGGATAATATAAATATATGGCTATTTATATTATATTATATCATCTTTACTATTTATGTACCTGATTCTTACAGTCATTTAATCATAATACTCTTTTCTAATTTTACTTAGATACACTTGCTTGAAACCTAGTTGATCAATGTCTGTTAATAAAGTAGAATGAGGAGTTCTGTTTGTGATGCATTTGAACTATTTAGAATCTTAAATTTTAGATGCTATCAGATATTTTGGAGAGGTTTGTTTCAAGATTGTTAGAATGAAGTTCATATAAGAATTATTACTGCATTGTTTCCTGTGAAAGAAAGTATTCCATATATTTTGCAATGAGTTCTAAGAGGGATGGCACCCTTTTTTTTTTTTTTTTTGGTACCATTCTATTTCCACATCTTAGCACATGATCTAGGACTCATTAAAGGAAGGGTGAATGCATAAATGCTTTGATGATTTGTAGTATTTTAACTATAAATGGACTTGTAAAAATCTCCAGTGTTTTCTGTGTTGTAAAGGAAGCTAGTGATAGAAATGATACCTCCTTGCCTCTGAGGGGTATTACAAGGATTAACTAATGTCAGGAAAGGGCTCTGATATGCCTAGATGAAGAGTGTTCCATAACTGTAATGTTTTATTGTTATAATACCATAAACTGCTTCTTGGGACATATAGCTTACATATTTTCCATAAAATTAATCCATAAATCATGTACAAAATGTATCAAATCCAAAAGCAATAGCTTTGACCTTAGAATTGCTGTAGCAGTAGTTTGATGATATACTACCTACTACATCAGCAGTACTCAAAAGTATATAAAATGTACTTTCATATATTCAAAATGTGCAAACAGTTAAAACAAATGACTGGGTACTTTCAAAAAAAGATTAAATGATTCAGAGTTTTGCATATGGGAATTATAGGAGTTTTTAAGACATCATCATGAATGCTACAGTTTTTTTTTTTAGTAATTTTCACTAATTCACAAGATATTCTCACTAGTTGGTTTAAAATGTTTGATAAAACTACCTTATGATTACTTTTTTTAAAAGGTAATCTTTGTTTCCTGAATGTTCCTTAGTAACCATATACAGAGTTTTTAAGGAAATGGCAGCACACATAATCTTTGGTTTTGTCTGTTTCATGTTACTAACAAGGCAGATGTTGTATTTGCAATTTTGTTCAGAGACATACTCAATTCTCCTATCACACTATCAAATTTATAAACAACTAGCTATGAATGATAAAAATATATTATCAATTCCAGTTTTTCCAAACAGTGATTATTCACTTCATTATATTTGAAGGAACTACTAAAATTTTCTAAAAATGATTTTCAAAATATAAAAAAAGAAGTACCTGTCACAAGTAGACTTTTGCTTAAATAGCATTATTTTCAAGTACCTCCAAGTACTGTAATAGTGCCTATAGAAGAACATTATTCTGTGAGTTGTAAATCAGAAGTGTGTGTGCATTTCTTTCCTGGAGGGAATTAGCGGTGTAAGGGATTAATACTGAAAGGGTATCTCTATCTATTACGGATACAACATAACCTTTAAATATTTGCATAACATAATGCCAGGGAGCAGGTGCAGAAGTTACTCATCCCTACTGGGGTCCTGTTTGTCACACAGGGACCCGGTGAACCCCTCTCTATTTCCTTTTGATTGACTGAAATTGAGAACATTTTTTAAATATTTCTAAAATATTACTCACATCAGTTTTGTTTTTTCCTCTTCTTCTGAGAAGATAGTATAATTAAAATACTCTTCTATGCAGGAAACACTTTTTTTTTGATTGAATAATTTTTGTGACTCAATATTTCTAGTATCCTTGTCCATTGGTTGAAGTAATTATATACCATTCTGTTGCTATTATTTTAGCTAAGACTTCTTAAGGAACTAATTCTAAGCAATCTGAGGGCAGAAGTGACATATTAAATATCTATTTCTTATATATCTTGTATGATTATATATGTTTACCGATATGACTTAATTGAGTTAAATTTATAAGTGAGTACTTATTACTTATGCTACTTAATATAGAAGTGAATGTTTTATATAGGTGAGTACCACTTCAACCCTTGAATATTTTATGCTTATATGTTAAAATTATTTAAATATTAATGAACACTAGATTATTTTATTTAGAAGGGCCATATGAAATAGAGTTTATGACTGTATCTATTATGGTATTAATAGTTTTTTTTTAGATTAAATGGGCAGATCTTTATGAATCCAGTTTTTTTTTTATGTAAATACAGTCTGCTGTTTTTGCACATTTCTGTCTCTGAGAGGGTTTTTTTTTAAATTCCCAACAAGGCTTGACTTTGTAGTGGATGTAGAATCACAGCTCCCCACACCCTTTAATTTCTTTAAAAGAGATATATGAATTTATCTGGCTAAAGTATTTTTTGTAGTAGCAAGCAGAGACTTAGATTGTTTTTTTCTCATGCTTACAATTTTGTGATGAGGTGATATGAAACAGTGTGGTTTATGTTCACTTAATGTCTTAGAGTATGAAAGGGCTAGTTAGAGGACATTCAGAATAACTTCAGGGGTATTAAGGAGGATGTTTTAAATCAGGGATGATGGATAAAGTAGAATCATTTTGGTCATATTACTGTAAGCAGGATAATCCTAAATGTTTCATTCATGTGTTACGATTTTCATCTTATTTAATGCATAAGTAAAGAAAAATGTTTGCTGGTTACTTCCTTTGAAAAATCAATCTGAATTCTTTCGTTTACCTTGCAAATTTTAACTCTGATCCATTGTTTTTTTTTTTTTTGTTTTTTTTTTAATGTCACTCTTGCATTTGGAATTCAAAATGGTCTTATAGTTATCACTTTGTTTGGAATTTTGGGGAATTTGTGTTCTTAAAAATATCCATTCTCAAGATTATTTTCTGGTCTCTGAAGTTGTAGGAGTGGAAATTAATCAAAATATTTGCTGTATTCAAAATAACCACAGAGAAGGGCTTGGGTATTCCCAAAACTACTTAATGAAAGAAATCAAGGCCTTCCTGGTGGTGCAACAGGTTAAAGCACTATGAAGTTGGCGGCAGCCACTTCAGCAAGTTCGATGCCAGCCAGGGAGGTGACCCATATGGCACAGCAGACCTCTCCTGCCTCACCTAATGCTTCCCTCAGCAGTGTACTTAGTCACTCTGCCTGTTCTGCTCCCCACTCTGTCTCTGGTGAATCCTCTCACTGTCCCTGCACCTCTGGGCTGTACTTCAGCTCTGTATGCATAAATAAATAAATCTTTAAAAACAAAAAGAAATAATTTGTCTGTGGCTGCCACAGGTCTCTCTGTCCCCTCATAGACAGTGTGCTCAACTGATGACCCTGACCCTTTTCTTCAGAAAAGAAAAGAGAAACCTCTGCCTTTGATCACTAAGGTGCACTATGCACTACTGCTAGCTCATTTCCATAGTCTCTAAGCTATAGAATAGATGGGAGAGTTAGGTCATATTTGAGTTGTATTTAATTTGAAAATGCTAGATTATTTAAAACCTCTGTTTCTGGGGGAAGTTAAGGCTAATCTTTTTGAGCCTGTTAATAGTCTGAGAGCATTTGATGAAAGGGAAAGAATTTTACCACCTCAATGATAGTCCTACAGAAAATGTTTGAGGTCAGTGTTTCACTCTGTAACTCCAATTTTGTACCTTTCACCTGTGTTCTACATAGCAGACACTACTGGAAAGCTGATTGTTCACACAGCTGTGAAGTTGACAAAAATCTGTTTTGCTTGTCAATAGGTTATCAAGGTAAGGTGAAGTTACTTGCTCATATTCACATACCAGATAATGGAGGAGCTACAGTTCAAATCCAGTTTGATTCAAATACAGTTTGATTCCAAAGCCCAGCTTATTTTTATAGCAGGAATGAAGAGGGAAAAGTGGGGCTTAAGGAAATAAAACTGAAACATATGGGTGGGGGGATGGATGGCTCTGAACATTTGTTCACTGAAGTTTGTTAAAAAGTGGAGAGGTGAAATACACAATGATTTGAACTTGGTAACCAGTTGAATTTAGAATGCTGAGCAGTGACATATTGGTGATATTTCCTCTTATTCTCTAAAACAAATGTTTCAAAGCTGTATAACACAGGTTTGGAACTTAAGCTCCTTGTTTACTGTCTTCAATCTCCCCTTGACTACTGCTGAGATCCTGCTTAAGTAGTATGGCTTCTTTGTGAAATGATCAAGGCACCACCTCCCATGTGGAGATCATTGGTTCTCTCAAGTCTAGCAATTTTCCTGCCCTGTAGTCATTTGGCAATGTCTGGATACTTTGGAGTGGAGGAGTTCTAGTGCCATTTAATAGTTGGAAACCAAGAATATGTGTATGCATTCTACAAAGCACAGGATGACTTTCCAAAATGTATAATTACCTGGTCCCAAATCAAATGATGAACTTCAGTTCAACACTCATGTTTATCAAGAGCCTGGTGACATCTTCCATATGGGGTTGTTATTCATTTATGACCAGATAGAACTGCGTTAAGAGCTTTGACACAGTAAATACCTCGACTCTATTTCATAAACCTACAGTTAAAATGATGGGAGATTCAATACGGTATGTGCTCCTTAAGGTTATGGAGTGCTGAAATCAAAGCCACGATATGGACTAACCTTATATACCTCTAAAGCACTTCATATGAATCTGTTTTTTGCTCGTTTGGCTATTGCCATTGATTTTATTTTGTATTGACTCTTCATTTTGATATTTGGATGAATTATATGGGCTTTTATGGTTAGTTTGTGTGACACTATGTGCTGGTTTTTGCCAGTTATACCATGTTTCTGTCCATTTACAAAGACCAAGTGGTCAGGTACGATGTTGATATTCTGTCTTTGGCTATCACTATGCTCCTTCCTACTCTCTACCCCAGCCAGACTTCCAGATCACTGACAGAATGTTAATATCTTCACTGACAGAATGTTAATATCTTCTATTACCCCTATAGTAGAGGGGCAGGTCTAGCAGCACTTCGAACAATTCTCTACTGCCACTGGTTATTAAATTCTCACCAGAAAGAAGCAGATCAAAATGGACTAGTGGTATATCCTACCCCCTAGTGGTATATCCTACCCCCTAGAAATGTAAAGGCTGGGCATTGTTTACAGATATAGCCCATGCTGGAGTGGGGGGAGTCACCAGCATCCCAAGACTGAGTATGACAGTTAGCTTTGGGTGTTAAGGTAGCCTTATTGATTCTGGGAGCCACTAGGTCAGTTGCTTAGCTTATCTGATGACTTATGTGCACAAATGGAAAACGATAAAGGAGAGGGGTTATTACTGAGACTACATCTATCTTGGAGAGAGTAAAAGAAAACCTCCAGTAAATCTTAATGTAGATTAGCAATTGCGGAGTTCAATTACCTCAAAGTGGTAGAGGCTTCTTATATTGTATTTCATCAAGATAGGAATTATGAAGTGCTCACACTAATTCTCTGAAGTCACAAGGGGGGTGAAGAGTTGTAAGAGTCTGTTACAGTAAGTAACACACTATTCTACAGGGAGTAGACTGTTACAGTTCACATTACATTTCCAAATCTACAGTGCGAATTAGGTATTGATTTTTGGAGTAGGAGGATACAGAGTGTGGTTCACTCTGAAATGACGATGAATGTAAATTAGTCATTTTGGACTCAGAAATATCTTTCAGTGCTTCATAAATTTTTGTATGGAGAAAGAAATGTTGAATATCAATACTTAGATACTTGTATTGAGAAGCATAATCACAATATTTTAACTAAGAGGGATATTTATTTGTTTGTATAAAAGGAAGAATGTCAGAAAAATAAACCTATTGGTTATTGGTGATGGATGGGAATGAGGGATTCAGATAAACAGTACTTTCTGTCACCAAAATGCATTGTTAGGCATGAGTATTGACCAATTAAGTATGTAAGTAGTTAACAAAATCAGCTGGAAACATAGATGTGGGTATTGAATGTGTATCTATTTGTATGTATACATGCTCAATACATACAACATTTCTAATATGACTATATAAATATATATGGTATGTATCTAACAAATTATGAATATATGTTACATATATGTGCCTTATAATAGATGCATATAATACTATATATACAATAAACACACATAAGGAAGACTGCTTAAATATATGTAATATATTAATATAACATTAATATATCTAGCATTTATTTATTTATTTATTTATTTATTTATTTATTTATTTATTTATTTATTTATTTAGTATTGCTGTAGAATATGGGGTTTATGTAATGTTCCTGGCATGGCATGCAAAGTCAATTAAGCTATGTTCCAAATCGGGAATTGATGATTACACTGCTATTGTTTTCTGTGTGACCAATAAAATACATCTTGTCCTTAAATTAAACCTAGCACAAGCTATGTTTGAAATGTTATAGAAAACCTCCAGTTTAAAGAGATGTACCATAACTGGTTAATGGCTTGCTCTTATTTGGTTTATGCCTTTCCACCATTAACTCTGGTTGCTCTTATTTGGTTTATGCCTTTCCACCATTAACTCTGTCACTGTTGCATGCACTTTGATGTCTTGTCTGTATCCTTTGAAAGTTCACATACTTAACATCTAGCAAACATGGTAATTTTTGCTGTGTGTTTTGCATTTGCTTTGTTTTTCTTTTCTTGTGACCAGCTTTATTTCGTTATTATTATTATTTAAAGATTTACGTATTTGTGCATACAGAGCTGGGTTACAGGCCAAAGGTGCAGGGACGGTGAGAGGATTCACCAGATACAGGGTGGGGAGCAGAACGTGCAGATCGATGAAGTACACTGCTGAGGGGAGCAGCGGGAGGTTCAGGAGAGGTCTGCCACACCATGTGGTTAACCCCGAGGCAGGTGGGTATTGAACTCGTGCTGCACTGGCTTTAGCTTAGTGTTGTGCTTTAACCCGCTGCACCACCAGGGAGGGCCTATTTCATTATTATTTTTAAAATTGGAGTAAGGTTGCACTATAGCATTATGTGAGTTTTGGGTGTATATCATTAAAAGTAACATGTTTATGTACTACATTAAGTTTATCACTGAAATTCCAGTTCTGTCCTTCATCATAAAACCAACGTTTTTGTCTGATTTACCTTCTTCTTTCTTTGGCAACAATTAAATCTTACTGTCTAAAAGTTTGTTTTTCTTTACTAAGCCATTTGTTTGTTTTCTCAGTTCACCACATGAAAGTGAAATCATAGCATGTTTTTCCTTTTTTGTCAGACTTATTTTACTGGGCATAATATTCTTTAGGTTCATCCATATTGTTGCAAATGGTAGGATTTTTTAAAAATTTTATAATAGTTTATTTTTACATATTTTGGTGCATTTTTCCATCTCAGTTTCAATCCCCTTGGGTTTCCCATCACCAAATCATCCATGTGCCATCACCATAGTCCAGTGCATTTCCCTCCCCCCACTGTTTTTCATCCCACTCCCACTCCACCCCCACAAAATGTCTCTGGTATATAGCTATTCATCGTTATCATTATATTCTCACCTGTCCCGTTATATTCCTCCTATGAGTGAAACCATCCAGTATTTTTTTCTTTTCTTTCTGGCTTATTTCACGAAGCATGATCTTTTCCAGCTCCATCCATGTTGCTGCAAAAGACATGTTTTTTTTTTTTTTTTTTTGGTTGCTGAGTAATATTCCTTTGTGTATATATACCACATCTTTTTAACCAGTCATCCATTTTTGGACATTTGGGCTATTTTCATGTCTTTCCAATTGTGAATAAAGCAGCAATAGGCATGGGGGGTGGAGGTATCTTTTAGAACCAGTGTTTTTGTGTCTTTTGGGTAGATACCTAGGAGTGGGATTGCTGGGTTGTAGGGAAGCTCCATGTTTAGCAGTTTGAGGAAGCAAATAGTAGGATTTTAACCTTTTGGATAGTTGAGTAATACTCTGTGTGTGTGTGTGTGTGTGTGTGTGTGTGTGTGTATCACACCTTTATTCATTCACCTTAAACCTTTTCTGATATGTTCTTTACTTTGTGCTTTCTGTGTTCATATCCTGGAAGAGTTGTCAGTGTTAGAATTTGGTTTGGAGTTGCAGTTTACTCAAACTATATTATGAAATCTAAAATTAAAATATAAACATTTTGTTCCATATTATCTATAATTATTCAGATATAATAAAGTGATTAACAACCACATCTAACAGGAAAAAAAGGCATCACACATGATAGATAATTCCTTTTCAGTTTTTCCTCTAGTAAAAGAATGACAGGGAAAGAAACATATGAACTTTTGCACAGCAGGGGTATATTCTTGAGGATTAACAATGGTTTATTAAAAGACTGAGATATCCTAATCAAAAGAAAACTTTACATTTTATTTAGCTCTGCTTTGTTTCCAAATTTATTTAATTCAGTCTAACCTTTACTACTGACCTCAGATGATACAGTCATTCCACAGAAATCATTTTAGAAATTGCGAAAAGATGCTATGTTACCTTCTCTTGGGAAGTGGACGGGTTGATGACTGCATGAAAAGCAGGGAACAACACAGTACTGTCTTGTCCCCAAAAGCTATTAAAATTCTGAATTTATTTTATTCATCTGTGGACCAATATTAAGTCTATCAAGTGATGTTACTTTATAATTTTTACTGTTTTTGTCATACAAAAGTAAACAACTCTCATAATTCAAAAGACATTTCTTCAATGCACTTTAATTGTCATTGAATTACCACAAAACATTCTGGGTAATTCCAATTGTGCAGAGGCTACTGAGATACGGCTAAAATGAGGACACAGGCTGCAGAACACTGCCTGGACTCACCTAGACAGTAAAGTGCAATGCAGATAGACTTTCTCAGTGCACTGTTGAGAAGAAAGCATGTGTGCTCTACAGGGCTGGTGATCCTTAAGTGGTGGTGGTGGATGCATTTATTATTATTTCTTTGATACTGCTGAATTATTATATGAGCTGGTGATTGTTGTAGTGGACACTCATTGCAGTTGATATATTTAAGTGTGCAAGATACATGATTTATCTGTGTTCATCTTTAATTGGTTGGAGCATTGACTCCTCCCAAAATCCTACATATTTTTGTTGTATTCACCTATTTCTGAGTCATCATTCATTCTGGTCACTAGTTGGAAGGCTTATTCCTGATGAACTAGCTGGTAACCCTCTCTAGAACTGTGCTGTGCTGGGTCCTTTGAGATTTTTTTTCCCCCTGTGTGGAATACTCGGTATTTTAGAAGGTTCTCAGTTGCTATAAAACCCAAGGCAGCCAATAACTCTTTGGGGAAGAGAGATGTAGCATTTGTCTGTCTGTCTCTCCTCCTCCCTCTTCTTCCCTCCCTCTATATCTCCATCCCTTCCTCTCTCTTCCACATTTCAATTTCTCTCCATTTTGTTCCAGACAATAGAAAAAACCGTTTTCTTAGGAGCTAGATAATACATAATAAGAGATGAGCATCCTTTCTCAAAATCATCAGACAAAAACATCTCATCTTTCAATCTCTAAATTTTCAGACACAAAATTTAGAGACAGGTTGGGCTTTGTTCATCTTGAAAAATGTCTTTTTATTATTTTCTCCTAATCTGTATTTGTGTTTCTGTAAACAAAATATGATTCTTAAGCATGTTACTCCCATCACTCAAACCCACATGAGCATGGGTACTGGATATTCTGGCCCAAACTCCATGCTTCAGAAGAATGGTACTACTTAAAACAAAGACAATTCTTGCAGAGTCCACATGGTTCCAGTTGGGAGCATGTATCCTGGAAGATTTCTGACTTTTTCCTTTGACTGTCGTGTTTCCTTCACAGGCTGAAGAGTAGTCAGGAGGAATAGCTTGAAAGTACACCTTCCAGCACTTCCCTTCTTACCTGTTTCCGTGGGTGTCTAAGAGTGTAATCAGGCCAACCAGTTCTAAGAAGCCACATTTACTCTCTTCATTCTTACTGCCAATTTTTCTATAATATCCAGGAGATGTTCGACATCTAGGGGTACTTTTAAAAATTTGTCCACTTTGCAAGCCTGCTTTGAGGGTTGCATGATATGATTGTTACATAGAGACAAGCATGGGTTATCTTAAGATGTCACAGTCACTGTAATGGACCTGTGTCTGCATGGTGAGACTTGCACTCACCACATTTTAGATTTATGGGCCATAGGTGAGGATAATGGGTTCTGATAGGCAGTTCTCATTTATTTGAATATTCTGAGCAAAAGAGTTAATAACTTCTTAATTTTAAGTGATGTTTTTGAATCATTTAGGACATTCAGATTAGTTATGTCTACAATCAAATTATTTCTTTGGACTTAGGTATTGCAGCACATTAACATGCTAACCATAGAAGTGGTTAGCCCTTAGCCCACTTCCCAAAGGCAGACTTCTTTCCAGGTCTGGCAAGAAGAGATCCAAAGAGTAACAAATAATAATGGACATTACAAATGGAGTTGTAAAAATATATATATAGTATTTAAGGATTCTGTTGGGCATCAAGTGTGGGGGGGCTATTTTTCTTTAATCTTTCCATCATTTGTGTCAAACAATCAGCCCACTGGTATGAGTTTCCGATAGTGACATTACTCCTTATTATATTCAAACATAGATTTGCTTCCTACAATGATGTTTGTTTCAGCTTCAGTAATGCATAGTATTAATGTGCTGCTTACCATGTACAAGCCTTGGGAGAGTGCACAGGATAGAGGGGTGAACATACCTACGTGCTTCTGTCATCACAATGTTTAGATTGAAGTGGGGAGGATAAGTATTCAACAAGATCTTTGATATCAGTCCCATGATAGATAGGTGGCTCCCCCCATTCAATGGAGTATCCCTTCATGGTAGCTATGGCTTCACTGTGGAGATTTAGTTTGATGTGGTCCTGAGTATTATATTATCTTTTGTTTTTCTTATTGGTTGGGACAAATGCACAAATATATCACCAAAGCTTATATCGTGGGGTGCTTTGCCTATGCTTTCTTCTATGTAATTCATGGCTTCAGGTATTAAGTCCAAGTCTTTAATGCATTTTTAGTTGACTTTGTTTAAGAATGTAAACCAATAGTATTTCAGTAAAAGTTTTTAAAATGTTAAAAAAAATAAGGAATTATACAGTAGAATTCATAAGTACAATATGATGAGTGCTTTTTAGGAATATAAGTTACTGTCAAAACACAGGGAAAAATTCCTTAAGTGAGGGGCTTAAGAGTGAGTAGGAATATAGATGGATTCGAGAGCTCAGGGCCTGTGACTAGTTATTGGTCAGTCCATGTGGCTGCCCTTGAGTGGGAAGGAGCTCGAAGCAGTGGAGAAACTGAAAGGTGGCCAAGTGATGGGGAGCAGTGAGTGACAGTGGGTCACCACACAGGTCAGGGTGCTGTGGGAATAGGATGAGACTAGATCAGATAGACACTTGCATGGCATGTTGAAACTTTTGGTTTTCATTGTTCTGAAAGGAATAGGAAGCCACTGATGACTGATGGGGTGACTGACTAGATCGGATCCTTGCAAATAGAGTCTTCAAGAATCTCATTAGACTCTAGAGGATAAATAGATGTTTTTAGTTGTTTCTATTGATAGAAGAAAATATGATTATTCCATGGCACTGATATTTTTTAGTGACTTAGAAATTATTTTTCAGCAAAATACAGTAGTAATGCCTCAGTTGAAAAATTGCTGTTTCTAAGCAGAAATAATTATTTCTTTGAAAAAAAATCTATTTGTATCTACCAAAATAGTGCTTATATTGTGTTTTTTCTCACTTGTCCAGCATACAAATTTCAGCTAATAAATATGCTGTAGTTTATGTAACTGTAAGAACATTGATGTTACTAAGAAACAAAAATTATATCATGTTTGTTCTGGTGAAATTTTTGTGCTCCCCCAAATGTTAGTACATTCTTGAATTGCTTCATGGTATGTTTTGATGTCATCCTACCCATTTATATTTAAAGTGTTCTGTGCATTGTCCCAACATAACTGCCTTTCCAGGGAGCTTCTGTTAGACAACAATAAACAAGACCTCCTTTCTACTGATCATTCATTGTACATGGCACTTTTTTGGAGGCAGGGACATACCATGAAGAATTCAGCTTACATGCTCCTGCTCTAGTTTGCTTTCTGTGTAGTAAAACGCAAACAGATGTCTAGCCTTGCTAAAGTGCAGTCATTGCCTAGGTGGTCAGTACACTAAGGGAGAAAGTCCTTCAGCAGTCTTTCTCTGTGTCTGGTTTATTCTTCAATGGCTTTTCCTCTTAGCAGATACAAAACAGCTGAGTAAATGATTTTCTTCCGCTTCTCCAGGGAATCTAGGGGGTTTAGCTGAAACGTTTATTGTAAGTAAAGTCAAAGTTGAGTGGAGCCATATTTATGGGATGACAGCACCCCATAAATATCCCTTGACAGGTACCACAGCTCCAGGAGCTCCGGGGCATCACTTGAGTCAGACCATTGAGCTGGGACCAAAGAAGTGACTAGGTGCTTTTGGAGTGGTGGGGCCCTAAGTCTCTCAAGCCAGCTGCATTCAGAACAGTACCCCTGCAAAATATATATTAGCCAATGGGCATTGCAAGGCTTTATTTGTTCCAAAGATATTGCTTCTAAAATTAGCCAAACAGTACTTTTGTGGGAAAGGTTTAGCGTTGATAGAATTGGAATGTGTGGTACCATGACTCCTAAGCCAGTTACCTAGAGCAAGTTCTCTGTTCTCATTTGGCAAAACAGTGTGATATCAATAATAAACCTATGGTGGCTTCAAGAAGTTACAGTTGTTCAAGTAAAGAGCAGCTATTGCTGAGAATGTTATAGTTAGTCTTGGGAACACAAACATCCAACTGGTGCCCAAAGCTTCCCTTGTGTATTAACACCCCGAGTCTTACTGGACATCCTGGAGCAGTTTAGTCCTCATTCTTGGTCACCCAAGGGCAGGAAGGATCCCATGCCACAAATAAATCGTGAAAGGAGCCTGGGAGTAGCTGTTCATTCCAGGTGCCCACCAAGAGGTCCCGGAAGCTCAGTGTTAACAATGAGTCTGTTGATTGTATTTGATTTTTTTTTTTTTTTATGGAATTTCCTCCTGTTTGTCCTTTCCCTTCCCCATAGCTTGGGTTGCAACCACTTACAGAGTCCTTATTCTGTCTTAACGTTACTGTAATGGAAGCCATTGTGATAAAGATCACCGGACTGGGTGTTTGGAAAGGAACTGTCACACTCCAAATGACTGTGTGACCTTGGGCTAGTCATACAGTTTGTTTGGGCTTCATTTCTTCCTCTTAAAACTGTAGGCCATAAGATTACCTTTCCATCCCCCCTTTCTAGGTGGTTAAGAGGCTATAGGTTTTAGTGCTCTGAAAAGTCCCACTTTGTGTCAGATTACAGTGAAGTATATGGGGTTTGAGATTCTATTTTGGCCTTCAAAATTTTCTGAAATATATCAAACCAGAAATATTGATAAACAATTCTTAAAAGGTGGCATTCTATCTGTGGTGTTTACATTAGCTGACAAGTCATTTAGATAGCTTTCTAATCTGTTTTGCTGTCTAGCTACCTTTAATGGATGTTATAGCCACTGGCAACTAACAATTTGCAATCAGAAATGATAAGTAACAGAAGCACTTAGCTTTTTAGTCAAAGGCATCTGCCCACAAAGATGAAATGGACTTAGAATATGCTGTTTGGTGTCAAAGAGAAGTGGAATCGTACAGAGAGCCTGAGATGTTAGCAACGAGGCTTATGCTTACTTGTGTAAATATTCAGTCTAAATGTTCTGCGCTGGTCTCAGGTGGAATCATGAACTGACTCTGAAAGCAAATCTTGATCCATATGAAAATGAAGTTATAGTTGATAACTCTTAATTCTTGCTGTTAAATTTTCTAAAGAGAATTAATGGAATATTTTGAACACATTCACAAGTGTGCATTTTGAAAAAAGCTTTAGTACTAATGAAGTATCTATTTTTGTTTGTTTGTTTCTGTATTTTTTAAACTAAAGCGTCTCTGCTTTCAATTGAATTTTTCATTTGCTCTGTGTTTCTACATTTTCTATGCTGTATTTCTACTGATAGCTGGACCTCACTAAGGGAACAGGTTTTCTCCAAGAGTTGGGTCGTTTTGTGCACGCTCTGCTAGTGGAAGTCTTTAATTATCATGACAGGTTTAGAGAAACAGACTTGGAAATGCCACATTTCCTGTCTTCCATCAGTGCACTTGTTCTGCCTCTCAAGACTGTTTTGCTGCTTTTGATCCTATGAACTCCGGGAAGTCAAAGCATTAAGGTTGTTAGTATTGTCCACAAAATAAGTGTATGTAGGACTGAAGGAAGGATGAATGTTCTCATGATGAGCAGATTAGCATTAACTTCAAGGCACAGATTTTGAGAGTTAGTCCCATATTTCCAATACCTAAGACAATGTTTGGAAGTATCAGGTGATTAATTATTATTATTTTAGTGAATGGATGCTCAAGTGCCACTTTTATCTCATCTCTGTGTTCTTTGATATATTTCTATGAAGCCTGATTTCTTAAATAATTGACCACTTTGTAGAAGTACTGCTTTAATTATTCCATGATCAGTATGTGAAAACTTTTTGAGAAATGAACTCACTAATTAAACTTCAAGCTATTTTTGAGGATGAGGCATTTTGTAGGTTAAGTCAGGTTGTTTTACATTACACTTGGTAATTCTGAGGTTTATGAGTGCTTTGTTACAGTAATGATTCACAAACAGTGATCTACAAATGAAAAAGGTCCACATTGTCATGCATTTCATTTCTCAATCACCCTGCCTAAGTTAAAAATAAACAATGTCAGAAAAATAAAAACAATGATAGCAACAATGAATAATAAAATAAACACCTCTTTCTATTGTATGAGGAATATTAAATCAGGATTACCATCTCAAACACTGGTAAGTGTTGTTCTAGTGTAAGTGTAATGGCTCCTGTACCACCTCTAGAGTCCCCATTTTTCTTTGTTGATGGTATCTTAGTGAATATCACACCTAAAATTCAAACACTCTGCAGGCTGTCTTTAGTGTGATGATTTTGAGTGGGTGATGCATTCATCTAAACTAATCCAGTTAAAGGTAACTTAATTAAGAAAATAAATTTGACAGTACTTTTCTGCTTCTAGAGGTATATTACATTAGAGTGTTCACATATTTGCCCGTTTCTGCAGAAACATAGGCATGCAAAAAAGAGGACTCAGTCTTAAGTTTGATTGTGATCTTAGAATTTATCAGTGCTACCCTTTGAAATCCAAAGAATTTAATTTTTAAAACAAATTCTTAATGTGCTAATTTAAGCTGATGTAATTAAAAAGGCTTACCAGTTTATTCCAGAGTAACTATATCACCAGAAGGAAATTGCAGGTGGTTTACTGTTTTATGTAATATTGGTCACATTATGTCAGTAATTAAAATTTTAATTCTACTGAACTTTGCTTTGTTGTTGATTTCTCTTTTTAATTAAGAAAAATGATTGATGTTTGAAACCATAGGTTCTTTTGTATTTCTTAAGATTATTTATCTCAGATATATTCTGAATATAGTCATATGTTTCATGTGCATGGAAGATTCAAGGTGATATTCTTTGATCTTTATGCAACTATTCAATTTTTAACATTGTATTCTATCTCTGAGCTTGGAAAAGGATGTACCATTTCTTAAATGGCAGGCCACATTTTACTTCAGCAAAATGTGAAATGGTAAAATACCTAGAGCTATGTGATTTCACATGTGTTCATGTGTTTAAAGCTCACAGAAAGACATTACTATATCAATCATGAAACATACTTTCTCCTCATGCCTTAAAAATACACATTGTGGCCTTCCCTGGTGGCGCAACGGGTTAAAGCACTACACTGAGAAACTAAAGCCACTTCAGCATGAGTTCGATCCCCACTTGCCCTGGAGGTGACCACATGGCAAGGTAGACCTCTCCTGACCGGCCCGCTGCTCCCCTCAGCAGTGTTCTTAGTCGATCTGCCTGTTCTGCTTTCCGCTCTGTCTCTGGTGAATCCTCTCACCCTCCGCATCTCTGGCCTCTACCCCAGTTCTGTATGAATAAATAAATAAATCTTTAAAAAAAAAATACACATTGTTCTAGGTCAATGGCTTATAGGTCTTGTTACATCTTATGTCTTGTTTGCAATTTGTTTTGCACTTATTCCAGGTATACACAATTCACTTTGCATTTGCTTGTTATTTACATATCTTTGAATTGTCTGCAAAGTTTGAACATGGAGTAGAACTATTCTCCCTTGACTGTGCCTTCCTGAATGGTCTAGCTAATGTTTATAACATCCGTGTGCCTCTGTTCTAAACTGCTAGGCTTAGGAGAGGGAAATCATACACATACCACTTTGACAACTTATTCTACTCATATCCAAAGTAATTTTAACCAGAAAATAGGAGAGGCAATAGCTAAGCCAAGAAACAGATGTGCTTTGTTGTTTTAGATTTGCACCTACCAATATGTACCTGGAAAAGACTTTTTTCAATGGAAAATAAATTTTTCAGTGACAGGACATGAGCGCTTGGTTGGAGTTTCACAGATCCAGATCCTATTCTAATTACCTTGTGCAAGCTGTGGCACCCTGTGTGTGCTCTGTCACTTCTCTCAACCTTTTTAGTCTCTGAATGAGAATATGAGCATGCTCATCCCACCCCATGGATTTTTGTAAGCCACAGGAAAAAAATTTTTGACAAATCACCAGTGGCACACTATAAACAGACTCTCTGTAAAAATAAATAAATAAATACAGCTCTTATTTCTATTGAATTGTAGTATGTTATAAATGCTCCCCCTATGACCGATTTAAAATCAACTGTGATTGATTTAATAAGCACTTGGGAAAAATTCCTGAATATTAAGGAGTTCAAAGGTACCAGTTAGGCCAAGCACACCCATGGCTACTTTTCAATAATTGTAGTAACTATTTCTTAAAAATTTTGTCTTCCGGGGCCCTCCCTGGTGGCGCAGCGGGTTAAAGCACAGCACTGAGAATCTGAAGCCACTTCCGCATGAGTTCGATTCCCGCCTGCCCCGGAGGAGACCACATGGCGTGGCAGACCTCTCCTGACCCGCCCGCTGCTCCCCTCAGCAGTGTACTTCGTCGATCTGCCTGTTCTGCTCCCCACTCTGTCTCTGGTGAGGCCTCTCACCGTCCCTGAGCGTCTGGCCTGTACCCCAATTCTGTATGCACAAATAAATAAATCTTTAAAAAAAAAAAAATTTGTCTTCCATTGATCCAAGAAAAAAATTTGTTGTTTGGTCAAGTTTTATATCAGTAGGGAAAAGAATAGTAATCAGCCTACAAAAGAATAGTAATTTATGAGATTCAAAATATTAATAATTTCAAGTAACATAAGCTACCTTAACAATGTTGAAAGTCAGTAAGAAAATGATAAGACATTTTAATATTAAGTTAAGTGCTTTAAAAGTTTGTCACTTTATAGATGAATTAAATTTATGTGAACTTTTTTGAGATTGGTTAAAAATTTACTCACGTCTTCTGTCTGTACTTTCTTTAATACTCACAAAAATGCTATGTGGAAAATATACATTTGCTACCTATGTAAAGAAAGAATAATTGAGTCATTCTTTTAAGACCTGAGTTTTATCAGAAATCTTCCTTTAATTTTATCCAATAGCTTTTATATTTTTGAAGTTTTTAAAAGCTTGTCACAATCATGTAATTTTTGAAATATGATTATTGAGTAACCAGGTGATTATTTTTATTAATAATTAAAATTTGCATGTATTGTTTGATGTTATGGACAAGCATCAGCATATTTAAAGTGAAACAACTCCAGACAGACATGGTGAGCATGCAGGTGACTTTCATATTAACAATGAAAATCTCAATTCAGGAAGTACACTCTTGTGGATGATCTAGGGAGGAATCACCTGAGTGAATTTAGTGGAGCTGAGAGTATCACTTCTCATGTGCAGTTCGCACACCATGTGCAGTCAGTGCAGGGACTTACCCAGTGAAACTCCTGTCCATTTTAGCAGGAGTCTCTAATATGTGAGCCCTGGAAGGAGGCAAGGGTGTTTCTGTATTCATCTCACTCACAACATCTGAATCACTGTAGCCTAACATGGTATTGCCTAGAACACCAAGTTTACATATTTGGAACACAACAGTGAGGATGACTGTGTACAGCAGAACCCATGTTGCCATTTCCTGCTATGTGAGAGGTGTTTGCTGTGTCATGTAGTCCCAAACACATAGAACTGTTTCTTCAGGGAGGCAAATGCATGTGACTGTGTACCCACTTACTGTTCCTAGACATATAATGAGTGTGCGTGAAAATATATTTCATGAAGTAATTAAAATGGTGTTTGGGGCATTTTATCAGGTTTTGGGAAAGCAAGGCCATATCATCTTTCTTTCCACAGTTTAAATTATTATGCTTCTTAGGGTATAAATTGCCTTTATGGTAATTGCAATTCTAGTATAGGGGCAATGGTTATAGGGAAGAGCTAATAAACACTTTTCAGGTTCATATAACATTTAAATTGAGAGGAGGACATTATTTTTCATTGACACAAAATGTGATTACTTCTTTTCCTTGTGGAAAGATCCAAGATCAGCATTCTAGATGAAACCAATGGGTATGTCTATATATTTCATGCACCGATATGGAGAAGTATCAATAGGATATCCTTTCATCTGTCCATTTCTTGGACTCTTTCCCACAAAAGCTTTTTTTTTTTTTTAATGATATTAGTATGCTCTAGTGTTGGAATGTTTTGCCTGTGGTTAATACTCATCAGAAATAAAAATGAATATATTTCAAGGATTCTAGGGGCAGAAATTCCATAGGCAATTTAGTGCTGCTGCTTCTTTTATTACCTTGCTTTTCCCCTCTGTATCAGATTTTGTTCTCATGCAATTCATTCTACAAGCAAAAACCAAAACGGAGCTTCATTTAGAAAATGAAATATATTTAGGATACTTTGTCAGCTTATTTTTTAAAAACATATTTCTTTTCTGAGCTACTTAGGGAATGAACTGAAGGGATGAAAATATGAAAAATCCTACTTTATTAAAATCCTGGATTTAGGGCTTTTCTTTTAGATGAAACACTGCCTAACCAGAAATTATTAATATTGAGTTAGATATATAGGCTTTGCAACATAATAATTATAATAATACCAATCATTTATTAAATGTGCATTATTTACTAGGCTCCACAATATATCATTGATCCTCAGAACAGCTCTCTAAGTTGGTGCTTTTATTATCTACTCCCACATATAAGTAAGACTGGTGGAAGTAAGTTGAAGTAATTTGTCCAAGTTTATTCTGCTGATAAGAGATGCAAGGGGTATTTCAGCTAAGGCTAACTGATGTAGAGTTCACATCTTAAACACTCAATTATATTGTCCACTGAAATTCATGAGATCACAGGTTGTGCTGAAAAAAACGTGCTAATAGCCCTTCCTTCTTCTTCTTCTTCTTTTAATGCATTGCAGCATAGAATCTGAGTCATTGACACCCTCTTTTTCTGCCTTTAGGGCCCTGGGGAAGGTGTACAGGAGACTGTGGGCCAGGAGGAGTCCAGACTCGGGCACTGTGGTGTTTCCATTTTGAAGGGTGGACAAGTCACCTGTCCAACTGTGATGAGAACAACAGGCCTCCAAAGGAAAGAAATTGCTTCCGAGTGTGTGACTGGCATGGCGACCTCTTCCAGTGGGAGGTGTCTGACTGGCACCGCTGCGTGCTTGTTCCCGCCGCCCATGACCACGCCAAACCCCGGACTGCAGAGTGCGTGACCG
The DNA here is from genome assembly GCF_000260355.1 of Condylura cristata. Lineage (NCBI taxonomy): Eukaryota > Metazoa > Chordata > Mammalia > Eulipotyphla > Talpidae > Condylura > Condylura cristata. Next base: position 72,134,618 of record NW_004567103.1, on the reverse strand, counting down.
CTCAGCATGGGCTGCAGCACAGGACAGTGCGCTGTATCCAGAAGCTGAACAGAACCATGGCTGCAAAGGAAATTTGTGAACACTTTGCCCCTCAGCCCCCCACTGAACAAGCTTGCCTCATTCCTTGCCCCCGGGATTGTGTGGTATCTGAGTTCTCACAGTGGTCCAAGTGTAGCAGAGGATGTGGGAAGCAAGTGCAGCACAGAACTCGCAAGGCCATTGCGCCCCCGCTCTACGGAGGGTCCCCGTGTCCCAATCTGACTGAGTCGCGGACCTGTGACATGCCCCTTTCCTGCCCTCTTGGGGAAGAGGAATATACTTTTAGCCTTAAAGTTGGACCATGGAGTAAATGTAGACTGCCTCCTCTGAAAGAAATTAACCTAAGTGGAAGAACTGTTGTGGATTTTAGTTCTGATTCTAAGGAGCGAGTCACCTTTCGACATCAAAGTTACAAATCCCATCACCACTCCAAGCCCTGGGACATAGAGATAGGTTTTCAAACCCGGCAGGTTTGGTGTACACGAAGTGACGGAAAAAATGCTATGCTAAGGTAGGAGGCCTTTATATCTTTGTTTCACCTAAGATGTTTTGCGGTGAGGTTTGTTATGATTTTTTACAGAGGGAAAATTAAAAATTTGGGATTTGGGTTGCTAGCATTTTCATTTGGGAAGTTTTCAGTTTTAGTTTTTTTTTTTTTTAAAAATCAAATATAAACTAGGCAAGGCTCTGAATCCTTGAAAAATTATTTGTGCTGCTTTCTAGGATAAATGATATATTAACATATATAAAAAATCATGCAACTTTTAAAAGGTCTTCTGTTACTAAAGTGTTAAACACTTTAGCAAAACTAAAACTAAACTAGTTTTTAGAAAAACAAAATCTTTGTTTAGAATTATAAAAATTCAGATACACTCTTATTCGGAGTAGAAATTACATAAATATTGTGTTTCCAAATGTTCAGGTTTTTTTATGATTATTTTTGTTTTGTTTACTTTTGTTTGCAAGATTAAATAGACTCTTTTACACAGATTTATATTTAATTTCATAATAGCAAGGGTACATTTAAGTTTATGCCAGAATGTTTTCTTGGGCATAGGTTTAATAAAAATACTAACTTGAATAGCAGTAATTAGAATTGCACATCTTTAGAAGTAATGCACTAAAACTTTTAAAAGCATTATTTTATTTCACATTGTAGTATAAAATAGAATACTATAAACTCAAAGAAATATATTGAAATAGATTTTATTTTTTTCTCAGAAGGACATATAAATATAAGCATTAGTACATTGCCAAGATTCTTCTACATTTAGATGCTCCTCAATAGTATATAAATTACCAAACAATGAAATACTCATGTTTAGGAATAATCATTACTATTAGTTGCTGCTGTTTCAGGATTCATAGTTGATGGCAAAAGACTCAAACTCTTGTATTCATGAAAAAAAACAACAACCAAAAAAAAGGAATGTGATTGTTTTTGTGTTTTCATTTGCCTTCACAAATAAGCATATTTTAAATTTGCTGCTTATCTGATTTATGCCACATATAATAGAAAGATAGATTGGAGAGTGATTTTTCTATCTTTTATTGCTCGCTTCGGTGAAGCCCAAAGGATTAAGTAAATAATTTGTGTGATTATTGCTTGAATGTGTATATGGGACTCTATAAATATTGTTTTCTTAATATTCCATACTGTTTTTGCTGCAGTGAGCATTATATAGAATATTTGCATTTTTATTTTGCTTGTTTTTACCATGTTCTTTTTTTTTTTTTAAGTGAGTGCACTAAATTTTTAGCACAGTTTCAGGTTTAAACAGTTTTAGGAGAATTAAGTGGCAAATACAGTTTCCATGAATCCTCTCAATCTCACCCCCTGTACTCACAAAGCTTTATCATTCCTCATGCATTATTGTGGTACATTTGCTAAAATTGATTAACAGTATCTATAGACACATATCTCTGGTCCATAATTTATATTGGAGTTATTCTGTGTTGTACATTCGATGGGTTTGGACAATTGTATAATGACCTGTAGCCAATATTTCTGCATCATAAATCATAGTTTCATTACTCTCCAAACTTCCTTTATTCAATTGATTATTCCCTCTCTCCTCCCCAAATCCCTAGCAACCAGTGATCTTTGTATTTCCTTCATAATTTTGCCATTTTCTGAATATCATATAGTTAGAATAATGTAATATATAGCTCTTTTGACTGGCTTCTTCAGATTAGCAATAGTTTTTAAGGTTCTTCCTTAATTATTCATGCCCAACTATTATTACTGATTAGTATTCTGTTGTGTAGATATATGACAATTTATTCACTTATTGAAGGCCACCTTGATTGTGTCGAAGTTTTTTTTTTTTTTAAGATTTATTTCTTTATGCATACAAGAACTGGGGTACAGGCAAGAGGTATGGGGAGCAGGGTGTGAAAGATTTCACCAGTGACAGAGTTGTAGCAGAACAGGAAGATCCACAATAATACACTGCTAAGGGGAGCTGCGGGAGGGTCAGGAGAGGTCTGCCGCGCCATGTGGGTCACCTTCCTGGCAGGTGATAGCATTCTTGCTGCAGTGTCTGTGGACAGCCCCATAGCACTGTGCTTTAATCTGTTGCATGACAAGGAGGGCCAAATGTGTCTAAGTTTTGACAATTTTAAATAAAACTGTTCTAAATTTTCATGTACAGATATTTACACAAACATATATATATA
>NW_004567103.1:72128307-72131800 GCF_000260355.1 Condylura cristata | reverse complement strand
ATATATATATATATATATATAAACACATTTGGTAAACACAAAAGACAATTTCTGGATAGTAAGGCATGTTTAGCATTGTAAGACATAGCCAAACTCTATTATTATTCTCACCAGCAAGAAATGAACATTCATGTTGCTCTAAATTCTGGTGAGCATTGGTGTTACTAGTATTCTGGAGTTTTCAATGTGTACAGTGAGATCTCACTGTTTTGATCAGCAGCCCCTTAATGACATGTAGTATTGAGCAAATTTTCATTTGTTCACATGCCATCTGCATATCTTCCTCTGTAAAGTGTCTTCACATCTTTTGCTGAATGCTCAAGTTGCTTGTTTTTGCTGAGTTTTAAATGCTTTTGTACATTTGGGATACCATTCCTTTATTGGACATGTGTTTTGAAAATATTTTCTTCCAGTCTGTGACCTGTCATTTCATTCTTTTCACATTCCCTTTGACAAATAATATATATATTTTTAAAGTAGTACTGTTCAATTATCGTTTCTTTGGTTTTGCATCTAAAATAATTTCAACAAATCCAAGGTGAACCAGATAGACTCCTATATTATTTTATATGAATTTCGTAGTCTTTACATTTTACCTTTAGATACATGATTCATTTCATTAATTAATTTGAAGTAATTTGGCTTAGAACAGGTATATGGTTTAGGGTACAGATCCACACCTCCTCAGATACATGTTGCCACCCTGTGTCTAAAACTGAGACACTGATAGTGTTCCACCATACTCCATTGGGAGATAGTTTTGCAAATGTTATAAGGTCTGTGTATGAATACACTTTTGTGCATATAGGTTTTCCTGTTGTTTTGTAGCCACTTGCAAAAGGACTATTCTTTTGCCATTGAATTATATTTTTTGATTGCTTGTTTTGCTTTGTCAAAGATTAGTGAGCTGTATTTGTATGGATCTCTTTCTGGGCTCTCTGTTTTTCTTCCACTAATCTATTTATCCATTCTTTCTATTAGATATTGTCTTAAATATTGAAATTTTTTATTTTATTTCTAAGTTGGGTAGTGACAGTCCTCTGAATTTGTTCTTTATGTTGACTGTTCCGCATAGTTTGTCTTTTCATTTGAGCTTTAGAATCAGTCTGTAAATACCATGTGATAATTTGCCAGTATTTTGATTGACCTGGCTTATAGTATATAGATCAATTCATGTTCCAGTAATATTAAGTCTTCCTATCTACCAAGTATGTGGAATATCTTTCCTTTTATTTATTTATTATTTTTCATCAGAATTGAAACTTTTCATATGTACAGTATTTTGTTATAGTAATACTAAGAATTCATTTTAATATAAAGTTAATATATAAATGTATTTCTTTTTTTATTTCAAATTCCAATTTTTCATTGCTGCCATGCAAGAAAGCAATTTATTCTCATATATTAATCTTACTGCTGTATTCTTATAACTTATTTTTCCAAGAGAAATCTATTATCATTTATGTTGTTTCTCATAAGAAATTTTCAGATAAGTGTATCATTTTGAAACAAAAATAGTTTTATTCCTTCTTGTCCAATCTGTATAGCCTTCATTTCCTTTTCTTGTTTTATTGCAATAATTAAAATATACATTATGATGCCAAACAGGAGTGATGCTTGTCTTGTCCCTGATCTTAGCTGCAAAACATTTCCTTTCTCATCACTGATAATGTGTGATGCTAATAGGAATTTTATAGATGTTCCTTATCAAGTTGAAAAAGTTCCCCTTTATTACTTGAGAATTTATTACTTGAAAATTCTTGAGAATTTTCATCAACATAACTACTTATGGTGATTTTGCAAGATGATTTTGTCCATGCTTAAAGGTGATTATATGATTTTCTTCTTTTGTTTTTTAATGTGATAGTTTGCACTGATAGGTATTCAAATACTGTTCTAATTTTGCATACTTGGAATGAATCAAAGTTGGCTATGATGCAATATATTTTTTAATTTATTTTTAGGATACTTTTTGTTACCATTTTCTGGGGAATTTTGCATGTTTCAGTTCATGCAAACTGATTTTTGGTGTTAGTCTTCCTTTCTTATAATGTTTTTGTCTGGTTTTGACCTCATACAATGTTTTGAAAGAAATTGTAGAAAACTGATACAACAATATTCTTGAATGTAGATGGAGCACAACTCATTCAGGCTCCATGATTTCTGTTTTGACAAGCTATTGATTATTGATTTGATTCCTTTATAGGTGTAGACCTAATCATATTTAAAAATTTTCCTTGTGTAAGTTTTAGCATATTGTGTCCTTTAAGGAATTTCACCTGAGTTACCATATTGGTGGGTATAGACCTATTCACAATATTTCTTAACTCTTAATGTCTGGATCATTAGTGATAACCTCTCTTTGGCAGCTGATGTTATATTTACTTTGTTGTTAGTTAACTTGCCTAGATGTTATCAATTTTATTGATCTTAGCAAAGTACTGACTGTGAGCTTCAGGTACTTTATCTCTTGATTTTCTCTTTTCAATTTTATTGATTACCACAAATTTTTATTATTTTTAATCTGTTTGCTTTCATTAATTTTATCAAATTTCTCTGTTTCCTAAGGTAGAAACGTAAGTTATTGATTTCAGTTTTTTTTTTTGACTTGTGAATTCAGTGTTATATATTTTTCTCTACACCCCACAAATTTAATAAGTTGTATTTTTATTTTAGTTAGCTCAATATGTTGTATAATGTCTCTAGAGATTTCTTCTTGATCATGTGCTATTTAGAAGTGTGTTGTTTAATCTTCAAGTATTTGTGAATTTTCTATCCAGGTTTCTGTTACTGATTTGTAATTTACCTCTCATTGTATTTTGAGAACATACATTGTAGGAATCCTGTACTTTTAGATTTATTAAAATTCATTTTATAGTAAGGCAATTTGATCTGTCCTAATGAATATTCTGAAAAAGTTAGCAAAATATGTGTGTTCTACTATCGTTAGATAAAATATTCTATAAATGTCAATTATTTATTGTTGATTGATGGTACTGTTCAATTAACTATATCCTTACTGATTTTCTGCCTGCTGTCACTGTCCATTACTGATAGAGGAGTGGTGTTATCTTCAACAGTAATATTCTCTCTTTCTTGCTATTCTATTAGTTTTCACCTTATGTATTTTGATGCTTTGTTGTTAGACACATACGTGTAAAGGATTGCTATGCCTTGGAAAATTGATCCTTTTATTATATTTAAAAATACATTTTTACCCCTGATAATTTTCCTTACTCTGAAATTTATTTTATCTAGAATAACTGCTCCAACTTTCTTTTAATTGGTATTAGCATAGTATTCTTTCACTATCCCTTTAATTTTTTTTTATTGTTCATTTTTTTAAATTTTTTATTACAAAGTTTATTTTTACATCATTTTGCACATTTTTTTTTCCATCTCGATTGTAATCCCCGCAGGTTTCCCATCACCAAATCACCCCTGTGCCACCACCATAGTCCCGTGCATTTCCCTCCCTTCCCCCCACCCCCCG
>NW_004567103.1:72014158-72122742 GCF_000260355.1 Condylura cristata | reverse complement strand
TTTCCCCTCCCTAGCTGAATTGTCTCAGTTTATCTCCAGGGTTGTAGCAGGGTTGGGACAAAAGGCTGCTGAGCAGCCGCAGCTACCGCCTCTCCCTTTAATTTTTAATCTTCCTATCACTTTAGAGTGATTTTCTTATAGAAAATACTTAGTTGGATTGTGTTTATTGTCTGACAGTTTTTTTTTTTTTTTGACTAGTTCATTTATATCATTGCTATTTAATAGTTAAGGGTAAAATGAAACTTTTTGTAGTGAACTTAATGTGGTGTATATAAATGTTGATTCTTGTTGATGCATATTTGAAACATACATATATATGTGTATGTAATATTCTTATGCAGTGTTAGTTAAGTAAGAAATAAGTTGATAATAATTATATTAATATCAACCAAAATTTTATATTCTCTTTATAAATTGCCCTTGTTCTCTTAATTTTTACTTATTTTTCTATCTCTTCAGTTTCAGTGGAACATTTTATATTGTCTTTTTTTCTCTTCTCTTAGCAAATCAATTATAATTGCTTTTTTAAAAGTCTTTGCAGTGGTTGTCTTAGAGTTCCCTTTTAAATTTATAACTAATCCAATTCAAGTCACACTTTACTATTTCTACATCACACAAGTGCCTTATAAAACAGTATTCTCAAGCCCTTTTCCTATCACATACAATTTTCTTGCCATTAATTTCTACCCTGAAAAAACCTGGTGTAATTCTTACCCTTGGTCTCCTCGGTCGGCAAGATGTTCTCTAGCTCCCTATCTCAGTTTATTTCAAGATTTTCTTTGTCTCTGATTTCCTGCAATTTGTACATGGTGTGCCCAGGCATATATATTTTTGTGCATGTTTATTCTGTGTTTCATGAATGACTCTAGAGCTTCCTTGATCTACAGATTAGTTTTCTGTCATTAATTTTGGAAAATTCTCAGCGTTAATTTAATAATTTTATTTTCTTTACTTTCCTATGGTATTCCTAGTACATAGGTGCTACTCATTTTTAATTACCCTATAATTCTTGGATTTTTTATTTTTTAATTTTACATATTTTAGAAGTTTCTGGTAACATTAATTTTTCAAGATTAATGATTCTTTCCTTGATTCTGTCCAGTCTGTTGATGAGCCCATCAAACAATTTTCATTTCAGTGGTCTTGATTACTACTCTTTTCTTTTGATTCTTTAGAAGAATTTCCATTTCTCTTCTCATAATACGCATGTTATTTATATTGTCTGTCTTTGCATTAGAGACATTAGCATGGTGCCAAATTTCTGCTATATCTGAGTTTGAAGCTGATGCCAACTCTGTCTTTTCACATGACTTGTCTTTTATTATGCTTTGTATTTACATATTTGTTTTGGTAAAACTTGCACATGGTGTACTGGACAAATGAAACTGAGATAGACTTTTATTACATGGCTTTCTGTTTTTCCGGCTAGGTTATAGGTATTTCCAGCTGTAGGTTATAGGTATTGAAGTTAAAAATTTTCTCTGATGACCTTTTACTTTTCCCCTATTTTCTTACATAATTTATTTTAAATGATGTCTTAGATGTGCTATTCTTTCTGTTGTAATGCCATGTTATTATACAGACCTATTGATGATGACCAAGTTTGGGGAAAGAAGAAGCGATTTATGCTTCTGCAATTCGTTATCAATCTTTTACTGAACCATGGGACATGGTCTTCACATGTGCTTCTTGGTCCTTCCTTTCTACTTGGGTAATAATGGAAGTGTAGATGGATCTGAAATTAGGTATTTTCTTCCTCCCATGTCAGTTACTTTGATAAAATCAGAGTTAAACATTAGTAAGATACTTTCTTTTGAGTTGTATTTCTAATCACTATATTTCTATCCTTTGCTCCTTTCTCAAGCATGAAATTGATTCATTTACTCTGAGAATTTCTAAAAGGGAAATTCATGAAAATGTGGGATCTCTACTAGGACAGTTTCCTATTGGAATTTTCAATTAAAAAGTTTGCCTACACTGAACCATCAAGCAATTTGTCATTTACAGTTTAAGCTTATGCTGGTGAGCCAGTTCTCCAGTAGGTTTTGATTCTGAGTATCTGATTCTGCTTATCTGTTTTACCAACTTTGGTGAAAACTACCTGAACTTGACTACAGTTTTTTTGGATCTAAGATAAATTATAGATTTCTTTTCTTTTCTTTTTTTTTTTTTTCATTTTTGTTAATTCTGGCGAGGGCAGCAGTGGCACATGCCAAACTTTTAGATGCTGGACTCATCACATAATGAACCAAAACAACTTTTGTAAAACATTACACCATGATATTTAAATTAATATACATTTTATGTAGTCATCAAAGCATTATGAAATGAATCACATTCTACTATGAAATTATTAAGATACTAGGAAAATATGGCATTTGGAGGGAGCAGTTCTATTTGGTGGCTACCCAAGGGCCAGTGCTGACAGTGTCATCTCATTTCTAGTCAACCTGATGAATTATGTTTGTGTGATCTGACAGGAATTTTCCGTAAGTTTTTCAAACTCATCACTAAAAGCTACACTTTCTTTTATGGATCAAATGCATTCAAGCAAGCTTTGTTATTTATGTGTGTCTTTTTACTTATGGGTCCTCTTACTTTGTACTTAGATCACGTTCCTGTTGGCGGGTTTTGTCACTCTAGGGACAAGTGGCATTTTATTTACGCTATTTGATTATGGCAATGACTGTCATCATTTAAAATAGTAGGACCATAGTTTTGCTTCCATAATGCAAGGTCCTGCTGGAAAGTCATTTTCTCCATCTAGGGCATCAAGGAGCTTTATTTAATGCCTTTCTGGCTCTCCCATTGATTACTGTAACTTTTCATAATCACCTTAAGCAATTTTCCCTTCACAGCTCTATTTGCAATGTGGGAGGGAGTTGTGTTACTCCTGGTGCCACTCTGCTTCCTCCTCATTGATTTGCCTATTGGGTTTAAAGATCTTTTGTTTTTGTCTCATTGCATACCCTATTTTTCTCTTTTATTTTGACAGGAGTTTCTCCGAGGTTTCATTATTACAGTTTAAAATAGTTGTCCCACAGCCTATTCATCATTCTTTTTCAGACAACAGTGATGTTCTAATAGAGCTTTTATAATACCATAACTTAATGAGATAAAGTAGTTTTCTATATTCAATTTTATTTTTGCTGCTTTTTTTTATTTTTAAAGTACTTCTGTGCTAAATCTAAACTGTAGATTAGGCAGCCTGTTTATATGAGTAGTAAAGTGATTCATATTTATTGTTTCGATGAATAAAATTCAGATGAATGGATTTTAGTTTTATTTTAATAGAACGTTTGGCATGGCCAATTTTTTAAGAGCTGTGTTATTTTGATACATGTGAAACATATCTTAAGTAAATACTCTGTGATTTTCTTTACAGAAGTTACTGCAGAACAATACATTTTAAGATTATAAGGAAATAACAGAACCAGAGCTCAAGTGTTATGGTTACTTGTTTTTTATCTTTTCCACCAAAGTACTTTTGGGAAAAAAATATTCCTACTCGTTCCCACAAATAGCTAAATCAGACCCTCTGCCCCCCAACACACACACAAAAATGTTCTTTCATAATTTATTATTTACAGGTGTTGGAGAATATTTTATTGGTTTTGTTGTATCCCTGGGAATGGGAAATGGGAATGCAGAACTTTTCTGCTTATTTTCACTTTTAGATTTTATCTCCCTCTTCTCACCCTTATTTATCTATTTTATTTTAAAAATTATACTGAACATTAACATGTCTCTAAACATCTAAAGCCCATATGAAGCTAAATTTCAAAAGGCATATTCACCTTTATACTATGTCCTGTAACCCTTGAAGATAATCGGATTTCGTGTTTCCTAGTTCACATTCCGTGTTTCTCTCTTCTCATTTATTATTCTTTCTTATATAAAGGGTAGTGTACTATATATCTTATACTTAAATATTTAGAGATTTTCTAATATTTAGCAATTACAAATAAATCTTTAGTGAATAATCATTTACTCATGTATTTTGATATTGCTGAAAATATATCTTCATGATGCATTCCTAGAAGTGTGATTGCTGAGTAAAAGGATATATACATGCATACATACATACACACACATACATATACATACACACATGTTTTTGCAGCCAAAACCTCCTTCATGTATAGGTTCCATCTTGCATTTGCATTCCCATCAACAAACTTACAAATATGTGTATCATCAAACATTTGAATTTTTGTCAGTATGAACATTCTGAAATGTAAGAAAGAGTATCAGAGTTGTAATTTGCATTCCCTTATTATATCTAAACTTGATAATTATATATATATAACTATGAACTATACATATATATCACATATATATGTATAGTTCATAGTTATAGCTCTTTTTGTGAATTATCTCTATGTGTTCTTTGCCTGTACATTTATAGAACATTTTCTTTGCTTTAAGTTTCAAATATTTATAATTATGTATATTAGTCCTGTACTTGTGATATATTTTCCAACAATTGTCTTTCAGTTGGTAATCTGTGGTTTGATTTTGATTATGCAAAAGTTTAAAAAATTTTCACAGTGAAATAAGCCATATATAACATGACATACATAATAATGGTCCCCTCCTTTAATGCAGGTTATACCTTCTAGACCCCTAATGGGTGCCTGAAACATCAGCTAGTACTCTTTTTTTCCCCCTAAATACACATGCCTCTTCAATAAAGTTTATATACAGTAGGTACAATAAGAGATTAAAAAATTAGCAAAAATAAAGCAATTTTAACAATATGCAGTTTAAAAAAGTTATGTGATTGTGGTTTCTCTTTCAAAATATCTTAATGAAAATAAAACTTTTGGACTATTGTTGGCTATGGATAACTGAATCTATAGAAAGTGAAACTACATTTAAGGGAGGACTAGTGTATGTTACATTTGTATTTTAGCCAATATTACAAAGCCTTTCTGTAACCTGCTTAAAAAGTACTCTTGGTTTCTTCCAGTGTATCCATAATTTATTCTTTATGTTTGAATCTTTGATCATTTGGACTTCCCTGCATAGAGTGTGAGAAATTGATCTAATTTTATTTCCCCCCCAAATCTAGCAGTATTCTACTACTACTTATTGAAAAGACTCTCTTTGTATAATACAGGTAAAAGCATCATCATTTCCCAGGATGTGGAAAATAATATACACACATATGCATGCATATACATACATATATGTATATATATGGAACAGGCTTCTGTTTCTGTTTTCATTGTCTTATATATGAACCAACCCTGAGCTAGTGTCTTTGCTAATATAATTTAATATCTGATAAGGCTAGTCTCTTCTCAGAGCTGTTCTTTTTCTGTATTTTTTTCTTGAATGGTAATCATTCTCATAGAATTTATGATCAACCTGTCTAGCTCAATAAAAGCTAGCTTGTTGGATTTTTCTTGTGGTTATATTAAATTTATAAACTTAGAACATCCTTATATTGGGACATTCTAACTAAAAACAAAGGATATATTTTCATTTGTTTCAAATCTATTTATATATATCTACTAGGGGTATTTTATAGTTTTATTTATAGGTATCTTGAGCATTTCTTAAATTGTTTTTTTCAAGTGCGATGTATCTTTGTTGCTTTTGTATATGGTCATTTGTTGTCTATAATGTTCCCTAACTGCTTAATAAAATTTGATCTGTATTTATTTTATAATTTGTAGCTTCTTGAGTTCTTTTATTATGTGAATATTTATCATTTATTGCCTAGTGATTTTCAAATATAGTGTCATCTTACCAACTGACAATGATAGTTTTACATCTTTTTAAAATTCTTATGACTCTAATTGTTTTTTTTTTTTTCTAGTTTAATGTATTTAATGTAACATGAAATGTTAGTGAAGGCTAGTGAGCATCCTTCTTTCAAATCTCATTGAAGATGTGTCTGGGATTTCACTATTAAATATGATTCTTGTTTACAGTTGAAGTATATATTAATTTTCTATCACTGCTGTAACAATTTACCACAAACAGTGAATTAAAATGACAAATTTATTATTTTATAGCTGTATTTCAGGTATCTGAAGTAGTTCTTACTGGAATAAAAGTAAATTTTTGGCAGGCTGTTTATTCTGAAGATGCTGGTGAAGCATTAGTTTCCTTGCTTTTCCAGCTTTTAAAGACTGCTTGCATTTTGGGGCAGGAATGCAGTCTCTTCAGATCTTTTACTGAAATAGTTCTCTGGTGCTCACTTTCTTGTAACACTACTTTACTGTCAGGATATCTGTGATCACAATAGGCTCACTGGAAAATTCAGGATAGTCTCTATCTCCAGATCCTTAATTTATTCAACATGGGCAGTAGTTTTTGCTACTTAAAGTGACATAAGCTCTGACATATTCTATTACAAGATTTGTGTGTGTTTAAATGTATTGAGTAGATATCCATCCTTTTTATCCAAATGTTTTTGTCTTGTTACTGTATAAGGAAGGGCTATTGACTAGTTTTGGTTATCTTTGTCAAAAAATCATAATTTCACTTGTTATTTTAATTACTATTTACTTATTAGTGTATGAGTTATGTTTATATGTTATATATATTTTGCATATATAAATGTATAAACATAGCTGTATATATTTATACAGCTACTCTTGTAATTGAATTACACACTCCAATTTGTTGTGTTCTTTTTGCTGTATCTCAGTAAGATATTTTTATGCTTGTTTCACAAAAGTAATGTAGAAGTTTTCCTTCATATCTTCTAAACAATTCATACAATTTTAGATTTTCTGGCCATTAAAAACTATAGAATTTCTTGTGAAGCCTGGTAAACCTGATATTTTGTTGAGGTAATTCTTTAAAAACTATATTTTTCTATGGAGAATATGTTTTCATAGGCAATATTAAAAGAAATGATCCCTTCACTATTTTGCATTTTATTTCTAGTATAAGAATTATTTACACTGTGTTAGTTATTTTATACACCTGTTTGAGCTCATCAAATAGTGCTTAAAATAGTGGTTTACCTGTTTGGCTTATTCTTATTTATTAAATTGTTTTTTGTTGAAGCAAATGGAGGTTTACAACATTATATGGGTGTTAGGGGTGTAACATTACTCAAATGCATGTTACTGGACCGCTGAAGAAGTAGCAGTCCTCAAGCCTTGTCTGCTGACCCCTCTCCACCATTTGCTCCCACACCCCTTTTCCCTTTTTGTAGCCTCAGTCCTTGCAGGCATATTTCACTGATTTTGTTTTGATTTCACTTTGTCTGTATGTTCATTTCCTTTATTTCTTTACATTCCACATAGGAGTGAAATCATCCAGTATTTTCCTTTTCTTCTGACTTTGATTATTAGAGTAGTCTCCAGTTCCATCCATGCCATCATAATTGGCAAGGGATTTTTTTTTTTTTTAATAAGCAGTATTACTCCACTGTGTGTATTTGGTTGAGGTTTTTTAAAATGGGATTTTGGTTTGTAAATTAGGTTTTTATATCTCTATTGCATGTTATCTACGTTTTCTTCATTACTTTTACTTTGTATTTATTTTGCTGTTTTTATAGATTTTGGGTAGTACATTTTCATTAATCTATCTTCTTTTTATTTTATATGTCTATTTTAAGATACAGATGTCTATTTTCAGACACAGCTAGGCCTATCAAATTCTCTGTGATCACTGCTTTGATTGAATACCATAGGTTCCAACTTTTCATCATTATATTATCATCATTATATTTAAAAACTTGTGTAGATTTTCTTTGTATTTTTCCTTGCACCTACTATCTGCTGTAGTTGGTGCAAGATACTTTAAATCCAGAGAAAAAGAACTTTGTGTTTTGATTTCTTCTTAAAGCTCCAGTTCTATTTTAGACAGAGTGTTATTGGTAATATTTTTGCTATGTAGAAACTGATGATACTTTCTTTATGTATAATCTGGGATTAATCTACTGAGTATTCTATATGCACTTGGGATAAAAATAATGTGTCTTTCATTGTGTGAGCTATTTAATATGGAAGTACCTAATTGGTTATGTACTTTAAATTTTTTGTTTCTAATTTTTTGTATGCCTGATCTGACTTTTTCCTGAAAATAGTCGTTAAATTTTCCTATTAGTGTATTTCTATTGTTTCCGCTAGTATCTTCCCTAGTTTTTCTATACATCTTTGTTGGTATCGACACAGATGCTCAAACTGTTATATCCTCACTGTGGAATGTGCCTTTTAGCATGATAAAGCATCTTCTTTGTCTCTTCTAATCTTTTTTGGCTCATTTTACTTTGATATATGGATTGCACACATGTGTTTTTATTGTTTTAATTTGCCTGGTAAACCTTTTTAATTTTACTTTGTAGCCTGTTAAGTAATCACTTTTTACATGTCCCTTAATCAGCATCAACATGAAGTTCATGTGAGTTTAGATAGTGTTAGGGTCTTTTCGCGAACAAGTTAAGTTTATTTACATTTGTTGACATGCCTTATGTTTGGTCTCAATTCTATCATATTATATTGGAGTATAGTGTATGAAATATATTTACAGTGTGTTTTATTTGGTGTACAATTTTTCTTTTCAACATTCTTCTTATTTAGGAATTCTTTATTTATTTCAGAGTGCCCCTCCCCATTTTCTAGCCTAATAGTTGTGATGTATAGGTCTCTTAAATGATTCCCACCTTTATCTTACAATATTATTCTTTTTTTCCAATTTTTTCTCTACCCTCCCACTGTTTAAGTGAATTCTTTCTAGTAATTCTTGTCAGACTTTACCCACAAGTCTACCCTTATTGTAAATCTTAAGCTTATAATTATGAATATTAAGTAGACTGTGAAAGTCAGTGTGTAATACTTCCTGAATTTGGCAGATTAAAGACTATTTGAAGAACAGTTTAGCAGTATATAATATTCTTTGTTCTCTTTTTCTCTTTATCTGTCTTGGAAAATGCTGAATCTATTGCAGTGTTGACTTTAATGGTTTTGAGAAGTCTCTTGCCAGTTTATTTTTTGTCTTCTCTAAGATGTCATCATTTTGCCAAAAAACCTGATTATATTTCTTTATCTTTCAAGTCTAATAGTTATATTAGTGTGAATTTCATCACTGATTTGTTTTGGGTTTGATTTACATGGAATATTCTGATTCCTTTCAATGTATAGACTCAAATCTTATTTTTGTTTTGAAAGTGTGGAGGGCTCTATTTCTAAACATTGATTTATTCCACATTATTTTATAGCCATTATTTTATACACACACATGCACACACACCCACATATAAAATTTGTACCTCCTTGCCTATTTTCCATCTCAACTGCTTTCTTCTGATCCACTTGGCATCTTTCAGAAATCTCCTTTTATTCTTCTTTAGTTTCCCCCTAGTTTTTCCTTCAGTATTATGTTTCACTGGATTCTGTTCAGTGTTCAGCACCATTTTCACAGTGAAATTTTTCTTTTTTCCCCCTTGTTTTATCAATTTTCATGCTGATTCTTTTTTTTTGTCTATTATGGCCTTATTTTTTATATTTCAGATTCATGTAGGATATATAAAAATATCTTAATGTTTGTTTAAAGATATTTACTGTGGTTCCATACATTGTACTATAGAATTTATAGTATATTTTAGCTTTGTTCCTCATTGGTTGTTTAGAGGAGACTTTCTACCAGCATTGGATTAACTATAAACATCATTTTGATCTAAATACCAGGGAAATTTAATTTTTGTCTTGATCATTGTTTATTTTTGCTGGGTAATTATTGGAACATCTCAGAACTTTTTAGGGGGTATTGGTTTAATTCTCTACAAAATGAGGGCAGTGACTGAGCCCTTCAGATGATTATTGATGGTATTTTCATCTCTAACTGTTCCCACATACATCTTCATATAGGAAACTACACATAATCCTTAGTACTCTTGGACATTTGGAGAATATAAAATCCATTTTACTCTGAGACTTGTAATGAATTTTAAATCTCTGCTGAATAATATTTTATACTAACAGGAAATGATCACAATACTAAAAACCTTCCATTTTAATGCAATATCACTCTCAAGGATATTCATTCTCAAGAATTTAATATTTCAGTATATCTGTGTGTTTATCTCTATGTATGTAGAACCATCTCTACCCTACAGAAACCACTAGATGACATATTTAAAATATAATTCCATACTGCTGTCCAGTGTTAGTACATGATTTTAGGTTTATTACCTATTGCGAAGTTTAAAATATTTTAAATCAAAGTTAAAAATAAGAGTCTTTTTAACAGTTCAGTTTTGTTTTATTGAGAAGTAGGAAGAAAAGTGCCATAGCTCAAGAAGTAGCCCCATTAGTTATAAATTCAAGCCTAGTGTAAACATGACTTTTGCCAAATAAAATATAAATTACCTCAGGTTAATTTGGCCAAACCAGGAAGCTATACGAAAAAGTTAATTTGCAGTCTTTCAGGTTATTTTCTCAGAAATACTTAACATTTTTTGTTAATAAAATAAATGATTTCCTATCTTTAAAATTGTTACCAGGCAACATTTGAAAAAAAAAAAAAGTATGCTTATTCAGATATCTTTACCTGCTAAATCTTTTTTTTTTTTTTTAGATTATTTATTTATTTATTCATACAGAACTGGGGTACAGGCCAGAGATGCGGAGGGAGAGAGGGTTCACCAGAGACAGAGTAGGGAGCAGAACAGGCAGATGGACGAAGTACACTGCTGAGGGGAGCAGTGGGCGGGCCAGGACAGGTCTGCCACGCCATGTGGTCACCTCTGGGGCAGGCAGGGATGGAACTCATGTGGAAGTGGCTTAAGCTTCTTAGTGCTGTGCTTTAACCCGCTGTGCCACCAGGGAGGGCCTACCTGCTAAATCTTATATTGACATAGGTGCTCCCATGTCAGTCTGGTGTTTAGAGCAGTCAAGACGAATGTTCTTTTATGTTCAGGTTATTATTTTTTTTCACCCTAGATACTCCTATTAGTTTCACTAGTGACAGAAAAATGCTACCAGTTTTGGGTCAAAATGATTACAATAAATGGCATATATTCTGATTTCCCAAATCTATTCTCTTTTAAGCCTATCTCAGTTCCGGTTCATTTCTCTTCATTTCTCCATTCACATTTTATTCCTAGGAGTTATTTTCATGATGTGATCTTGCAATCATTCACTAAGTTAGAATCTGTAAGCTTTAAAAGAAACTGTTCCTCTATTGCAATGCTATCATTTGGGTAGAGTAGTGCCTATGCAGAGCAGTGTTTTGTTTTCTTTTAAGATTTATTTATGCATACAGAACTGGGGTAAAGGGTTGTTCAGAGGATTCACCAGAGACATAGTGGGAGAGTAGAACAGGCAGATCAAAGAAGTACATTGCTGAAGGGAGCGGCAGGCAAGAGAGGAGACATCTAACGTGACATTTGGGTCATCTCTGTGGCCAGGGATCCAACTTGCAATGAAGCGGCTACACCTGGCTTCGCAGTGATGTACTTTAATCCACTTCCCACCAAGGAAGTCCCAGTGTTTTTTCAATATAATTGGAATAACTGTGTTTTTAAATGTCCCACAATTTTATTAACATTTCTAAAGTACTTTCTCAGTTAGTTGAAATTTCACTCCTGTAAAAATAACTCATTAATTGTAAAGCATACTTTGGGCATATTACACATCTATAAACAGCTATTACATCATATAGAACCAGATTGATCAAGATGAAAATACTTTCACTAGTTAATACTTTAATAACATATTCTAACTAGTACATTTTCATGTGTAAGATAAATTTAGCTTTTTAGAAGTTTGTTATACGTTTGATCATTAGGTAACTATAGCAAAACTATATGTTAATAATCTAACCAGAAACCTGAAAAAGTAAATTTTTAGGTTCTTAATAAATATGGTAAAATTAGCTTGATAATTTATTATTTCTATGTTCTGGAAACCCAATTAAATAATAGCAAAAAATATCAAACTGTGAAGGACAACTGTAATATGATAGAACATAACAGACAAAAAGAAATGTCAACAAATTGTGAGAACTGTCATGCAGATAGATGAATGGTAATTTACCTAGCAGAGTGGAAAAGGCTCAAAACTTCAGTTCAAGTGGAAATATGCAAGAAACAAACCCATTGCTGTGCCCAGTTGTATCTGGCATAAAGCTCTGTGCTGATTTTCAGTTTTGCCTCTTCCACGGTGCATGCATATTCCACTGTCTCTGCAGTTATCATGAGTTTTGGTCTTTGAAATGCAGGCAGATTTAATATAAGCTACTATTTTTTGAAGATTTATTTATCTAACATCCAAGAACTGGTGTACATGCCAGAGGTGTTGGGGGTAAGAGGATTCACTAAAGTGGGGAGCAGGAGCAGATACTGAATTACACTGTTGAGGGGAGTAGGGAGCAGGTCAGGAGAGCTTTGATATACCATGTGGGTCGCTTTTCTGTCCAGGGATCCCACCTACAGTGGCTAAGGATAGCTTCATAGTGCTGCTCTTTAGCATGTTGAGCCACTAGGGAGGGCCCTTGAGGCAGCTTTTGAAAAGGCAATTAATTACCAATCCTGTTCACATGACATGAGAGACAGGAAGATTCCTATCTGAGGGAAAAGGTGAACAAAGGAGTAAGGACTGATGGCATCCAACATCAGAATTTTCAAAGTTAAATTTTGAGGCAGGAGGGGGGTGGCCACCTCCCTGATGGCACAGATGGATAGAACGCAGTACTGCAAGCTAGCTGCAGCCTCTTAAGAGTGAGTTAAGTTCCAGATCCCAGAGGTGATTCACAAGGCCTCACAGACCTCTCCTGTCTTGACCGCTGCTCCCTCAGCAGTGTAATTCATTGATCTGCCTTGTCTACTCCCCACTCTATCTCTGGTGAGTCTTCTCACCACCTCTGTACCTCTGGCTTCTGTAAGCATAAATAAATACATTTTAAAAAATAAAAATTGAAATTTAAATCTTGAAACGTAGCATTCCCCCCCCACTCCTACTTTTTCAAGACTCTAAAGAGAAATCCAGTTTCTTGCATTTTCTGTTTTCTAAGGCTGCCCACGTTTCATAGCACATAGCCTCATTTTATTTCTACCTCAGATTCTTTTATTAACATCTCCTTCTCTGTCTCTGTCTCTTTTCCTCCCTTACAGAACTCTTGCAATTGTGGTGGGGCCAGGATAATCTTTAGGCATCAGAATAATAATTCAGGATTATCTTTAGGCATCAAAAATAATAATTCAGGATTATCTTTAGGTATCAAAATTCTGAATAATATGTCTACAAAGTGTCTTCTGGCACATAAACTAACATCTACACAATTTCCTTGGCCACAATGTTGACTTTTATTTTTTTTTTGGGGGGGAGTGGTTATTGTAGTGAGGAGTTTAGTCAGATTACCTGAATGGTCAAATTATAGTTATGAATTCTAGTAATTATTAAAGCTGTGAGAAGACTATAATTCTCTAAAATAATCTGATATGTCAAATATATATTTTCAACACTTTAAATAATAAGTCTGAAGATACCAAGGATTTTCAGGATGTAGGAAAGGAAAATTTTCATAATGCCTAGCATATTTGGTTACATGAATATTTATCACCCAACTCCAGGCAGAATACTAAGGAAATCCTCTTACACATATGCAACATGTGAAGACATGTGAAAGGAGTTTAGTACATGATGGCTTTGCAGAAATTAAGCAGGACCAAAAGGAACGCAAAGGGGGAATGAATAAATTGTCTTGCGTCCATTTTGAAATATAGCTCACCAGTGAAGACAAATATGTGCTATCTTCATTTATCAACGTAGCTAAATCTAGAAGTTATATTATTAAATGAACAATACCTCCCAGAGTATATGTATGTTAAGAAAACACTTAGTCAAACTTTTACATGCAAGGTGATGAATGCTGTGTGCTATTTATGAACATATACACATTTAGTTAACATTTAAAAATGATGCAATAATATATAAATCAATATTAGGTGTGTGATTGTGTCTGGAGAAGAAATGAAACTGGGATTGTTAAGGACATGGTGGGTGGCTTCACCTAATATGTATTTTTGTTTTGTTTTTTTTACTTAGCAAAATCTGAAGCAAATGTTAGCCTTCGCCCATAAAGCATCAGAGTGTTTATTGTATTACTCTACTTTTCTGAATGTTTAAGATAATATTATTTTAAATTAGAAATTGAAGTGTTAATGAAGTGAGATTACTTGTTGATCTTATTCAAGGGTTTCTGTTCTTATTTTGTAAATACAGATTTTCTTACATTCCAGAAGAAATCAGAATTACTAAAGTAATTTTTAGTTCCTAATTTTTAGTTCCAAAGATTTCCTTCACTGGAATACTTGTGAAGTAATTTACAAAAGACAACTCTTTAAATGAATGTCAAGGAGTTGTAATTACTGTTGCATCTTTTTTTTTTTTTTTTTCTTTAAAGGCACGTCACCTTTTATGAAAAGACTAATTCTCACTTTTGAGTGAAGACACTTATCTCTGTTGCAGCTTTAGTGAGGTGATTCTCCTTACTCTCTTGGACACCACAATGCTTGGGGGGATGGGGGACAGTGTTAGATGATATTTTATTGTTATTTTTTCCCTTCAGGTAATGAAGCTAAACAATAAGGAGACAGAGGATACACTATATATTGTGATTTAAAAAAATTCAGCTTACAGATATTTTTCATTTATCACTTAGTGCATGTCCAAAAACCCAAGTAAAATGGACTTTCACTGATCAAACTAAAGCAGGCAACTATGTGGCAACTTTTATTATTATATTTAGCCAAAATGTTGGGTTAGCAAAAGGGATGTTAACAATAAGTAGATATGTAATACAAGTAAATATGTAATATGTGTCCTTCCTCCTTCAAAGAAGTAGAGCTCTTTTCAAACTATAAAAGCCCTTGATTATGTCAGCAACTCTGTGCAACTTCTTGTATTGCTTGACTCTTACTATTGGTTCTATTGGCCCAGTAGGAAAATTCAGTTTCAGGGAAGAGGAACAAGAAAAGTGAACACTACTAAATGGAAAGAGGTTATATGCCGTTTTAACATAGCATGGGACCTTACTAAAGGAAAAAGAAAGTCTATCTTGAAAGCAATTTGTTTTTTCCAAAAATATACACAAGTTGAAAAATGCCATTAAATTTGTTTTAATTTGCTAGGGCTGCCATGACGAAGTTCCATAGACTTGTTGGCTTAAAGAACAAAAATTGATTTTTTTCACAGTTGTGAAAGCTGGAATTCCATGATCCAAGGGTCAGCAGTTAGTTTCTTCTATGGTCTCCCTTTGGATTCCAGATGGTTCTTTTATTTCGGCAGATGGGCTTGTTTGATATAAGTCTATGTCCTCATCTCCTTTTTTTTTTTTAAAGACATCAGCTACACGGGATTAGGTTCCACCATAATGATCCCGTTTTTAATTTGCCTTCATAAACACTCTTCAAATATAAAACACATTCTGAGGCTCTGGATGCTAAGACTCATGCTTTTAGTGGGAGCAGAGCTCAACCAGTAACAGTTTCTAAAAAGCCAACACCTTTGTCTAGAAGCTTTCTCTGTGTCATACAATAGAAAGAGGCAACCCTTTCTCTTACCTCTTCAAGCACAATATGCATTCTATATTAAATGGTGTATTTGCAATTAAGTGCTCCTTCTACTATCCTAGTGTGTATTGATGCCAAGACCCAAAATGTCACACTGGAGTGAGTAATGGTAATGAGGAATATATTGGCTTTGGCTTTTTCCACTTTGAAGAGAATGATATGATCTGAGTAGATTTTAAAATAAAATCTTGCACCAAAGGATTTTCTTATATCATTTGTGACTTTGGGAAGATAAACTAAGTCTTACTTCTTTTATGAAGTATATCAATATGAAAATCTCACTGTAGTTTACTCTTCAATATGGCCAAATATGAGCATATTTTATTCTGCCTGCAGGCTGCTTTCTGTAATCCATTTCTCTATTGGTGACTCCCTGATCTACATATTATCTCAAGTCAGAAACTTAGACACATTTCAACACTTCTGTCTCTCTTTAAACACATACAGAGGCACCACTGTAAATTCCTATTTATAGTCCATTATTATGCCATGTTTCATAGACCCAGTCTTGAAAGTCAGTATTTGAACATTGGCTCTTTGATTCATACTTCTGTCAAAATTATACTTTATCCCCCAAGATATAGAAACTTTTGATTGAATATGGAGTAATAGTAATATGGAAAAAAGAACGCCAGTTATTACTTGAAACATTATCATCCCATGACCCACTGTATGGGTCACAGTGATTTTTCTCCACCTGAATGAAATTAAGGCCCAATTAAATTCAGATTTCTTAGCCAAAGATACAAAGTTTTTTCAGACCTACTTTTGAAGCACCTGCATATCCAGGTATCTGTTTAGTAAATTACACTTCATAAATTGAAAAACATAAGACAGCTGATAAATTGCCTTTTATATTATCCCATCAGCATGCTTATAAAAGTTTAACCAATGGTGCTTCAGGAAGAGTAAGTTTGGGACCCTGATATGGTGGTGGGCTTGGTTTGTAGTATTTGCTGAGTTCTGGTGTGTAAAGAGTTCCACAGTGACCGATTTTAAGCCAATTACATAAAGTCAAGTGACTTATACAATTCCAGGAAATTTAGTAGTTCTAGTATATTTAGTTCTAGCATACCACTGGTTCCCATCCCCATATTATTTTATATCAGGGCCTTGAATATTCTATTTCCTTAAGTTAAAATGGTCTCATTTCCTAAATGAGGCTATCAGGGGCAGGGTGGGGGGCAGGGGGCAGAGATGGGGAAGGTTCAGTGGACTAAGGTGGAGAACTATGGGTGCTTTGTTCTTGAGGGTGGTATGATAACATATTTGAAGAGATGGGAACTTCTATTCCTAAAACATATACAATGTTGTAAACCAACATTACCTCAATAAACATAATTTAGTTTAAAATATACTACTTTCTGTACTCAAGAAGCTCCATTAAATATTTCATTTATTTCTCTATTTATTTCTCTATTTAATATCATTCTTCATTTTGTGCATTTTTTCATCTTGGTTGTAACCCCCAGGGACTTCCCACTACCCCTTCACCCATGTGCCATCACCATAGTCCCGTGCACTCTTCATGTCCCATTTTTGATCCTATTCCCCTCATCACCCTGTAGAATGTCTCTGGTTTATAGTTGTTTATTGTTTTCATTTTCACTTTGTCACAATTTTTCCCCCTATGATCTTTCACACTCCTGCTATGAGTGAAACCATATACAGCTCAGGTGTCTTTCTCTCTTCGACACCCCCCTGACCCCCGGCTTCCCAGTGTTTGTTTTCATTATTATAGTTGCATGTATATTAAGAAGTTCATCCCAGTATTACATTATGCTTTTTTATCTGTTTCCCAATTCAAACATTAGTATTTGATAGTACCACAGTTTTGCAGCTGAGGAAATTGATCCTCATAGCATGCCAGCCTTTGGAAACATAGATAACATTATTTTATTATTTAATAGCCCAGGATTTAAAAGAATGGACAGATGAATGCCATAAAGCTTACACTTGTCTTCGGCCTTACAAAAAAATTTAATCTTCCTGAGTAAGCTATCTCATCTCTAAATGTAGATAATTACATGTAAACTCATGCAGTTGTTTAAAAGTGCTTGTAGGACCCTCCCTAGTGGCATGGCCAGTTTGAGCTCTGTGCTGGGAAGCTAAGATGAGCTGTGGCTGCTTCACTGCAAGTTCTATCCCAGCCCTGAAGGTGACCACCTGGTGCGGCAGGCCTCTCCTGACACACCCCTGCTCCCCTCAGCAGTGTACTTTATTGATCTGCCTGTTCTGCTCTCCATTCTGTCTCTGGTAAATCCTTTTGCCACCCCTGCACCTCTGGCCTGTACCCTATTTCTGTATGCATAAATAAATAAAATATTAAAAAAAAAAGTGTTTGTGAAGTGCAGCTCAGGGTGTGAGTCCTGAAAACCAGCCAACAAATATATCTTTGTTGAAAGTAAGCTAGAGCAATCTTCATTATTTCTAAGGTAGCCTCACCTTACTGAATTCACTGCTACAGTGAATTAACTTCCATTTCAGAACTGAGCCTGTGTAAGCAGTCATTCTCAAAAAAATGTTGGTTCATCAATATTTTATCATGATGCTGCTAACATTTTTTTTCATTCCTATTTGAAAACTTTATGCCAGGTTGTGATATTTTTTTCATCATAGACACTTCATAAAGTTGGTTACACTCATTTAATCTATGACCTACTGTTTTCTGCTTCTGTTTCTTTAGCCTTTGCATGCCAGACTCCTTCCCCTTAACTGTTCAGTCCTGCATCATGCCCAAGGACTGTGAAACCACCGAGTGGTCTTCCTGGAGCCCCTGCTCTAAGACGTGTCGTTCAGGAAGTCTCTCACCAGGATTTAGGAGCAGAAGCCGGAATGTGAAGCATATTGCTCTTGGTGGTGGAAAGGATTGCCCTGAACTTTTGGAGAAGGAGGCCTGCATTGTCAAAGAATCTTTGCAGTCATGTCCCAGGTACTGTGCATTCTTTAGTGTGGGTATTTAGTGTTCCATATAACCTCATTTGATGTCACCATTTTAGCAGTAGTTGCAATTTATATTTATTGAGTCCACTCATTACAGAATTCCAAAGTAGGCACTGTAGCAGGGTCATGAAGAACATGACGTTTGGTGTTGAGTCCCCACATTCAAATCCTTGCTCAGTGACTCTGTATTTTGGCAAGTGCCTTATGTATATATTGTACCTTAGTTTGATTATCTAGTAGGAGTATTTACTTCATGCAACCCTGACATATAACACACGCTCAACAACCATTAGTTATCTTTACATGCACCCCTGATTCTTACAGCATCCTAAGGCTATTCATGATATCCTCATTGTGCAAATAAGACCATTAATTATCAGAGAAACTAAATACAACCTGAGGTTACATAATTAATGAGTAGCATCATCCTGATTTATTGCAGGTCTCTTTTCAAATCTTGCTGCCATCTTGTGGCTTGGTTTATTAGGGGCAGAGAATGTCCGGAAAAGGGTTAGAATGTCATGGATTAGAAGTTATACTTGGGCCCTCCCTGGTGGTGCAGTGGGTTAAAACACAGCAGTAAGAAGCTAAAGTCATTTCAGCATGAGTTCCATCCCTAGCCCTGGAGGTGACCCACATGGTGCTGCAGACCTCTCCTGACCCGTCTGCTGCTCTGCTCAGCAGTGTACTTCATTAGTCGGCCTGTTCTGCTCCCCACTCTGTCTCTGGTGAATCCTCTCACAACCAGTACCTCTGGCCTATACCCCAATTCTGTATGCAGACATAAATAAATCTTAAAAAAAAAAAAGAATTTATACTTAACAACTTGATATTGTTTATATTTTACACTACTGTATAGCTTTTGCAACAGCCTCCAGTGTATTTTCTTTTGGGATGCTGATTCATGATGACCCAGTCTGATAGTGATAGAAATCATTTTGGATAGTCGAAACTAGCTCTTCAGAAGTTTCTTGGAAATGTATTTATGCTAATTCTGCCTAGATGGCTGCTGTGAGCCACAGCTGTTAAAGGTAGCTAGCTCACATAGAACCTCTTCTATATTATCTTACAATCATTAAGATTTAACAATGATTTCCCAGTGAAAAATAAAATGATTCAAAAGTAACTTCATTTTGATATTAATCATATGAGAATGCATGAAAAGTGGAGGGTTACAAACTCAACAGTTGTAAATACCTGATTATTCTTTAAACCTGAAAAGATGTGTCTGTGGGGTTAGAGGTGGGAGACCACTGAGGGCCAAGTTCCTTTTGCAGGTTATGAGCCATTTATTTTCTCTGCCTCATCATTGACAACAGCGTAGCTTCAACATAATCCCCAAAATGCTGATAGTTCATTTATTTTCCTCACAACCCTCTTATAGATTGTCCATTTTATTAATTCATGATGATGATGCTAGTTTATGGCCCTGAAAGTATATTTATAAACAGAACTATAAACAGAATTGATACACGAATGTATGCTTATAATTTCTAATTACTATGGCCGACAATTACTTTTTTTCTTTGATAGCTTTTGGAATTTATTTTTATTGAGGTAATTTATTTTTACCAAGATGACCCCTTATAGTTCTGTAATTCTTTATCTCAAAAGTGGAAAAGGTAAACGTCATTTGTGATTTTTTGTTAATCAGCCTATTGACTCACAGAATATCCCTAGTGTTGGGCAAGTGTCCCGATATTTAAACACCAATCTGGGGACAAAGTATAGATTAGAAATGATGTGCATAAGATCTGGGATCTATGGCCTTTTTAAACTTGGGTAGACCTGTATTAAAATTGCCTTGCCACAAACTTGCTGTGTCTGTGGACAAATCATGCAACGTCATTAAGACATTTTCCTTTTCAATAAAATCTGTCTAATACACTGTCTGCCTATGTTAAAGGTTGAAAAGCTACAGACTGTATATAGACCAGACCCAGTGTTCAGCATGAGTCCCTGGAGGAATGTTGATCATTATGTTGCTATTTATTGGTGTTTTCATTTTGTCCAGAAAGAGAATCCCTACTTTTCTTGGAAGAGAACAGGCATAATTTAGTGGTGAAGAAATTTATTTCTCCTGTTAATTTGACAATTATTTTTCCTCCTATAGAGCAAACTTCATATTGCCAATGGCAGTCTTTGAGGAATATAATAGAATTAATGAAAATGATAGTGGTGCTATACCATCTTTCCTTTCATGGAATGACTAGTGACCTCTCACTGGTATTTATAACAATTTATTGGTTTATAGACATTATTCCATTTTTCCTTCTATTTTCTGAGATAATAACTACTGCAATTTTCTTTAGAAGTCAGAATGATGCCTGCCTGATAATGCTGAGAAATTTGAGTTGTAGCTACATTTGTTAAATAATAAATAATGATTAGCTTTGACTAGTGACTACATCAGATATTTTACAAAAATAATTTAGAATAACATAGTTTATCATCCAAATAGAACTTTTTTGAGGGTATAGTGATGTCAGCTGGTATTGTTCACATTCTAATTGATGTTCATTTGTCTCCTAACTTAATAATGTTCTTTCCATTGTACACACTCTCATGGAAATTATAGTGAAGGGACACACTACTTATATATATCATACCCCCCCATCTAAAAAAGGTAAAAATTTAATATATACTTAAGATGAATTTCTGTGATGACCTTCATTTCACTTAATTGTTGCATCTGAAAATAAAGTCTGACAAATTTCACTGGAGGTAAACCTGTTCCTCTTGTACTGCTGTTTCAAATGTTGTTATTGTTTGACATTTTTTTAAAAAACCATCTCAAATTGTGAATTTGTAAGAAACAGGAGATTTAGAAAATGTATTGAATTGCAACCAGTGATTCCTAGGGAGAATGATGTGTTAAGTAATGATTCCACATGGTGGTGGAAAGGAGATTGCATAAATAATAACAAATTAACTTTGGATGATATTCTTTTTTGCCTGGAATCTGAACTGTGAACTCTACCAGAGGAAAGCATAAAGGCTGTGTACTAATTTTTGTTTTTACTTAGACACTGGTGATTAAAATTCATTGTGAACAAGGGAAATGGAAGCAGAAGCCTATTAGAGAATAAAAATGCCTATTTCTTCTTTCCAGGAATTCATGAGACCTCATATGCATCAAGCAATTTAGTGTACCATATTTCTCCCTAGCAGGAAACTGTACATTTCCTTGACTCTTCATAGTGTTTTGTTTTGTTTTTTAATCTCTTTTAGAATATAGTTTGGCTTCCACCCACCCACCACCTTTGCTGTAGGAGGCATGTTCATTCATTCAGTAAATATACATTGACCTGTTAGTTAGTATGTTCCAAGTACTATTGTTACAATGCCTGTGACACCTCAGAGAACAAAATAGATAGTTTGCTCCCAATCTTAGGCTTTGCAGTTTAGTGAAGACAAATAAAATAAAATAAACTAGATATTTTGTATATGAGTTGTAGGAAATAAAACATTAGAGCAGGGTAAAACAGAGGCTTCTGATTGCTGAGATAAAGTATCTCTGTAAGCTGAGCTACACAGGATCTTCAGAGAAGCCTCACTTGAACAGCCAGATTGGGAAGTGCCATGAAGAAAATGCCAAAATAAGCTCTTCAGGTATTTAGGGGAAAATATTCCAAGGGGAAGACATAGTTAGGGAAGAACTCTAATTCCTGTATGATAACAATGTCCAATGGCTTTAAAACTACTTTTATCAGCTGGGCTCCAAAGACCAGTGTTTAGCTCTAAACACAAGGAAGACCAGGCTCTAAGGCATTATTTCATGAAAGGTATTATGACTAAAAGAAGTCTATGTCAGAGGTATTCCCTTAGCCCTAAACATGTAGGAAGTTGTAACAGAGCAACTAGTTTAAGTGAATTTGAGAGGAGACAGAGATTCACCAATGTATGCTAACTTGGGAAATTTAAGTACTGTGTTTAAGCCTTAAGCTCATTTCTGGACTATGCTATTTTTGACCTAGATGTATATAGACACTGAGAAATCTCTTTCTCTAACAGTCCTACCAACACAGCATTATGCACATACCTGTTACATGGTAGGAGCTGGAAACAGAAAGATGGGACAGAGAAATCTGCTTGTTACTTGTCTCTTATCATTGGACATCATGACTTCAGGCATTATAATAATTCTCTGTCTCCAACTTTGAAAGATAAGTGTTTTTACAAGATACCTTAGCAATGGGTTCCTCTTAGACCCTGAGTAATATTTCAAGTATTATATCTTATATTCTAAGAAGGTGAAATGCCTTCTAAGATTAGAATGTTAAGGTGATCCAGTTTATAGGTGGCATAAAGAAAAACTGATGACACAAACTTTTGAATATTTCCAATGCTAAATGTCAGAGATTTGAGACATGATGAGATGCTGGGACAGCTGTGAGATTCCTTGTGCTTAAGTAGAAAGTACCCATTCTGGCTGAAGGCATTTTAACATCCAAGAATATTGGAAAACATCAGCTGCAGACATCTTTCTTAGAAGTTATACCTTAGAAAAACCTTCTACCATCTCACAGGGAGGCAACTTTCATGCAAAATTGGCAATTCTACAGCTTAACAGATCATTTTCAGTTTGAAGTTTAACTCAGGCAGTATTAAATGGACAGTGACCAATGACACTTAAATTTTTAAAAGAAGAGGCGTGGTTGCCAGTGTTCCTTAGACAACCTGATATTACTACACAGAAGAACCACTTTATATAACATTGCTTCAGTACTGGATCTGTCACAAATTGGATAAGCTTGTATAATGCATCCCTCCTTATCTGTGGTATGTATGCATTTATCCTTATTACCAGTGAACTGGAGAGCCTTCCCAAAAAGCCTATGAATGTGCATACTGAGAGTTCTAGCTGGGCCTCCTATATCCACTTTAATTTGCTTACTGAGAACCCCCCTGTGACTAACCTAACATCTCTTTGAAGAATTAAATTATAGATTTTCTAGATATAATTTGTTTCCCTTAAAAAACTCTGGGGATTTTGATAAAGCCTTGTAGATGAATATTGAAGCCACCAATACAGTCAAAGGAAAGGTTGATGTCTAACAGCTTGGTGGGGTATTTTCCTCTGTCCACTGGAACAAAGTGAAGGTTGGAGGTGACACATTTGAAGACATGCTTGTTTAACTCCTGTTATGACTTATCATTGTGCTATTCACAGGAGAATTTGGGAAACTGAAAATCTTCTGTTGGTGCACACCTAGCTTATTCATTATGAACACTCACCAAAAATTAGAGCATCCAGGATATCGTAACCATGTTATTTGAGAATCATAAAATATTAGTAATGTCCCTACATGTCACCTCATACACACAGTTATGGCATTTTATGTTTTTGTACTACCTCAGATTGGTGACTATCATGTCTCTGCCTCATAGCAAATTCTCAGTCAAGAATGAGTAAGTGAATGGATGTGGAAATGTAAAACAATTTCATGGGCAGTGTACTTTATTGTACACTTATACTTACAATATAATCTATATGAAGTATCCAGTGATAGTAAGTTCTTACAGAAGGCAACTAAAATTCTCTTCATTAAAGAAATTAAATAAAGATCTTTACCCAGGGAAGGAAGGACACAGGGAACTTGATGTGATGTGATATGGTCCCCAACGACCACTTTCCTTATGTTAACAGTGTGTCTGGTTTTCCAGATAAAAAGTTTCTACGCTATTGGTTTTAAGAGTAGCTTCAGAAAGGGTGAGGAAGGAGATAATGCCATAATTTATAAAAGTTTGATCACTGGAACAAAATGACATACCTGTCCCCTACTACTTCTTCCGTGTCATAGCCCTTTCTCTTCCCTGTTATCACAGAAGCTCAATAAATAGTAGTAAATTCATCAGTGAATTTAAGGAAGATGTAAAAGTTGTTTTAATTGAGCCATTTTTCTGAGCACACGAAGTGTATAGGAGTCATCACTTGCAAACCTCAGGAGAATCTTGTTTTAGAAAAGAAATGGCAGTTCTCGAAGAATCTATAAATTGTTTCAGCAGCAAGAGATGCCTTTTTATTGAGTCCTCCTTTTACTGGTGCATATTGTTTCATGAGTCTCCATCGTGCTACTTTAAGTCCTCTGGATGGAAGATTTGTTCCCCTGTTAGTGTAAGAAAGTTAACGTACTGCTAAGTGCTGTGCATAGCGATAGAAGTCTATTAATAATACATATGTGGAGTTTGGCTAGCAAAGCCATCTGCTGAAGAGCAAAGAGCTTTGCACTTCAGAGTAGCTTTCCATAATCAATAGTCTCACTCTATTCAATAAAAAATTACTAGAGCATAAAATGTAGAAAGCTTGATCAGTTCCCTTTATTTTGGTAGTCTGTTCAGCAAAAAAAATGACAAGTTAATTCTTTTCTAAATGCATTTACAACTTTAAAAGGACAACAGACATTATCATAAATTAGTCATGCTGCAGTATACTGATATTTAATATACACACATTTAATTTGAATACCTTGCACTAAGGTTTCAATTCCAAGAGTGTTTTTGCAAATCTATATGTGCTTAGTCAAAACATGACCGTTAACTTATGCAATTATTCTTTCAATATGTCATCATTAAGTCACTTAAGATTCTGCTCCATGATGCTTTGCTTTAAATCTAAGCCTTTAGAATAAGGAGAAAAGAAATCAACTTTTTGTAAGCAATTCTAAACCTTATGAAAGTGATAAAGTAAACATTCTAAAGGGCAGAGGCTGCTATAAAACCTTGATGTTCCTACCATCCCATTGCCATTAGAATCACTTTATGTCACATTAGTGGGCTGGAGGTCTTTTAAAAATATTTGCTAAAAGTGCCTATTTTTCTAAGGCACTTCTAATTTAGGCTGCCTCTGTTCATTGCTTCACAACAATAAATTAATTCCTTATTCTTTCTACCCTCCGCCCTTAAATTTGGAGAATAGTTTGATTACCGGATTTCTTGGGTTAGACAACATTACTCTCAGAGAGACTAGCTGATGATCTGAGTTGATTGAATTTCAGGGCCTTGAAACTGCTTCTCTAATCCAGACTTTGTTGCTCAAGTCTCTTAATGGGAAGATGCATTTCCATTATTCGAAGATTCTTTACTTTGACTTAATCTTGATTTCTTATTTAAAGGTGCATACATCTCCTTAGAATGATAGCATATTTAATATTAGCTTTTTATGCATAATGCATTTATTTGCTGTTTCTGGAGCATAGACTTAAATTGGGGGGCATGAAAAAAATTGGACAGTGAATTTCAGGTGCAGAAAATGATTTACAAAGCAATGTTAGGAAGTTAATGAAGGAAAACTGTATTTCAGAATTATAATACATGATTGCCTGATGTTTGGGTTTTTGTTCTTCTTTCATGGACTTTCTCACCTAGGAATTCAGTGACAAGAAACTGTATTTTAATATTCAAGGAAGAAACAAATTAGAATCATTCTTCACTTTCTTTCTCTACAACCCATATCTAATCTATTAGAAGTTTTATTCCACCTTTTCCATATATCCAGAATTTGATCACTTCTCACCACATTGGAACTTTGTAACTGCCCCTGTTAAAGCCATAATCCTCATCATCCTTTTTCCTGAAACTGGCAAAGACTTTCTCTCTCTCTCTCTCTCTCTCTCTCTCTCTCTCTCTCTCTCTCTCTATATATATATATATATATATATATATATATATATATATACACACACACACATATGTATTTTTTTTAAGATTTATTTAATTATGCTTACAGAACTGCAATACAGGCCAGAGGTATGAGGTGAGTGAGTGAGAGGATTCACCAGAGCACCAGAGACAGGGTGGGGAGCAGAACAACAGATCGACAAAGTACACTGCTGAGGGGAGCAGCAGGCGAGTCAGGAGAGGTCTGCCATGCCATGTGGGTCAGCTTCCTGGCTGGGGATCGAACTTGTGCTAAAGTGACTTCTGATAGCTTCATAGTGCAGGGCTTTAACTTGTTGCACCAACAAGGAGAGCCCCTATCTATATCTATATCTATATTTATATCTATATCTATATCTAATCTACATATCTGTACCTCTGTCTCTGTCTCTATATCTATCTATATATTTTTATATCACTATTCACTTTGTATATTTTTCATCTCAGTTGTAATCCCGTGGACTTCCCACCACCAATTCACCCATGTACTATCACCATAGTGCCTTGTGCTCCCGATCCTCTTCCTTTTTCCACCCCCGTAGAATGTCTCTGATTTATAGTTGTTTGTTGATTTTTGCTTTTACTTTATTGCAATTGTTTTCTAAAAATGTTTCCTTCTCCTTTCTAGTCTGTTCTTTACTCAGTAGCTAGGGTGATCCTTTTGAATTTAAATCACCTCATCATATTATTGTTGTCCTCAAAATTTTTCATTGACTTTCTAGCACAATTGGAATGGTCCTGGTTCTCACCTTCCAGTCTACAGCCTGACCCCTGAGTACCACTCACATCCTGTCACCCTTGACCTGCCTTTTCCAAGCATATTTACTTCTGTGCTTTCTTAGAAAATGCCAAGCGTTCTTCCTCTCTGGGACCTTTGAAGATATTCTCTCAGCCTAGATGTTCCTTGTTCCCTATTTATGTTTTCATCCCTTCATTCAGGACTTTGACGACCTCTTGGTCCTAGCACTGAAATTTCTCTCCTATTAATCCCTCTCTTCACCTCATTCCATGTTGTGTGTTGCTTCATTTCATGTCTGCCTCCTGTACCACTCCAAGGTCAAGATTTTAATTTTATTCAGTCTTGCAAGGTCAAGGACACTTTTCCAAGGTCAGGGGTTTAATATTTTTTTCACTACCATGCACTTCCGTTGTCAGAAATAATGCCTGACACTTGGTTGCAGCTCAAGAGGTTCTTGCTAGAAGCAAAGGCTGAATGAATATATTGGTTGAATAAGTGATTTGGTTACCATTTGGGCAAGTTTCTTTCTTTTTCTAGTGAGTTCTGCTTTTAGTTCCTCCAGTATCTCTTACATGTATTTATATTAACTGAACTATTCTGGTACAAATTGTTTCCCCTCTGTATACAGCATCTGTGTTATCAACAGTCCTCTTCTCAGAGAGTCAGATTTCAGAGATGACAGTGTGCTCTCTCTCTCACTGGTAATAAGGATATTGGAGTTTTCAAATGAATGGACAATGACATGTTTACCTAAGGTTCTCAGTGGCCAGGGAGCAATGTGGAACATGAATTTAGGACCTGGAAAGGATATTATTTTTCAAAGAGTTATCTCTATGGCTTTTAGTGTGTTAGAGAACATGAATTTTCACAATAGACATTCTTTGTCTGGCTTATATTTTTTTCCTATAATTTGCAATTATTTTCTGAAAGGATTGAAATTTACCTCATGTGACCACAGTTTTCTAATTATAAAGTAATTGGCTATAAGATATTTTCAAACTGGGTCTTCTCTGGTAGTGCAGTGGGTTAAAGCACAACACTAAGAAGCTATAGCAGCCACTGCAACACGAGTTTCAGCCCCAGCCAGGGAGGTGACCCACCTGGTGGGGCAGACCTCTCCTAACCTGCCTGCTGCTCCCTCAGCAGTGTACTTCATGGATCTGCCTGTTCTGCTCTCCACTCTGTCTCTGGTGAATCCTCTCACCACCTCTGCTCCTAGTTCTGTGTGCATAAATAAAGAATGTTAAAAAAAAAAAAGATATTTTCAAATTATGTTTGTGTTTGAGGTTTGAAAAATTATTGTGGCAGTGTGAATTATTATAGGTCAGATGTCCTGCCAGTATTGCTGCCACCAGTAAGGATTTATTTTCCCCCTTCAATCCAGAATACACTTCCTCAGGGGAAGAAAAACATTTGCTTGTCCTTATGATGTCTGGGCAGGAAGTTCTTTTATGTACTAAATTTGCCTTCTAGATCTCTGTTTTACTCTAGTCATTGTTTTCAGCTACCAGAGTGTCAATTCCTTAAGAATCCAACATGCCTGATTTTGAATTCTGCTGCTCCCCTAATTTTTTTTTTATCTTAGAGGAATGATTATTTTTTTATGCCATTTCTTCCAACTATAACAAAGGATATAATAGTTTCCTCATAGAATTGTTGGGAGGATTAAATGAAATAATGCCCTTTAACATGCCAGTGCTGTGCCAGGCACAGAGCAAGCATGCAGAAAACTGCCGGTTATTACTTGGGGGGATAGGTCACAATACCCTGGTAGGCCAAATAACTGAATACTTTACCCTGTTACTCAGATCCTTTGACAAAGGCAAATGGATCCTGCACAGCCTCATTGGCAAAGGGCTCTGGGGATGGACTAGTGTCTTTTCATTCCATGGCCCTCTACAGCAGTTGAGGCATTTTCACAATTGATTTCAATGTGTTGCTCACCCCTAGCAGGCAGGACTCTGGCCTTTGAGAATCCCCATATTTCCCTCCTAAACAGGAGTACAAAATGAGAACATGTTGAAA
The DNA here is from genome assembly GCF_000260355.1 of Condylura cristata. Classification (NCBI taxonomy): domain Eukaryota; kingdom Metazoa; phylum Chordata; class Mammalia; order Eulipotyphla; family Talpidae; genus Condylura; species Condylura cristata. The sequence continues at coordinate 72,093,835 of NW_004567103.1, read as the reverse complement.
GACCTCCACTTTGGCAGAGGAGGTATAAAAACCTGGTCTTTGACCTGGCTGAGCCATTAAAAAGAGTCAGTCAGGCAGTGGAGTTTTTCTGAGGCCAGAGGACTATCACTACCTTGACTTCTAAAGCCAGAAAGCCAGTAACATTTAGCTGAGTGAACTCTTTTGATTTCTTATTCTGTCAGATCCTAGAGACACTTTCCCAGGTTGGTGGAGTTCAGGATGTTCAGTTTTCATGGCTGCGGGTGATTTGTGACTAAACATTGTGCTTTTGGGGAAAAAAAAAAAGTATGAGCAAAGACTGAAAAGAACGACGTTTTAAAAAGGAATATAGTATATAGTTCTTTACTGGTTTTATTTATTTATTTATTTATTTTTACCTCTGCTGCTTGCTGGGTTGGTATTTCTCTGAGGTGGTAAAGAATAGTGATAAATAGTGATAGTGATAAATGTCTTACATCGCTTTAGAGAATTTGTTGTTTGCCAGTGAATGGAATTTGGGAGTTTTTGGTTAATGAGCTACCAACAGGGTTTTTGTTACTTTAAAGTCATTAAACTTTCCTTTTCATTTTTCTCCATAATAACTTCCAAAATTCCTCCATTGCTAATTCTTACAGAGTCAAGATAAATTAATTGAAAAAGCAATTTATACAACATAGCCTGTTCCTTTCAACCAGCAGACAAATTTCTGTGATTTGCCATAATCCTAAACTATGGGTCTTAATATTATTATTATTTTAATGCCCTTTGCTGAATTTTGATTGCTGTTAGTTTTTGGATCTCTCATATTAGGAATTTTGATGAAATTCTCATAAATAAAAATGTTACATTTATTATGTGTGTATGTGCTTTATGTGGCACTGAGGTTCCTTATAGAAGGACATAAGAAGAAAGGAATTAGTATTTATTATGCCATGTTTAAAGTTTGACAACATTACTGCCTTTTTTCTTTTTTTTTTAATATTAGTTTATTTTTGCATATTTTTGTGCATTTTTCCATCTCAGTTGCAATCCCCTTGGGTTTCCCATCACCAAATCACCCGTGTGCCCTCACCATAGTCCAGTGCATTTCCCTCCCCACCACCGTTTTTGATCCCATTCCCCACTCCACCCCCACAAAATGTCTCTGGTATATAGCTGTTCATCATTATCATTATTTTCTCTCCTGTTCTGTTATATTCCTGCTATAAGAGAAACCATCCAGTATTTTTTCTCTTCTTTCTGACTAAGCATGATCTTTTCCAGCTCCATTCATGTTGCTGCAAAAGACATGTGTTTCTTTTATTTTGGTTGCTGAGTAATATTCCATTGTATATATGTACCCCATCTTTTAAATCCAGTCATCCATTTTTGGGCATTTGGGCTGTTTCCATGTCTTTCCAATTGTGAATAAAGCAGCAATAAACATGGAGGTGCATATATCTTTTTGAATCAGTGTTTTTGTGTCTTTTGGGTAGATACCTAGGAGTGGGATTGCTGGGTCGTAGGGAAGCTCCATGTTTGAGAAACCCCCAAACAGTTTTCCATAGTGGTTGTACTAGTTTGCATTCCCACCATTACTGCCATTTTACAAATGGAAAAACAGAACTGAGTGACTAGTAAGTGAAAAGACTCAGATTCAAAGCAGGTCAGTTTGACTAAAGCATGCTTGTTGTTAACACTCTACTCCCTCCCTTCTCCCTTAAGCCTCTCTTATTTGCTAACTGTCACAGAGATAGCTGAACGATCCGATCCTTTCCTTAAAACCCAGAGAGAATTCTTAGGGAACTTTTGGTGTAAGAAGGCATGAAAGTAAAAATGAGTAGCACCTACCCCAACCCACCCCTTTTCACTGTATTTTGCCCTGAAATACTATGTGCCCTATGTGACCTGAGACTCAGAGCCATACGGGATAAGATTTCTGCTTGAGTGATCACAAAATATAGGGTGAGAGCTCTGTGTGTGGAGATGAGAGACAGGGAAGCAAAGGGCCTACAGGGACAGCACTTGAGGCATTTTCATACTCTCAACTTCACTGAGAGGAATTGGGGTTCTCTTTCCTCTCACGGCCAGGAATTAGACATGTGTTGCTGTCTGTGCCCCTCTGGCATCAGCAGTGAGTGGCCTCTACCAATCCAAATGCTCGTCCAGGCCACTGACAAATTTTCAACCTTGACAAGTATGTGAAAGTGGAGGAGCGAGGCAGAGTGAGGACAACTGTGTTCCAACAACCCCAGGCGATAGTCCAAATCCAGCTTCTACAATGGGCTTTTCACAAACTAATGATTCTCAGACTTTCAGAGAGCTCTTCACAGTGAGGCTGTATGCTTGCTATTCATTTTCAAAGGTTACTCATTTTGACATCTTTTATTTGATTTAATTGTAGCCCTAGTTTCTATAAGGCCAGGGGCCTGGTCACATATTGGTCATACATGCTCTTTTTTTTTTAATTGATGTTTATTTATTTATTTATTTTTTAAACGACACCAAATCTAAGTATTTGTTTTGAAATCTGAAATGGGACAGCAGATACAGATCTTAGGTTTTAGTTATTGTTTTAGAAATTAAGGACGCTGTTGGTATTTATGTGAATTCTGTAGGGTTATTATGCTAATTCTTGGGCTTGAAGAATGATGTAATAACCACCAAAGGAAATTCTGTCAGAAATAATTCTCTGGAATGAATGTAATATTGCTAGGATTGTTTCTTTTGTGTAAGTTATGTCAAAAATGTCACTGTGTCCCTCCCATCCTTATTTCTGTATGATGTGTGTGTGTCTGTGTCTGAACAAGTTATAAACCAGGATGGTATCTCCCTAATTCAGTTTAAATAATAGCATGTCTTCATTTATACGTATTTGTCAATTAAATATAGAGGCATATTCTCATTTTTTTTTAAAGATTTATTTATTTAGACATACAGAACTGTGATACAAGCCAGAGGTGCAGGGGTGGTGAGAGGATTCACCAGAGACAGAGTGGGGAGCAGAACAGGCTGATTGACAAAGTACACTACTGAGAGGAGCAGCGGGCATGTCAGTAGAGGTCTGCAGCTCCATGTGGATCACCTCAGGGACAGGGATCAAACTCATCTGAAGTGGCTTTAGCGTCTTAATGCTGTGCGTTAATCCACTGTGCCACCAGCGACGGCTCTGCATATTCTCATTTTTAATATGTATATCCTTATGCCAAGCAAATATAGAGTCAAGCAGGTATAAATACTTCCCTTTATCAAGAAGAATGATTGAAACACTTGATGTCATTTCTGTCCATTTAAAATAAATTCACACATTAATATACTATCCTATGAACTAAGAAAAGGCCAACTTTCACCCAAAGTCATCTAGAAGTTTGTGAAGAGAAACTCCCTGTCAACTTTTGTTGCTATGAATATATTCATTTGATTTCTAACTCCTGCCTGTAATTCTTTATTCTCTTATAACTTCAAGACTGAGACACATCCACAGTATATTCATATTTCCTTACTTCATATGCTACACTGCTGATTTTCTTAATAAAAATATTTAGTAAGCAGTGTTTAATGCCAATAGACATCTGTTTCCATAGGCAAAGGTTTGGCCCCCAAAGAGAGATTATTATGTGTGTTTGATATCATCGCTTGAATTTTATATTTCCCTCACTTACTATTTTTCTTTTAAATAAATCAACCAAACAGGTATTCCTGGAGGACATCTGAGTGGAAAGAATGCCAAGTGTCTCTTCTCCTCGAGCAGCAGGACCCCCACTGGCATGTGACAGGACCCGTTTGTGGTGGTGGCTTCCAGACCCGAGAGGTCTACTGTGCCCAGAGCATACCAGCATTTGCTGCACAGAGGGCCAAGGAAGGTAGGCAGCCAGTTCTGAGGAGGGATCGTGATTGGAGGGGTAATTCTTAGACAGTCTCTTCATATTCTTCTAGATAGAATCAATCCACAACACTCACAGATTTATTATTTGTTTTCTTGACTATTTGCCAAGTACCTCTAAGTTCTGTTATTTGCTGTAATTTAGAATGTTAAAAATGGTAATAATAATATTTACCTCAAAGTATGTTTATGAAAAATAATTATAAAATATGCTAAAGGTTTGTTGTATAGAAGAAAGCTGCAATCTGAGGTGCTGGTATGTTGGAATGAGTCAATTAGCAATGAATGAGTAGTAGTCCCTTTTGTCAAGGTATATGTGTATGCGTGTGAGAATTTCTGCATACATATCACCTTTAACTATAAGGATGCACTTGTTATTGCCAAGTTTTACATAATATGAAAAGAAGATAAAGAAGGAAGAAGAAGTGAAGAAGGTGATTCAGGAGAACCAACTTCCTTCATCACAGGCTCTCTATTAGACAGGGTCAACCTCAGCATTAGGCCATTTCTTTCAGATTTTGAGACAGTGATAATATAGAGGGATGGAAATTCCAGCCCCTGTTTATTTAACTCAACTGATTGAAATGCCAAGAGTGGACAATAATAGTTCTACTCTGGAAGATAGTATCAGCCATATTGAAGAAAACATGAGTATCCTTTGAAGAAATGGTTCAGGTGGACCTTTCTCCTTGGTAAGCAGTTTACTTCTGTAGGATTGGCTAGGAAGGCAAGATAAGCTTTCTTGCTATGGAAATGCAATCTGTTTTATCCAGTAAACCTTTTCATATTTGATACCTTTCATGTGATATGACCTTTCATCATTCCAGAGGCATCTATGCTCTTTATGACTCATAGACTCAAAATCTTTACACTCCTTAGTGTTTGATACAACACTTGTAGATACATAAGCATATTTAGGATTCATTTTATTTATTTATATATACAATAATTGGGGTATAGGCCAGAGGGGTGAGAGAAATCACCAGAGACAGACTGGGGAGCAGAACTGTCAGAGCTACTGTAATATACTGTTGAGGTGAGCAGGAGGCAAGGCAGGAAAAGTCTGTTGCATAATGTTTGTTAGCTCCCTGGCCAGGTATCAAATTCAAGCTGGAGTGGCTGGTGATAGCTTGATGATGACATCAGCAAATATAGATGTCTAGAGTATTTTACAGCAGTGGTTAAATTTTATGCCATTTCTATCAGTCTTTGAAAGTGATCTTTACTTTTCGGCAGGGGGTTGGGGGGGCATTATTATGCTTTTCTTTCAGTAATTATAAAAACAAAGTTTAGAATAAAAAGTTCTAGACTATTCTTTCATACCTGTGATCTTTCTGTCTCGCTTTGTCTTTTCTTCCCTCTTCCTGTGGTCTATAGTCCTAGCAGCAGCTTTGGGATTCAATGCATAAATAAGAATTTTATAGAACTGATGTATCTTGACCTACCTATTATCTGCCACCATTTTAAATCTACTATTCACATTTTTATTTTCCTAGTTTCATTAGTTTAAAAAAATTTTTTCTAATACATCTACGGTTTCTTCAGACTTAATATTTCCCCCTTTCATAATGGAAATAGGCAAGGAGATTATAATTGAGGGGTGTCAAAAGAGATTTTCCTAGAATGGGGTATCATGCTACAAGAGTGGTGTGAAATGTGGATTTTACCACCTTTGAGTGTAATCCAATCTGCTTTGAGAATCTAAGAAGAGGGAAAATTATTTCATCAAATTAAACTTCCAAATAAATATCGGGTTTCACATGGAAACACATAGTACTTAGAAAGCTCTAAGCAGGGTAGCCAGTAGGTGAGGTTTAGATGTAAGGGCACCAAGTAAGTGTATAGTATATAACAAGACATGTACTGTTCTGTAAGTTGAACAGATTGCATCAAATTACTGCTTGCACAGTTAAACATACATTAAAGCCCTTTTACTCTTTACCTTTGTAGTTTTAACAGTTTTTTTTTTTAAAGATTTTTATTATTTATTCGTATAGAACTGGGGTACAGGCCAGAGATGTGGAGGGTGAGAGGATTCACCAGAGACAGAGTGGGGAGCAGAACAGGCAGATCGACGAAGTACACTGCTGAGGGGAGCAGCGGGCGGGTCAGGAGAGGTCTGCCTCGCCATGTGGTCACCTCCGGGTCAGGCGGGAATCGAACTCATGCGGAAGTGGCTTTAGTTTCTCAGTGCAGTGCTTTAACCCGCTGCGCCACCAGGGAGGGCCAACAGTTTTTTTTTTTTATGTTGCATTTGCATGGATTTGAAACAGAAAAATTGGTCATACATTGCTATCCTTTCTCACTGTTTTCAGTTACACATATACCTAAGCAAATATGTCAACATTATATCCTTTTTTTCTGCTTGGACCAAATTAAACAGAAGAGAATAAGCGAACTACTGGTGTAAGAGACTTATGAATGTTCACCCATTTAAAGAAGCAAAATCAAAGTATCTCTAACCTTTTCTGCTAATGCAGTAGTAAAAACAAAAATTGGGAACATTTTTTTATTTTCTTTTTTGTGAGCATCTTTTTTTTTTTTTTCCTTTGCTTATATTAGATTTCAGAGGGAGAAGGGGTTTTAACAGCATTGATTTTGGGAACTCTTCTTTTGTTCACAATTGACTTTCTCACAAGAGTTTTTCCTTTTACCACAGGATACTCTATTAGCACTCTGAGTGGAGTAGCTTGACTTTTCTTGCCTACAAAATCCCACTATCCTCTGTGAGTTAGCTGCTCTACTTTCACGAACCTGATCTTAATGGAACCCATAATCTTGGGGGAAAACAAAAACAGGGTCTGTTGTAGAATGCAGTCAAATTTATAAATGCCCCCTTAAAGTGTTAATTTTCTTTGAAACCCTTCAAACCTCTTAGGTTAAAAACTGACCCTGAATTCTGACTTATTCTTGGTGACATCACATTTCACATTTGAATTCACAGTCTTTCGAGAAACAGTGTAGTGGCACCTATGACATATTTTTACTTGACTACTTGACTTGGTTATTCAGTGCTGCTGTGGTGCTTTAAATGCAACAAAAATAGTGTTGTAGCAATTGATGTGAGATGAATTTTCAGTAATAGTAGCCAAGCCAATAGATTGCGAATGAAAATGTAGAAGAGTATTTATGATTTTGTTTACCAGTTATTATTGTAGGGAGAATTGTGTTTCTCTTTTATAATTCATAAGTACTAACAAGAATGATGCTTACCTGTAAATTGAAATGCCTGGATTTGGTGAGAACATTTCCTTGCCTTTTTCTCAAATGAAATTAAAACTACTCAACCTCTCTTCAAGAGTCATTTCTCAAGAGATATAACATTGAAACAAAGAATGTGTTGTTGAAACCTACTAAAGACTAGGGTGAATTTATGTCATTCATGACAGGGTGGTGTAGAGACAAAGACATAAGCAAACACAGAGTGAAACAACATAGGTATAGACTGTGTTCTTGTTGTAAAGGAAAATTAAAAACAAACAAAAAAATCCTAAGTAAAAAATTAGGAAAAGATGTTGGTGTAATTGTGTTAAGAAGAACACTGTATGTTTGACTTTTTATTTTTGTTTGTTGTCATATTTCATATTTACTGGTTTGACATCAAATAGATGAAGCTATTTTGAGGATAGGTGGCATTTAAACTTTAAATTGCTAGATTCACTGGTTACCCTTTCAACTTTAGTATGATTGAATGGTTCTTAAAAGCCCTATGTTTTCATCATGCTACACCCAGAATTACATGGAGGAAGTGGATGATAAGATTAGGAAATTGTGCTAACATAGACTTCATATGGTTGGGGTATAAATAGTATATGAAGAAGTGTGTTTTGGTGCAGGCTTTAATTCTGACCTGTATGGAGAATTGATAAGACACCTAAATGTTTCCTCAATCATCTAGCTTATTAAGTTGGTTTTAAATACATTGATTTGGTGAGTAATAAGTGGATGCCACACATACATTTTTTTTTTCAGAAACAATATCTTATATACCAGTTGCTTTAGGCTGTATGTGCACATTAATATTATAAAGATGCCCCAATATAATTTATAGTCTTTTAATTTGAACGATTGAATAATTCTGCTATAGCGCCTCATTGTTTATCTAAACCTTACAGTGTATCTGTCATCCTACCTATCTATCTTATGGTTAGTGCCATGTAATGATTTTTTGAGGGAGCTCTCCCTGAAGAAGTTAAAGCTTAAGGAGAGTTTGAAGGATCAGAAGGAAAAATGTTCCAAATTGGGGTGGATAAGACATGTGAAAAGGAATAGAGATGTTATATTCAGTGGTGGCACATGAACTGTTTTGAAGGGACACAGGGAATAAGAAAGTGGCAATGACTCTGGAAAATAGTCAGAGACCCCTGGGGTTTATTTTTGAGCATATATGTGCTTATTGAAGCCTTTTTTTTAATCTTCACTGCAGGCTGTTAAGCAGAGAACAAACCTCATGTTCTTAGCCACTTAAGAATGAAAAAGTGTCAGTATACTAAGAGAATCCATATGTGTTCAGCAAACTTTCATGACATGATTATACAGTAAATTTTAAGGTATGAAATAAAGTGTTTACATTATGAACAAGTGTACAGATTTATTAAATGGCAATTGAAGGATATACTCTGCTAACATTTGAGAGTCTAGAAATGTCTTTTACCTCAAAAGAAAGGAAGAAAGAAAATGTCTTTTACCAAAAAATGTCTTTTTCTAAAAAACTTTAGAAATTGTTTTTAAAATCAGTAACTATTTCTGCATCTGAGAATAAAGCTTTTAGAACTTCCCTTTGTGTTGACCCTTGCAAGGAATGAGGCAGTTTAAATGGGGGTTTTTCTCTTGCTTTATGCTGACATAGTAGCTGAGATACCTGGATGAAACAATCTTTGCTAATTAACAGCAATATAGTTGATGAGCTTCACATGAGATCAAGAGATAAAGTCTATTGGTTTCTAATCTTTTTGCTTGGGATTATTCTTAATTATTGGGATTATTGGTATAGTGAAATGTTAGCATATATACAAAGTTCAAATATTCTCAAATAGATATTTCAAATATTCTCTATCAAAGTGTGCAAGCTGAAAAAAATTAGAAAGGGGAAATTAAATACTTAGAGGCAATTAGATAGCTAGGATCTAAATTGAGATTGGCTTCAATCAGCTCTGTTTCACTGCATTTATATCTAAGTTTAGTGATGTACTTATCTTAGTGTGATAAAACATGTTTATTAAATTACAGTACTTATTGAAGAGTTCCTACTTTCTGCATGCATTAAATTATCAGATTGTTATTGACATTAAAAACATCTATTAAAAAAGTCTTTTGTAGCTCAAGGTATAATTCACATGCTTGAAATGAGAGCAAGGGGAGCTCAGCCTCTCAATTGGACAAACGACAGAGGCAGCACAATTGAGGCGAAAGACTAACATTGAGTAGAAGCTGCCCCTGGGAAAAATAAATGATTTGTTGGAAAAATGGGCCTTTAATTTTTTTTCTCTGTGTTTTTTTTTTATAACATAATAATTTATTTTTACATCATTGTATGCCTTTTTTCCATTTCAGTTGTAATCCTTGTGGGCTTCCCATCACCACATCACCCATGTGCCATCACTGTAGTCCAGGGCACTTCCCCCCCCCAACTGTTTTTGATACCATTCCCCACTCCACCCCCGTAAAATGTCTCTGCTATATAGTTGTTTATTATTATTATTATTTTCTCACATGGTCCATTATACTCCTGCTATAAGTGAAACCATCTGTTTTTGTTTTGTTTTGTTTTGTTTTGTTTTTTTCCCTTTCTTTCTGGCTTATTTCACTAAGCATGATCCCTTCCAGCTCCATCCATGTTGCTGCAAAAGGACTGTGTCTATCCTTTTTGATTGCTGAGTAAAATTCCATTGTGTATATGTATATGTACTAAAGCTTTTTAATCCAGTCATCTAGTTTGGGGCATTTGGGTTGTTTCCATGTCTTTACTATTGTAAATAAAGCAGCAATAAACGTGGGGGTGTGGGTATCCTTTTGAATCAGTGTTTTTGTGTCTTTTGGATAGATAACTAGGAGTGGGACTGCTGGGTCATATGGAAACTCCATTTTTAGCAGTTTGAGAAACCTCCAAACAGTTTTTCATAGTGGTTGTACTAGTTTGCAGGCAGGAATTGAACTCATGCAGAAGTGACTTTAGCTTCTTAGTGCTGTGCTTTAACCCGCTGCGCCACCAGGGAGGGCCGAGTTTTGTGTTAAGTTTTATTATTATTATTTTTTCTTTTCCTTTTGAGTAGGTCAGGGAAATAAATGGCTTCACTGTTGACAAAATCAAAATGATCTGCTATCTGGATATCAGCTTTTCTTGCCAACATCAGGTGATCCACAGGATCTGGAGTAGAAGCAGATAAAATAAAAGATGTAACTATCATGAAGTAACAGACATGGCCCATTGGAGACTGACTGAGGAGGGGTGTAAAAGAGAGACAAGCAGCTAGGCCACTTAGTATCAGCATGGACAGAAATGGGTTGTTGGCCCAAGGCACTCCACATTTGATTTCTGAATAATTTCAGATTAAACATAGCTTCTGTTGTTCTCCAAAGAAGACAAATTAAGGAAAATCAAAAAATTATTTTAAATTATTTAGCTTCTTCATTTTTACTTTTGATATTTAATAGTCTAGAAGGGGAGATAGGATAGAGAAAAAAATTGGAAAAGAAAATGTTAGACAAAAAGTGGTTAAATCAGTAGCATGTGGTGTGTATTGGGGAGACTTGCAAAGGAGAAAACTTTTCTGGGGGCCTTCTAGGGAAGGTGTGGTTGATGTGAAAGGGGTGGAATCACAGGTGACACAAGTCACATAATAAAATCCAGAGGCAACAAGTCATAGAAATTAGTGTAGAACCAGTAACCAAGTTGAACAGAAATATAGAGTACATGGAGTTAAGGACTATGGATTCAGAGTAGAGAGAAATAATTCAAGGATGAAATCTTATGCCTTGTGATGATAAGTGAGATGGTAGAAATTGAACTATTGCTCTCTGGCCCAATTCTGTATTCTGAAGTACAGCAATACTGAACATTTTCTTTCTTTCTTTTTTTCCCCCAAGATTTATTTATGCACAAAGAAGTGGGGTACAGGTCAGAGGTATAGGGGTGGTAAGAATATTCACTAGAGACAGAATGGGGAAAATGGGCAGCTCAGCAAAATACACTGTTGAGGGGAGCAGTAGGCGAAACAGGAGAGTTCTGCCATGGATCACCTCCTGGCCGGAGATCAAACTTGCAAGAAAAGGCTGCAGCTAGCTTGCAGTGCTGCACTTTAACCTGTTGCACTACCAGGGAGGGCCCTGAAATTTTTCGTTTTAGAGACAGTGGCTACTCTTCTGGGGCCTCCCTAAGTTCCCCCTACCCTTACATTCTTACTCTGCCCTACCTTCTGGATTTGGGTAATCCCTACTTAAAACTTGTTCCTTCTTGGAAGTCTTTGAGATGACATCAAGTCTCTTCTCTTCTGCCACCAAAGCACTTATCTCACTGCAATACCATTCCCTGTTCATGTGCTAGGTTAACCAAGCTACACAGCAAAGTCAATGAGTTGAGCACGTGTGGGAGAACAACATGTCTGTTGGGGTATCCCTAGCATTTGCAACAGTACCCTGGATAGAAGAGAGCCTTGAATTGAATTCAGACTTTCCCCATGCTTTTTTTTCCTTTTACCACTTTCTTTCCTTCTCTGAGTTGAGGCTTTATAAGCACACAGTGGCCAGTCATCCACATTTTCCTCTTTGCTTACTGCTAAACACCTTTGCTTATTTTTTCACAGCATAGGACTTCTCCCTTCAGGTGGGGTCACTGTAGTTTTGCCACCAGCAAAGTGTCCATTTTTAGATTGGGATAAAACACCAATGTGTCTGGCACTGCCTTCCTGAGTAACAGCTCAGGGCTCTAGGTGACAACATGGAAGATACACATGGAAAGTACAGGAGACGAAGCTCCTGAGGGGTGAAACTTCACCAGTGGGATACTTGATTTAGGAGGGAGCGAGGCTAGTCTCAATGCACCAATTATTATTCCAGTATAGTCTTGCAGTTCTTTCAGAGAAAGTCTGTTTTCTGCTTCAGGCTTGGAGGTTTCACATGAAATAGCCACGTCATCTAGCATTACTTCCTATTTTCCTTACTTTACTCCTGCTTCTTCTTCAATGTCACTGTGTCCTGACCCTGCACCTCCCAAAATCTCTCCCCTACCTCAAAAAGATTGCAAATTCAGTTCCAGACTGCTGCAATGTAACAAATAACACCATCAAGAGAGGCACACACATTTTTTGTTTTCCCACTGAATATAAATTATGTTTGCACTATACTGTAGTCTATTTAAAGTGTAAATAGCATTATGTATAAAAAAGCAGTGCACATACTTTAATTAAATGTGACACAGAGACACAAAGTGAGCATGTGCTGTTGAGAAAAAATGGCACAAATAGACTTGCTCATCATAAGGGTTGTCACAAACCTTCCATTTGTTAAAAAATACAATATATGTGAAGTGGAATAAAGCAAAACATAATAAGACAAGGTATGCTGGCATTAGCGCCTTAACTTTCATCATAGGTTTCTGCTTTCTAGAGGACTTAGCTATAATAAAAAAATGAATGTGCATCTAAAGAAAGCATGAGAGACATTTTTTATGGATTTTTTTTTTTATAAAAGTCTAGATGAGACACAATAGGAGCATGAAGTTTCATGGGAGATGGAATAATAATTGTTTCTTCATTTTCGTCCTCTTTTTACACCCAACCCAACCTTCATTTTCTTCTTCTTTGAAGTGTTTATCCCTCTGTATCATCCATTTCCCCCATTTTTCCTGTTCCCTTCTCTCTCTCTCTCTCTCTCTCTCTCTCTCTCTCTTCATCGTGCATAAATCTTGAGAGTAAGAACAGTTTTAGTAACTGGTAGACTGCACAGCAGCTAGCACATTGCCTGGCAAAAGGTAGATAAGAGCTGAATTGATATTTTTTAAAGAAATGAATATAAACCTCACATATTTGTATAGTCTTAACCATTTGGTTTTAGGCATGACTTTTCACTTTGAGACACCTTTTCTCGTCATTTCAATTGTTTATATACACCTGCACTTCATTAATGAACAGGTAAGTTTTCTTTTTCAAAGTAGAAAATAGCATTTGGAAAAACATGCTGAGATGAGGGCATTTACAATCTTTAGTTGGGTGTCTCACTAAACTTCATGTTGTCAGCTGGATTAGATTTTTCTCAAACCCCAAGCCAAGAGGTAATGAGGTTCCTCTTGGCAGTGCAATTTCTGAAACAAAGTTATTGCTTCCAAACCTATTTCTCCAGACTTGTTGAATATGTGAATGCCCTGGCAAGTAGGTTTCAGAAGAAATATCCACATATAGTCAAACCTTCCTGCAGAAAAGTTTCAGAACTTTCTCAACAACTTATTTTGGTATTTAGCATTTTTTTAATGCTCTAGTTTGAACTTCTCATCACGGTCTATTCTCAAGAAAGAAGACTCAGTATCTGTATGTGTTAAAGAATTGTTGAATTATACCTCATATCTTCTGGCCATTTTCTCAAGCATTCTTGGAGGAGAATTAATCCCAGGTAAATTGTGGTGCCATTTTTAAGAATCTATCTCCATGTGGAATATATAATTTTAGCTCATTTCATTCATTTTTTTTAAAAGATTTATTTATTTGTGCATACAGAAGTGGGGTATAGTCCAGAGGCTCAGGGGTGGCGAGAGGCTTCACCAGAGACAGAGTGGGGAGCAGAACAGGCAGATCGATGAAGTACACTGCTGAGGGGACCAGCGGGCAGGTCAGGAAAGGTCTGCCACGCCATGTGGTCACCTCCGGGGCTGGCGGGAATCAAACTCATGCAGAAGTGGCTTTTAGCTTCTTAATGTGGTGCTTTAACTCGCTGTGCCACCAGGGAGGGCCCTCATTTCATTCTTTTAAGACTTAATAAATCTTTCTAAGACTTAATTGTATTTCTGATTCTTGATGAACTTCATACAGGTTGTCCTAAGTCCTCTAGGCTTGGTGCTCCATATTAGACCCAGCTATTTCTATTCAATAGATCTATAGCATTTAAGTTCAGTACTTCCCATGCTGGACATTTCCGTATCCTATGATAAGGATATCAGAATCTTTTTCATTGTCCAAGATTTGGGACATTCTTTCTCTTCATGCAAGTGCTCACTCCAGAAAGCCAGCAGTGTCCATAACATTTCACTGTCATTGACCATAGTATACATATTCAATCTACCACCAAATTCTGCTAATTCTACCTCCAAATATGTTTATTTATTTATTTCTACAGCTATATTAGTTCTCTTAGGAACCACTGTAATAGTTTCCTGAGAGATTTCCTATCTTCTCATGTCCCATCTGTGTTTAATGTGGCTCATTGTGGAGTGAGCAGATACACTATCTCTACCTAAATTTTTACTCTTTTACTTACAAGCTGTCTCACCTTCACAAATTAATTATTTTGCCATCTTTCCCTCTCATGTATAAAAGGGAGATAATGATCATCTCAAGATCATAAGGTGTTGTGAGGATTAAATGAACACACACATATTGAGACATGACTTAGAGCCTAATACATGTCATAATTATTAGCTATTACTATTTTTCTTCTTCACACTCATGCCAAAGTAACCTCACAAGAAAACTTATGAGTCTATATTATCCCTATGCAGAATGCTTCAAGGACTTCCTCTGAATCAGAGCCACCTTGACATCACCACAGAGCCATGTGTGAGATCCTACTTTTTCACCTCAACTTTTCCTCCTTCCATTACTCTCACTCTGTTTCAGCCACACTGTGTGAACAAGTTGAACAAGTTAGCTGACCTTTCTGTTTATGAGTTTCGATTCTATAGATAGGAATTAGATTTTAATCACCAGAAGAACAGAGAACATGAAATTAAGGGGCCCCAAATTGAAACATTAAATGTGACACACACATTTCTGAGGAGACTGGTCATATTATCTCTGTTGTCTTGTTGGGTGTCAGGATGGGCAAATTAGAGGCATTGGAAAGTATGATCCCTGGCTAGGTGGCCATTTAACTATACCCTTTGGAAGGAAATATAGATTTTTGAGAAGCAGTGAGTTGTCTCTACCATAGGCACCATTTTCTGTTAATTACATTTCCTATAATAATGCCCTATTGTTGCTGTAAATATTGCCACAACCTTAATGATTTAAAATAGCACGAACTAATTTTCTTACAGTTCTCATGGCCCATAGTTAAAAATGGTTCTCATTCGGGCCCTCCCTGGTGGCGCAGCGGGTTAGAGCACTGCGCTGAGAGGCTTACGCCACTTCGGCATGAGTTCCATCCCTGCCTGCCCCGGAGGAGCTCCACATGGCGAGGTAGACCTCTCCTGACCCGCCCACTGCTCCCCTCAGCAGTGTACTTCCTCTATCTGCCTGTTCTGCTCCCCACTCTGTCTCTGGTGAATCCTCTCACCCTCCGCATCTCTGGCCTATACCCCAGTTCTGTACAAATAAATAAATAAATCTTAAAAAAAAAAGATGGTTCTTTTCCCCCCAAAATCTAAGAGTCAGCAGTACTGTATTCCTTTTCCGTTTTATTTTTATGTTCTTGGGAAAAATATTTTCCTTGCTTGTCCAAGCCTTGAAAGGTTGTTCTTAAATTTTGGCTCATGGTTCCATCTTATATCTTCAAAGTCATTGCTATAACAGCTTCACATTTTTTTTTAATTATGATTCTATGGTTTTCAATTTTATATCAAAGATCTCCTGAGGTTACATTGGACCCATTCAGATAATTTTGGATCATCTCCCCATTTTAAGATTAATTTATTAATGGCCTTAGTTCCACACTTTCTTAATTCCCTTTTGCCATGTAATGTAATGTAGTCATTGGGGTAAGATTTAGATATGTTTCAATGATCATTATTCTGCTTACCGAAGCCCATTCTCTTTCTTTTGAGAAATAAATTCTTAGGACTTATAACAATTAATTGTAGCATAGTCATTATGAATACATGATTAATTTGTATGCTATCATGGGGTAGAGAGTTCCAGTTAATTTAGTACTTAACTAACTCCCTGAGTGAGGATTACTGTTTTGGTATTAGTTCCCCATTACCTTATTATGTGAGGCTGGACAAATTACCACCCTTTCTAAGCCTCCAGTTATCTATAAAGTAGCAATGGTCAATTGAATTGATGAAATGAGGTGTCAGAGAAATAAGATCCTAACCTAGTACATGATACATGGCAAGTAAATGCTATATAATTTAATTTTTAGGCACTTAAAACTTAGTCTTTTTGTGTATTTACACATGTATTGAGGTCCTCTCTAACAAGACATTGAATCAAATACTACAGGTAAACAACTAGCTTTAAATATCAGGGTCTCTTTTGATTTTAATGCAATATCCATAGACCATAACTTTAGAATTCTGTTAATCCAGTCAGTAAATGATCAAGAGAATGGCCCTATGAAAAGACTAGAAACAATAGGCATTGGTAAGGAAGGGGAGAAAAAGGTGCTCTCTTACAACGTTGGTGGAAATGTAGACGGATCCAGTCCCTGAGGAAGAAAGTATGGAGATTTCCAAAATATTGAAAATGAATTTACCACTGATCCAGCAATTCCACTCCTAGGTACCTGCCTGAAGAGTGCAAAAGTACTAATCTGAAGAGATATACTAGCACTCTTTACAATAGGCAAATCGTGGAACCAGTGTAAGTACCCAAAGACAGATGAGTGGGTTAGGAAGATATGTGTGTGTGTACATGTGAGCACACATGTGCATACACACAGATAGACATGCATGTATGGGTTTGTAGACATATGCACACACACACATACAATGAAATACTACTCAGCTCTAAAAAGATGAACTCTTTACCCTGGCATGCATGGAACCAGAGGGGATTATAATGGGAGAAATAATTCAGAATGAGAAAAAAAAATACAGCGTGGTTTCAGTTATATGTGGAACATAAAGGAATAAAACAAAGGATCATTTAAATCCAAATCAATAAGAATACCTATAAATATGACTATAGAATTAAGGCTATCACAGTGACAAAAGAGGGGAAAAAAAAGAGGAGAGGACGCAATTGGACTTTGGTGGAGGACTTAGAAGTATCTTAAAGTAGATGTAATATGAGAATATGCACCTGAGGGCTATGATCCTATAACTCTAAGGCACACAGAGGGTTGTTATCCAGTGGTACCTCAATCAAAAAAAAAATGACCAAAAAAAAAAAAAAACCTGGCATATATGAGAATTTTGTAAAATATGTAATAAACTATTGCAATTTTTCAAAACTTTTCCCTGGAAATTTTTATTAGTTACTTAATGGAAATAACCACTCCTAAAATAGTTCTCCCTGATTTCTTACTACATCAATAAAAAAATTGAAGGACAATTCTAAAGGAATGATACAAATCATTGGAGAAAGATCTATTTGTAAGCTCAGGTGTGAATAACTGACCCTCGTATATATTAAAAACTATAAAAACCTCATATTACCTTACATATATGCTAACATATTAACCTGGAATGATTTCATTAGACATGTGACCCCTTTGTCAGAGACAAAGGACAGTCATTACTTCAATGTCAGTAGCTTGAGGCTCATCATTCATGTTGTTTTCTAGATGCTCAGCACTTTCAGTTCTCCTCACCACAGGCCACTGTGCCTACACACTAGGTGAGTTGTATGACAGGTCAGTGACACTGAGCATCATAAACCCCAATCACTTAAAAGGGTGTTGAAGGCAAACCCTGCATAACCTTAGCCCCAATAGTGACCCTGTCCCCTATCTTCTAAGACTATTTTCTATATAAAGATCTTTAAAAGATAGTTTTGTTGTTTTTTTTTTTTTTCTTCAGTCTACTGAGCAAAAACTGTCAGTATCTCTGGTTACAAGATATATAGATCCATGGAGAAATGTCTCCCAGCAATAACACGACACACTCACACAAGTATGCACATACCTGCACTGGTTAATATTGCTCTTTCCACTAAAAATGTATCTGAACACATGAGTGACATCTGCCCAGTATATGTTTCTCACTCTGCCTTATTTCACTTAACATAAGCTTTTCAGTTTCCATCATGTTGCCACAAATGGTAACAATTCATCTGTATAGTATTCCATTGTGTATGGAATACACCTTCCTTGTTTGGTCATCAGTTAATGGGAAAAATTGATTATTTCTATATCTTGGTTATTCTAAATAATGCCACAACAAGCAGGGAGATGCATCTACCTTTTCAAATCAGTCTTTTCATATTGTTTGGATATATATTTAGAAGTACAATTGCTGGATCATAAAATGATTCTATTTTTTATTATTTCAGAAACCTCTCTACTTTGTAGTGGGCATAATGTAATAACACATATTTGAAATATTGCCGACCTGGACTCTAGAGTAGTGATTAAACCAATGATAGATCAAATATACATAGATTTATATGCAAGAGAGAGGATACCCATGATCTACAACTAAGGTTTTCCAGTTAATAATTATGAAGATGATAATCATTATAAAAAACTTAGTAAAACTAAATACTGCTCACTTACTTAATTATTTGCTGGGATACTAAATTAAAATGCACACTTGCAAGCTATTGATGTGTGGTTCATTCAATAAACTATGGGGATTTACTGAGGATAGAGATATAAATATGCAAGAAATTGGCTTTTTCTGCAATATTTTTGGGCTTTACCTGTAATTTCTGAGATATGGAAATTAAGATAATTCTGCCAAATATTTGGCTTCTGGAGCTAATTATTCTTAAAATTCTTCCCCGGTTTATTAATGGTTTGTATGTATGTGTAAGTCGCCTCCTACTAATGGCAAGGTAACAATTTGTTTTAAGACTTTATTGTGGGAATTTTTAAATGTAAGTGAAATAGAAATAATAGTTACTACTTTTTATGATAAAATTATGTGGAAATACATACTGAACTGGGAATTAAGTGAATATGATTCTAATTCTGTCTTTACCACTGAGGATGGTTTTAACCTTTGGTAGATGAGAGGCCCAATTTTAGCTTTTTTTTTATTCTTTTATAAAATAGGGATAACAGCATATATTCATTATCATTTTAGGTGTATTAAATACTAGTGGGAAATATAAATGTAAAACCAGTTATGTTTTGAATTATATTTATTTCTTGTAATATCATATTATTATCTGCAACATCTCCTTTCACTGAAATTTTGACTGGGGACACTACAGATATATTATTTTCCAAAAATTCTATACTGTAATTCTTGTTTACTCTTAGCTAATACTCTCCAAATTTGTCAGACTCATTTAGTAGTCTTTATACAAAGTTGACAACCACATATGTAATTTTTAAGACTGATAACATTACTGTAACAAGCGTAGTAACTTGTTAATTTAATTGTTTCTACAATGGCCTTTTTAGGTTATGTGAAACTATTTGAAGCAAGCTTTACTGAAGTGGAGCATGGGAATGAAAAAGATTTAAGCAGTAATTATCAATTGAGTATATGAATTGATTATATTATGAATTACATCTGGTGTTTGTCAAACATGCATCCCTCACCCTGGGCTCATCCCTGGAATTTCTGCTTTAGCGAATCTGGTGTGTGCTTAGAAATTTGTACTTTTTACAAAATAGTAAGCAGGTAATTTTTATAAACTGGAAAGATTAAGAAGGAATGATGCAATAAATTTTATTCTAAACTATGCAAAGTGATACCTGATGTAGTTAAATCTAGCCTGATCTGATTCTTAAAGCTGGTCAGTTTGCAGACCCAAGGTCCATACCTTTGACTTCTATCAACTTGTTCATTTCTTCATCCATTTCTCTGGCCTATAATATGCCTATAAAATATGCACCTTTCTATTCACTTAATCCTGACTTCTCTCTCCATCCCCCCATCATTTATTTACTCACTAGTCTAATCATCTCTTTACAGCTAAATTTGGCAATTAAAATTCCAGGAGGTGGAAAGCAGCCCCAGGAAAGCAGAACTCCAAAGGAACGTGTTTCCAATGGTGATATCTTCAGATGTCAGGGCTCAGCATGAAGTTAGAAGCTTTATAGCATCAAAGTGTTTAGTGACTTGTTACCTTGAATTGTTTTTTAGGTAGGGCTCTTAAGAATTTCTCTTCCCAGTTATTTCATATTTGACCTAAGTCACATGGCTTTTATTATGCCCCTGTAATAAACTTCTGTGTGTCAGCAATATATCAAAGATAAGTGGGTATTTCTAAACTATTATGAAGACAAAGATAATTACTTTCTTACTCAGTTTCCCAATGACTTGAGGTTACTTAGGATTTGGAAGTTCTGGTGTTGATATAACAGGCATCAGACTGTTCCTTCTCATCTTAAAACTACCATTTGTAACCTCTTTGAAAGCAACTGGATTGGTTGTCTGGTGCAAACATTTCTCAGACACAGTGATTTCCTTTTGAAGCCTCCTTGAGTGTGGTCTTGGATTGCATGCTAGCAATAACTAATTCATTACTCATTAAAGTTCCAGTGATTACACAGACTGTGTTTTATATTGACTTGCTTCTCATTAATTTTCATCTATTCTTCTCAGTTCTGCATTTAGAAGCTACATAAAATTAATCTATTTTTCATATAAAAGCACTTCAAAATTTAAAGGCAGCCACACTATGCTCTCTACATTTTTCTTTGTGTACCAGAAACATCCTCTGAATTTTGTCTTACGTGGGCAGTATTTTCATGCTTTTTCACCATAAAGAATGTTTCATAAGCTCTAATTATTTCACAATGATGGTTTTCTGTGTGTCTTGTTACAGTTTATTTAAAATAGTTCAATAATAGCCCTCATTACACCACTAGACCACTGTTCTGCCCCTTCCAAATTAGTTTTCTCTTGACCTTTTTATTTCCTTTTCGTTTTTTTAAGATTTATTTATTTATTCATACAGAACTGGAGTGCAGGCCACAGGTGCAGGTAAGAGACAGAGTGGAGAGCAGAATAGGACTACAGAAGGACACTGCTGAGGGCAGCAGCAGGCGGACCAGGAGAGGTCTGCTGCACTATGTGGATCACCTCGGGGGCAGGCGGGGATCAAACTCATGCTAAAGTCTTCTTTTATAAACTGATACTTTTCTTCTTCTTGCTTTGGCCTTCTGTTTTATTTTAAAGAGAAATCAATTCTCTTGGTGTGGACTGTACTACATTTAGCAAATCAAAAGTTCAGGATTTAGAAAAACAATATTTATATGTTGTCATCAATTAGAACTGTAGGAAAGAGAATCTCAGTTAACCTCACTCAAATGACTTTCCAACAATACCCCCCCATGATATCTGAACCAACAGAGAATATTTTATTAATCAGGCTTTGTCTTGGAATAGCAGCTCCTTCCTAGGCTTTTATAATTTCAACTATTATTGTGAAGAGAATTTTCCAGATATTCTTTTTGTAGTGGATGGGCTTGTCACAAAGTATTTGCACAGCTGAAATTCTCATTTCACCTTAACATACTTATGAGATTTAGTTTGAGGTATATAGTAAAATGTTCCGACAATATGTTTTGATGAATGTATATCAAGACATAATATTTCCATTACTCCAGAATGTTTATATCTGCCCCTTCACAATCAGCCCCATCAGAAATAACCATTCATCTGATTTCTATGAGCTTAGGTTACTTTATACTGTTCCAGGACTGAATATGTGTGGTATTAGATAGCATGTCCATTTTGTGGCCTTTATTTCATACATGCTATCCCTCCATTGCTGACAAATATTCCATTGTCTCAGTGTAGCAGTGTACCCATGATTTTGCGGGTAGACATTAGGATTGTTTTTGTTAATTTATGGAGATTAATTGGACCATCCTTATACAAGTTATTTTTTGGGAGGAGGGGTTGAGGTGCTGGTGGTGAAAAAAATGCTTTAATTTTCTCTTCAGTAAATAATATACTTAGGAATTTGCCCTAATAGATAATAGTGTGGTTATAGTCTTATTAAAAAAATGAAAACAAAAACATAATACTTCAAACTTTTCTTTTGTCCAAATAGATTGTGTTACTATTCATACCTGGTAGCTTTGTGTAAAGATGAGATTCTATTGCTTTACTTCCTTACCAATGTTTGTTCTATCTGATTTACTTTTGGTGGGTGTTTTGGTCCATGCGTGGTAGTATCTCATTGTGGATTTAATTTGTATTTTCCTGGTGACTAATAATGTTGAGTAATTTTTCATGTGCTCATTGTGTAGATTTTTTTGCAAATTTAGAATCTTTTGCTCATTGGGGAAGGGTTATGTTGGATCTTCAGTCTAGAGTAATAAAGACTGTCCATATCCTTTTTACCAGATTGCCTGGGTTATCATTCTCTCCAAAGGTTACATCTCATCCTTCATATTTTTTTTTTATCTCCCTGAGCTCTTCACCATATGTTTAGATTGCTGATTTCTAAAATGGTGAACACAACTTTGACATTTAATGAGAAAATATATATGAAGATACTGATTTCTGAAAGCTGTAAGAATTTGTATTATTTTCACACTTCCTTTTGAATATCAAATTTAACTTTATTGAAGCTAATTGCATGCTATACTTGGGTTGAGTATCCTAGTATTGGGTTGGGTATTTACAATACCCTATTTGTTCCTTTTTGTTATATTTCCTGCTCATGCTATGTCGTGCTATTAATGTATTATTTTAGCCTGTTCTCATTTTGATATGCCTGTGTATTACAGAGCATACCTTCCACTGTTGATGGTTTCATTTATAACATTCCGTTCTCCATATATTGCATTTTTCAGCTTTATATTCAGCTTTTCTTTCCTGTAGTTTTCAGCTTGAAGTATACCTTATAATTATTCATGAGTGGTTAACTACTATGTTAATATGCAGCCCCTACAGTATGGACATGTTGCTGTTGATTGAGGGTCAAGAGGGTATGTGCATAGAATTATTTTCGAGTAATGTTAACTAGACCACATCAGTTATCCTCACTCTGCTAGCAGAATATATGAGAAATTTTTGTGTTGGTAATTTTTATGTCCACAAAAAATACTGAGTATGTAAGATGTTCTTCTATCCTAGATTCAAAAAACACATATGTGAAATAATTTGGACACAGTATACAGGCATTGTATTACTGATGTGAACATGTTAACCACCACTGCTGTGATGGGACATTTAGGTAAATCAGGTGATTTTCCAATCACAGGGGGTTAAAATTAAGGGCAGGAGAAATAGAGGACTATTCTTCCTTTCTATTTGGGTAATCTAAATTTTAGTATGGAACACTGAACTCTTTATGTCAAACTCTTAAAAGCTGTTTATCAGTCAATGGACCATTTTGGTGCAGTGAATTAAAGGACAGCTGGAGATTCCACCAAGCCATCCTTTGATTGATATAGATACTGTTTTTGTCTTCATAATTTTTTTTTATTTGTTCATACAGAACTGGGGTACAGGCCAGTGGCCCAGGGGCAGTGAGAGGCGTCACTAGAGATAGAGTGGGGAGCAGAACAGGCAGATCGATGAAGTACACTGCTGAGAGGAGCAGCGGGCGAGTCAGGAGAGGTCTGCCAGCCATGTGGTCACCTCTGGGACAGGCGGGAATCGAACTCATGCGCAAGTGGCTTTAACTTCTCAATGCTGTGCTTTAACCCACTGCACCACCAGGGAGGGCCATGTCTTCATAATTTATTGTAAGATTTACTGTGAAAAACCTTCAGTAGTGAAACTTCCTTGCTCAAATTCCACTAGCAGTTTTTCCTTTGGCTTCAGAACTGAGTTGAAGTGAAGGTATCCTCAGCGAAAGGATAAAACTTCATGCCAAATAGCTTATAACATTGTATGTCAAGGATATTTTATTCTTTACTGATTAATGAGATTATAGTAAGTTTAATTCTTACTTTCCATAACTATTATTTGTTTATAAAATAAATGCTTTACTAGAAAAATATCTAGAAAATTTGTAGTGTTAAAAAATATATCCCGGGCCCTCCCTGGTGGCACAGTGGGTAAAGCACAGCACTGAGAATCTAGGGCCGCTTCTGCATGAGTTCGATTCCCACCTGCCCCTGAGGTGACCACATGGTGTGGCAGACCTCTCCTGACCCGCCCTCTGCTCCCCTCAGCAGTGTACTTCGTTGATCTGTCTGTTCTGCTCCCCACTCTGTCTCTGGTGAAGCCTCTCACCGCCCCTGAGCATCTGGCCTGTACTCCAGTTCTGTATGCACAAATAAATAAATCTTTAAAAAAAAAAAATTTCCCATATGCCTACCCCAGTTATGTAAGGGATAGTTATTATAAATTAATGAGCATAGATAGTTCCTTTTGTCTGATCTCTATCTCTGTCTCTTGATCTCTCTCTCTCCACCCACATATGCACACACAGAGGCATAGCTAAATGTGAATTGTACTTTTACCTTATTGTGAAAAAGATATCTGACATTTTCCTGCAACTTCTATCTCTTGCTTCATAATGTCCAGAAAATGGATAATCCCAGTTAGTCATTTTACATTGAAGGACATTTAGAACTTTTTATTCTTACAACAAATAACATCAGAGAGAACATGTAGTTACACATCTACCTTGATTTAAAAATGTTTATTTTAATGTTGTGGAATTGCTAATTATTGATAATGTTTTTTTTTCTTCAAAATTCTGTGTGAAAACAGATGTTTTGGCAGTGGGTGTGGTGACATGCATGTGAAATTATGCCCCTGTTGTAAACCAATGTTAACTCAATTAAAAATCTAATAATAAATTTATGGTCCTTCGCTGTGAAGCAATCGCTACCACTGCATCACGTGCTCTATTTCCCACAGGGTGGTGACCCATGTGGCACAGCAACTTCTCCTGGCCTTCCCTCTGCTCCCCTCAGCAGTGTTATTTCAATCAATTTACCTGTTCTGCTGCTCATTCTGTCCCTAGTGAATCCCTGCACCTCTGGCCTATACCCCGGTTCTTATATGCATAAGTTAATCTTTTAAAAAATATATAATAATGCATTTAATTAACAATGTCCAATCATGCCAGTTTCTTTGTATTGTTGACAGTACTGAATATTTTAATTTTTGTCAACTGAATAATAGGGAAATTAGACTTATCCAACAATATTTACCAAGTCTAATCTGTGTGCTATGAATTCCACTTGAAGTGTAGCCTAAACAAAGAGTGAAAGTTTTCCTGTAGCATTTAGATTCTGATGGGAAGAAAGAGATAATAGCTAATTTAACAGTACATTTTGGAGGGTAGTAGGTGCCTTGAAGAAAACTAAAGCAGGCTAAAAAAAGAGATAATAATGAAGAAATGGATGTGTTTTTATTTCAGTAGGTCAGTCAGAAAAATTCTTTGTTAAGAGGTGATATTGAACTGAGACTTAAGTAAGTAAGTCTGTGGCTCTCTGAGAAGCGAAGAGAGTGTTGCAGATAGAGGAAATAAGGGCAGAATTTGGGAGAAGCTATATGATTGGAATGTTCCCTGATGCAGCAAAGAGGTTTGTACAGGAAGTGTGTGAAACAGGGGAGAGGGACAGGTGGCAAGTCTTAGACTAGCCCGGGGCCAGGTTAAGGGTGCAGTGAGTGAGATGAGCTGCCCATTTCTCTGGGCATTCTCAAAGGTCAGTGGTGAATGAAAGGTAGGACAATGCCCATGGTAAATATGTGGCAGAATCAGGGGTGAATTCCCTGTAAAAAATGAAAGTAAAAATGAGACCCATCAGAAAAAAAATAGAGATTAGTAATTGTCAGATTCCCTAGTGATGAGAGTGGATGTGGCGATGAGGGGGAAGCATAGAGAGCCTGTGGTGGTGGACCAGTTCCGAATATTGATTGTGGTGCAGGTGACATATATCTACAAAGGTCAGAGAACTGCTTGAAACCACACACATACATACACACACACACACACAATGGTGAAATCTGAGTGTTTCAGTGATGTTATCGAATTCAATTTTTTTGTTTTTGATAATATACTTTAGTTATACATAGTTACTGTGGAGGATTCTCCTTTTTTCTCAGGATTCCTTTGCTGTTTGAGACTTTTTATAGCTACATAGAAATTTAATACTTTTGTTTAATCTCTGTGAAGAATATTACTGATATTTTAATAGACATTACCTTAAGTATACACTTTTGCTAGAATAGTCATTTTGGTAATATTGCTTCTTTCTCGCCATAAGGATAGAATGACTTTCCACTTCCTATGTCATGAACTAAATTTTGTAATAACATCTTGTAGTTTTCATTACATAAATTCTTTACCTCCTTGGTTGAATTAATTCCTTCCTTATTATTTTCTGAAGTGATTGTGAAAGAAATTATTTTTTCTATTTCCTTTGTCATTCATTATTTTTACATAAAGATGCAAAAGATTCTTGTCTCTTGATTTTGTAACCTGTCAATTAGTTGTATTCATTTACTGTTACTTAAAGCTTTTTAGTGAGTCTTAGGGTTTTATATACATGTTTTTTTAATCATCTGAAAATAATGGTGGTGCAGTAGGTTAAAAGCACAGCACTGCAAAGCTAGCACAGCCTCTTCAGCAGGAGCTTGATCCTGGGCCAGGCCAGGAAGCTGATCCACATGGCACAGCAGACCTCTCCTGACCTGCCCACTGCTCTCCTCAGCAGTGTACATCATCAGTCTGCTTGTTCTGCTCTTCACTCTGTCACTGGTCAATTCTCTCACGACTCCCGCAACTCTGTCATGTACCCCAGTTCTGTATGCATAAATTAATAAATACTAAAAAGGCTATATGAGAAATGAAGTTAAAAAATGAAAATGTGATAGTTTCAGTTCTTTTCCAATGTGATTATCTTTCATATCCATTTGTTTCTGATTGCTTTAGCTAAAACCTATAATACTAAAACAGAGATGGTGGTATTGGGCATCCTTGTCTTATTCCTCATGACCTTAAAGAAAAAATCTTACACTATTTCAACATTAAGTATCGCATTGATGTAGGATTGTACTATGTGGTCTTTATTATATTGAAGTAGATTCTTTCTACTCCCGTCTTCTTTATCACATTTTTTTACTATTTATCTATAAATATTGATATTATCATATGATTTTTATCTTTACTTTTGTGGACATAAAGTTTTACATTGGCTGATTTACATTTATTAAGCCTTCCTTATGTCTCTCCAGCAAATACCATTTGATCATGAGGTATAATTCCTTTTTTTTTTTTAAGATTTTTTTTTATTCATACAGAACTGGGGTGCAGGCCAGAAGTACAGGGGTGGTGAGGGGAGGAGTAGGAGAGTCAGGAGAGGTTTGCCGTGCCCTGTGGGTCACCTCCGAGGTCGGGGATCCAACTCACACTGAAGCAACTGCCACTAGCTTTCAGTGCTGGGTCTTACCCCACTGTGCCACCAGGGAGGGCCCCATGATGTATAATTTTAAAATATATTTTGAACTAATTCATTAATATTTTGTTGAAGATTCTGCATCACTATCATCAGTGACATTGGTCTGTAGTCTACAGACCAATAAAGTAAAGATGCTATCTTTACTGGTTTCAGTATTAGGTTAAGTTAAGCATTGTAAAATGTAAAATTCCTCTTTGTGGATTATTTTAGAAATGTTTTGAGCAAGAGAGACATCAATTGTTCTTTAAAGGTTTGATAGAATGTACTTTTATAGCTATCTGACTGTGAGCTTTTATTTTGGGAAAGATTTTTGATTGTTGTTTCAGTTTCCATGTTTGTGATCTGTTTTTCACCTCTTCTGTATTTTTCCTGGCTTAGTTTTGGTAAATTATATTGTTTGAGAAATCTGTCCATTTCTTTAACATTTTCAAAATTACCGGTGTCTAGTTGTACAGAGTAATCTTTATGATCTTTTACATTTCAGTGATATCTGTGAGAATTTCTCTTTTTTCATTTCTAATACTATTTGTTAATGCTTTCTCTCTTCTTTTCTGTTAACCTTGTTAGAGTTTCATCAACTTTGTGTATCTTATTAAAGAGCAAGCTCTTGAGTTATTATCAAAAGTGTTCTGATCTACAAGAATATATTCCCCAGGAAAAAGAAATACAAGACTTATTCCTCCCAAAAATCAGAAAAACTCCACTTTTTTATAGGGAAAGGCTATGGACATTTAAATAACAACACATAATTGAATTACATCTTTGCTGTAGTTGTCAGATTGCCTATGACCAGGCGCTTTATCTGCCCTGTTAACCATTTTAATGCCAGCAACTTCTCTACTGGCAGATAGGTAGTTGATATTTAATGAATACTGAATAAATACATTAATGAATTAATGTGGAAGTATGCATTCAATTATAAACAGGACAGTAAATGAAAAAAAAAAAAGCTTGATTGTAAAGAACTAGTGAACATTTCAAGGAGAATAAAGAATCCTTGAAGAATATTGACATACAGGATTCTAAATAGGATTATAAAGGTTTGCATCTAAAAAGAGATAACCCTATGGGGGGAAAATTGGAAGTTGGTATCTGGCACATGTTTCTTTCTTTTTTCTTTTTTTTTGCCATACTGCATGCTCTGGCTTATGTTCACAAAGTCCCCTTCCACCCAGTAGAGGGAACTTTTTCCAGTTTACACAGTGACACAATTTGTGTATCTATAGCCCTGCTCATGATCAATCTTAAAGAAAAGAGAGTCTGGTCAGATGAAAAATTCTAACTGGAAATTAGAAGTTGCCATTGTAGTCACAGATTGCTGATTTTTTTTTAATAATTAAATAATTTGGAAAAAATAGGTGAAACAGAAATACATCAAAAATCATTCAAAGGATCTATTTTAAAAAGTAAAAAAAAAAATCAATGATTAATAAAATGAAAATATTATCCCTTACTAACAGAATGTCAGTACTAATCATTAGCAGATTTTTAAAGTCTCAGATTAGCTAGCATAATTTGTTAGAAATAAGATAGTGAGGTAGAAAATGAAAAATGGCTTGTGTAACTATGAACAAGGTTAATAAAGACATGCATTAGAGGTCAGAGTGTTAACTTTATTTGCTAATGATCCCATATTCCAAACTTTCAAATAGAAGCAGTGTGAATGTCAACATTAGGCCACTTACCTTTTACAACCTTTTGCAATATATAGTGTAATTTTAAAAAGAAAGAACACATTCTTCACAAAAGGAGATATTCTGAAAGTGGAAAGTAATACTTAACACAGATTACTGTCAAATAAGGCATGCTAAAGGAGCTGAAATTGTAATAAAAGTGGTGATGAACTTCTAAATTCTGCTTCCCACTCCAAATGCTGCTTCCTTGAGACATTGTTTCTAAGCATTACTACAAAGTCCTAGAGAAAATTTTATGTGGTAATACTGTGCTTTTGGGGACCTTATACTTTGATGGGAAGAATTAGATTTACTGATAAAGCAAGCAGCTCTTACAGAAAAGCATGAATCAGGCATCCATGAGTCTACTACCAATTTTACATGAGATAGATATTCATTGAAGTAAAAAGATCAAGGAATCTGTCAAAAATAGTGGCATAGGAAAGCTACCTGGCTTACCTTGAAATTTACTTGAAATTACAACAGAAGGAAGTCAGCAACACCGAAAAGACAAACAGATTACCACATACAGCAGGAGCAACATGTAGTGGAAAGGGGTGGGAAAAATTGTAGTTAGCCAGTATTTTCAGTGATGAAGGAAAGTGCAACTACTGATGGAGAAGGGTGGTTAACTCAGGAGCATGTGGGCACATCAGAGATTTTGAAGATGACACTGCACTGCACTGGAAAGGAGAGTGCACAAATTGGGCATGCAACACAGAGGGTGTACTTACCAAGACAGAAGAATAAGGGAGTGGAGTAGTAGAGTGATGATTACTGATTTGAGCCTAAGGGTACCAATTTAGGGTCATTAGCACCCAAAGCATCAGGGATAGCTAGTCAGAGGCTGGCAATAGACTAAGGAGGACACTTTAGTCCTGGAGCTGAGCTAGCGGAGGGATCACGATAGATCCCCACAAAACACTGTGGTACCCACAGTTAGTAAGCAGCATCAACCCTTGATATTCACTGGATGTTACAAACCCGAGGGGTGCACTGAATGTACCCGTCACCTGAACATAGGAGTCTTGGAGATGCGAGGAATGAAGCAGGAGCCTGGGGTCTGAAGTCCCGAAGTCTGTTTATTAGGACTACACATCTGTATGTGCATGTATATATAGGGTCTGTGAGGTGCAGGGAAAAAACAGGAAATGTGCCCAGGAAATGTGCCTGATGCAGAGGGTGGGGTTCATGTTTGTACCAGCCTGGGGTTTCTTGTAGCTTCTATCTGAAACAAAGTAGTGGGCTGCAGCTATTTGCAGGACAGAGTTCACTCTCCTCTGCTGACTTGTTTGTTGGCCTTACGGGGGAGTGTGCTCACCCATGCACAACATTAGCCAGGGCCGACAGGTGCACTTGAGGTCCTGCAGAGTTAGCCACAACTGGAGATGACCTTTCAATGTCCTTCTCTCAGTTCCTTTCTACCTATTATGCCTTACTAGTAGTGGGCTGTGGAACAATAGACACCTTTACATCCTGGGTAAAAAACTGAGGGTTTATAACTGATTTCTTGCAAGAATCTGTAAGGCTAGTTTATTAAATAAAGTAAATTCCTTAATAAAGCCCATGACAACTAAAACTAAAAGGACAGACCATATACAACTGCTTGAACAAAAAGCAAAGGTTCAAGAATTCTCATTCCAGCAGAACTGCAGAGTATGCTAGAAGTTTAGATAACAATAACTATAGTTGCTGAAATAAGAAAGAAAAAAATTCTGTTGTAAAACAGATGGTAAGCATGGTCTGAAAACATACAGGTATAGAGGTTGGATCCTCTTTTATCTAAATTAAATACAATGATGTAAACCAACTGTACCCCAGTCACCATAATTGGAAAAAATTTGGAGTACGCAACTTCTAGAGACAGCATTTTAGTAATGTGACTGCTGTTCAAAGAAAAAAAAAGTGATAAAATTTAGGCAGCACACAACTGCTTTAAATTGTGTACCATCTGTATGCATTAAAATTACAGCTGAAAATGACATACCTTATTGATTAATGTATTGTCTCTGCCTTTGCAATGAAAATGTCAGCATTAGATTCCATCTTCAGGCAAACTGATATTAAGAAGCAATGTGGTCAGATTAACAATTTATATTTTCACTTAGGGCCATGAAAATGTATATGGACTCCAAGAATTTCAGAGCCTTAGCCTGGAAGAGTCAAAAATAGTGAGGAAAAGGAAAAATCAGAATTTACTGTATGTACTGCAAAGTCTTGCCTTTGTATTTACCAGCCAAACTTAGATAGACCTTTGAAACTTCAGTTGTCTCACTGGAAACTTGAAAGATATTATTTTATTAATTAAATAAGAATATACTTTTGATTAGTGTACAATTTTTAAGTTCAATGAATGTTCTAATTCAATGGTGGAAATACTGCCCCCAATGGGTTGAAAGTTTATTTTTGGGTCAAAAAAAATATACACTTTGATAGCTAACACACATACAATTTGTTTGTTTTGCGAAATGGCATGGGGAGGGAGGGAAAATTAGGAAAAAAGAGTCTACAAAGTCTCCTTAGGAGAAGATAATAACAAAGGTGAGAATCATGAGTAGTCTTTATTTTACAGAAGCTCAAAGGCTAAGAGATTTGTCCACTTCACACAGGTAATGAGAGACTCATATTTTTTTAATGATTGTTTTTCTAATTGTCTTTTCCAAATCGTGGTCCACAAATTATTCAGAATATTGATTCACCAACCTGCTAATTTTAAAGATTAAAAAAAATATAAATTCTTATTGTACTGTCCGCTACCCTTCTTCCCAGGCTTATCCAGTGCTTTTGAGTTGGGTCTATGTTTGCCTTATTGATTTAAACACACTGGAAACTACTTATTTAGAATATTGATCTCGACATAGTGAAGACATGTAGAGTTTAAGATTTATAATATACAAATAGACCTGGGTGGAATGCAATTTCATACAGAGGTTTTGATTTATAATTTATATTTTTCTTCAAAAATATATAATACAGTTCCTCATACAAAAGAATGAACTAGTCTGCACTTAAAAAATTATTATGCCATATCTCATTCCTGTCACTACTTAGGGACTTGGTGAATCCCATGGGCCTTCCTTTGAAGTTGAATTAACTTGATCAGTCTAAAACTATTTGCAAATTTAAAGTAGAATGATGTCAGTTACAAAGAAACCTTCATTTCCCTTCCTTTAAAAACAGGATAGGGTGCCTATTTACTTTTTTTGATACAAATAATGCTTTTTTGGTTGTCCAAAATAGCTCCCGAATATTTTCCTTTCTGTCTCTCTATCTCTCACCCCCACCCCATCTTCTTATCTCTCTTCCTATCTCCTTTCCTTCATTTTTTTTTTATTTTATTTTAAATTTATTTATGCATACATAACTGGGGTACATGCCAGAGGTGCAGGTATGGTGAGAGGCGTCACCAGGGACAGAGTGGGGAGCAGAACAGACCGACTGACGAAGTACACTGCTGAGGGGAGCACCAGATGGGTCAGGAGAGGTCTGCTGCACCATGTGGGTCACCTCCGGGGTGGGATTGAACTCATACTGAAGTGGCTTTAACTTCTTAGTGCTGTACTTTAACCTGCTGTGCCACCAGGGAGGGCCCCTTTCCTACTTTTTAATCCTTTAAGAAGAGACTTAAGCTTAGGAGTATGTGATGATTTTGGAGGACTGTGTGCTTTACAGAATACACATTTGTCTTTCTTGCTACCATTAGTGTAAGAAAACCAGGACTGTGTTCTATGATCATTCTTACCCATCTTCCTATTCCCTTCCCCTCCTCTGAGACTTCCTTTACTCATCCGTGTGTTTTGTATTTTCTAAAATATCTCTCCCCCTTCCAATTCTTGCCCAATGGATGTATGAACATATTCCTGCCACTCTGTCTTTTTTCAAAGTTGATGTGTTACATATGGTTGATAAGGCAAAAAAAAAAAAAAAAAATCGACCTGTGTACCTAGTGGAACATAAATTTTGTACCCATTTGTCACCTATCACCAGGGTCAAAGCTACATGAATGTTTCTTGGATCATCCTTTGCTCTTTAAGCAAATCTTAAAGGGTCAAGGATTCATGATGCATACATTTCATTTCCTGAGAATAGTCTAAAGTCTGAATTTTAAAGATGAAAGTGTTCTTACAATCTAATTTAATCCACTTCCTCAAATTTATAGTAATAAGTATCTTTCAGAATCACATGGAAAACACCCTACTAACCCTTCATCTTCCTGCAACAATACTTTTCCTGAAGTTTGGTTTTTACCATTCCTGTTTTTGTTAGAAAGCATGGGATTTGGATTTTATTACTGTATATGATTTATGGACAGAGATTCATACCTCTTCAGATCTGTGTTAACAGCACACACTCACCAACAAAGCCCCATAATCCTCCACCATAGACCAGTGGTCTCCTACTGCCCTTTATACTCCATCCCCACCCACCTCCTCTGGTAGCTTCATTTCTACAGCCATGTTTCTAGGGCTGGATTTGGTTTAGTTTTGTCTGTGTATTTGTTTGTTTTCTCTGTATTCCACATAGATTTGAACTCAACTGGTATGTTCCTTTCTTCTGATATATTTCATTTAACATTATCCTTAAGATCCTCAAGAGTTTATCCATGTTTTTTGCAAATGGCCAGATTTCTTTTCTTTTTTCTTTTTTTTTTTTGCACCTGAGTGATATTTCACTGTGTATATAAACCACATCTTCTTAATTGATTTATCTTTCATTGAAAACTAAGGTTGTTTTTATAACTTGGTTATTGTAAATAGTACTGCAAAGAACAAAATGATGCCTATATATATCCCTTCAAATTAGTGTTTACTTTCTTTGGATAAATAACTAGAATTGAAAGTGCTTGGTCATATTGTAGGTTTGTATTTTTAATATTTTGAATAGCCTCCATCTTATTTTCCATAAGGGTTAGGCACATCTGGTGTATGAAGTCTCCTTTTACTCCATATCCTCATCAACACTTGTTTCTTTCTTAGTCAATTGCTTTCTCTTTTAATCTAATTTCAAAAGCTTTCAAAAGTAAACACTATATTCAATTATTTATCTTTCTGGTTAATTATTACTCATACAGCATTTTTTTTTTTTTTCCTATCACACTGTGGGATCCCTGGCTCTTCTTATTCTTGGCGATACTGACTTGGTGCCCAGAGTTCCTGCTTATTGGCTAGGTACAGGATCACACACGAGACCTCTCATCAATGACAAAGTCCTGGTATGAGGAACATACCCGGAAACCAGTATCTGCTAAAAACCACAGGCAGATATTCTTTTTTTTTTTTAGATTTTATGTATTTATTCATAAAAGAACTGAGGTATAGGCCAGAGATGCGGAAGGTGAGAGGGTTCACCAGAGACAGAGTAGGGAACAGAATAGGCAGATCAATGAAGTACACTGCTGAGGGGAACAGAGGGCGGGTCAGGAGAGGTCTGCCTCGCCATGTGGTCACCTCTGGGGCAGGCGGGGATCCAACTCATGTGGAAGTGGCTTAAACTTCTTAGTGCTGTGCTTTAACCTGCTGTGCCACCAGGGAGGGCCACAAGTAGATATTCTAATATGCTTTGACCACCAGGAACAATGGAGCCCCCCATGCAATAGCCCCTGGTCACTCCACCCTACTTTATACACTGGATAAACATCCCCCACACAAATATACTCCCTACACACTTGCCCACCTTTGTACCTGATTCCAGTAAATAGGAGACTGTCCTGGAAAGGGTGCACATTACCTTTCTGTGTAGCCCTGCTACAGGACAGGAAGAGGGGCATCCCAGGATTCCCAAACCTGCCCACTCTAAATCAGTTCTGCCATCTGCCGCATCAATACAAAACATATAAGATCTTTAATGGAAAGGAACTTTAATATGATTAGTGTGTAAAACAGAAAAGACACAGAATATGGTCTCTAAATCAAACACCCAAAGTTACCCATCCCCTTGAGGGTAAAATTCTATCCAAAATGGATTGGCCCAAAGCAAGGCCTGAAAGCTGACCACAGGCTAAAGCACGGGTTAGAGTGGCCAGACACTTCTGGGAGGAAATGAGCAAAATCAAAGTCAAGCTAAAAGCTGCCATTCTCAACCTCCCCATGGGTCTCTCACCCAAGAAACAAGAGCCTCTTTTTCACGTGTCTCTCTGCTCCATGTGCTTCCCTCAGGTCACCTTTTGGCCTCCATCCTGCTTCCTTCCTCCTCCTTCTCCTCTCTAGATTTTTGTCCTTTCTGCTCAGCTCTGCCCTCCTTTGGGTGTGGCAGGGAACCTGAAGCCTCCTCTTTTCATGGGACCACCCTGTTACAGCCTTTCTAGGCTTCTCTTTGCTCCCCATAGACTTTGAGGAATGGCTCTCATCTTCCACCTCTCCCAACGCTGCTGCTCTGAGAGGCGACAGCACTTCTCATTTCAAATAGAAAGCCATAGTGTAGTGATATGGGATATAGATTTTTTGAATACTGGACCTGAGTTTGTCACTTATAAGTCTTGTCATTTTAGGCAAATAATTTATCCACAGTGATTCTATCTATAAAATGGGAATGATAATCGTACTTAGTAATTATGATGAAAGTGAGAAATTTATTTTAAATGATTAATATAGTGCTTAGAACTAAGTGGTTTGTTAATACCCAGTTAAGTATTATCATTTGCATTACTAAGTTTATGCATTTACAGTCATTCCTGGAAAACTTGCTCTCATTTAGCTCTTGTTTCTATGGGAAAATGAAATCCAGTTTGCAAAGTACTGAGTGAAGTGAAATCTTACACTGAAACCCTTTTAAAAGTTGCTCTTCTCTGATGTTGAATATTTTGCCAATGACATCTCTGGGGACAAGTCTTTTTCTTACTTTCCTCTTTGCCTTTTCACTTTTTCCTTTTTGCTTGACCACTTCCCCATCTTTCATTATCTCTTTTCCTTTCTCATGAATAATGGTATTTTTAATGAGTAAATCTCCTATTTTTCCACTCTTTCCATTCCTTCCTTTTTTAACTTTTACTTAGAAATCTGAGAAACAATCAGAAAGAAATTCTCAAAAGAGGAACAGAGGAGAGAATACATGATTAATAATGATATATAAATATAAAATTAGTGGCTTCTATATTTCTTGATTATTAGATATTGATTCTGATTACATTCTAAAATTTAACATTTGATTTAAAATTAAAATTAAAATTTAAAATAAATTTCATTTATTTTTTCTTCATGTCTAGTTTGAATATTGTTTTCCATCTTTGTCTATATTGTGGTTTTATTTCTTAGCATTAAGAAAATCATCAGCCAGTAGATATTTTCTAGTTGGCTGAATGAAAGGAATGAAATTTGGAAAACTTTTTGACATGTGGCCAAATTTCACATAATTGTTTCTAATTGCAGGAATTATTCTTAGATATTAAATTTGCTGAACATACACAGTCATCCTGCCAAATTGTATTACACAACACTTTGCCAGGAGAGTCACAATATGGCCAAAATTAAGCTTTATTAGGTATAATGGGATGAGATGTGATTTAATTCTTTAAGCTCCTATAAGTGCTAGAAGACAGATTTGCTTTTACTCTATCCCAGTAAGTTAAAAGAATGATACATTATTTTGCAAATCCCAGTGGCAAAAGGCAATCAAAATAATACATGAAGCTTCTTGAAAGAAAATAGCTTTCTGGTTAAAATTGTAATATTATTTATCTTTCCCCTTCAACCATTTGACTCCTTCAGTCTGTAGAAGAGGCCTATTTATTTTAGCAGTACAGTGGATTGAATTTCTGCCAAGTCAGTGTACTCCCTAAATGAATATGTCAGAAGCAATATTGTTTCTCAAAAATCATTTAGAAAGCTGCATTTTTACATAAGTAGGCTCTTTCATTAGTTTTGAATTAAATCTTAGCAATTGCTATTTCTATTATGCTTGTTTCTTTGAGAGCTTGTAGAATGAAAGGGTCCTAGGTCGTTGAGAGAGATTCCCCTTTGGGGTTTACAGTGACTGCATTTGATTTGGAAAATTGAAATGAATATAACTTATTTGTCTAACTTTTTTATGAAGGTTGATATCATTCAGGAAATCAAATAATTTATATAAAGTCAACTGGAGATGAAATGTATTGTCTGTGGGGGTACTCAGTACCCCTAAATACAAAGGAGACAAAATAATCAGGATTTGGGAATACTCAGGAATTAGCATCATTATTAATTTCTTTTCATTTTTACTTCCTTGTATGTACTGGAAAACAAATTATTACATTATGATGGATTCCTCATCCATCTTCAAAATACTTCTTTTAGTCGAAGGAAAAGCTGAGCTTCACTGTGCCATGGCAGAATTACCACAAACACTTTGGCAATTTTGAAACACTGACTTGATTTATCTCCCAATAACAGGTATTAAAAAGAAAATGCCACTGATCTATGTGATACCTCTTTTTACTTCAAACAAATATAACTCATGTTTTACCAACAAGAGATGGATCCTGGGTATTAATTATAATTGATTTAATATTATAATATAGAGCTTCAGATTAATTTCTTTTCCAGTAGTTAAAGGGTTTGATATTTAGTTCCCATAAAATGGCAATCAGTAGAAGTAGGAAGGAGATTACTCTCTTACTGCATCTTTGCCTGTATATTTCATGTTAATTCAAGTTATGTTGTATTGCAGCTTGATTTAGTTTCGAGGAATAAAATGTGAAAGTACTCATTTTTCTTTACAATGTCAGTCACATACTAAGGATCACAACAGGCATTTTTCTTCTTAATTGCAATTTATTTTGATTGAATTTGTGTGCTCATCTGAAATCACCTTGTCATTAAAAACATCATGAACTTTGTACATTTCTAGAATTAAGGCTATTTTTAAGCATTAAACATATCAACTACCCAGCATACTTCCCCCTCATTAATTATCATTCTGGTCAGGGAGTAACTCATTATTTAAGGTGACTTTGCAATCATTAGTAGCAGACTTCCACATTTCTTATAAGGCAGGTCAATTTAATAATTTCTTATTGCAAATGAAAAACCTAGGTTAGGCACCAAAATATCCAAAGTACTAATGACCATTGCATTTGTACAGTCACTGTAATATATTTCCCTAGCATTCAGAAAGCTTACTGCTCCTTAGTGATTTCAGTTTATCCAAGCAATAAGTTATTTTGGTTCTTTAATACTTCATGACCATGAGAGATCTCTGTAGAGACTAACAGTGTTACCTACCAAAACTTAATAGCCTAGGAGACATTGGAAATTGCTATCTACACAGGCAGTTGGGTGATGCAGAAATGGCAGCACTTCAAGGTGACATGGTCTAAAGGCAACTGGAGAGAAGTGTGACAGACACAGACCTACGACACCAAATAGGTGCATGATGGCAACAGGGATTCATTGCACTAAAGAAGACAAGAGTTAGGGGATCTCCCTGGTGGCCAATAGGTTAAGCTCAGCACTTTGAAGCTATCTGCAGCCACCACAGCACAAGTCCCATCCCTGCCAAGGAGTTTACCCAGATGGCACAGCAAACCTCTTCTGTGCCACCCACTGCTCCCCTCAGCTGTGTATTTCAGTCTATCTGCCTGTTTTGCTCTCAACTCTATGGTGCATTCTCTCACTCCTGCTTCTCTGGCCTGTACCCCAGTTCTTATATGCATAAATAAATAAACCTTTAAAAAAAGAAGGCAGGGTTAGTAAACAGAAAATTATTTTAGTCTGTAGATCCAGAGAAAGAAGTGGAGGGTAGTAGAAATGCAACAATTCTTCTACAAGCATCATGTATGGAGTTTGCCCCAGAAAAAAGTGAGGGTTCCATCATTAGGCTATAATGAATCTTCGATTCCAAGTGGCTGACTTCAGATCTGACCCACCTATCCCCATGAAAATTTTATTGCAACAGAAATAGCCACAGATAAAGGAATTAAAGTCATTTGAAGTGGATCATAGTTTGGACTCATTACCTTCTGCTTGGTATGAAGGGGAAATCTGGACAGGAGTTTGGAAGGAGTTTCAAAGTAGTTGTGGAGGGGAAGGAATGATTTGATTTTTGTTTTAAGGGTAAAGTTGTAGTCTCTATGAGTAGGCAACTTGGATCTGTGCTGTCCCTGGGTCCTTTGTGTGGTCACTGTTATTTATAAACAAAAAATGTTGGTACAAAAGTTTTCAT
Source organism: Condylura cristata (assembly GCF_000260355.1). Classification (NCBI taxonomy): domain Eukaryota; kingdom Metazoa; phylum Chordata; class Mammalia; order Eulipotyphla; family Talpidae; genus Condylura; species Condylura cristata. Next base: position 72,054,823 of record NW_004567103.1, on the reverse strand, counting down.
CTGTTCTACATGATGCCTTTATTCTTGGAAAGGAAATGAAAAGAGGTAATTAGTCAATCTCTTGGGACAAGATTCAAGTTTTACTCTGCTTTTACTGATTGAACCTGGATAAACCACCTCAATTCTTTGGAACTCAATTTTTCAGGACAATTGACAAATTAAACTAAATTAGCTATAAAGTTGTCTTCCATCTCTAGTGGTCAGTAGGTATAATAATATCCTGTCCTCACTATTCTTGAGAAGATGACTACCTAAGTGGTCTGAAACTGATAAGTGCTTTGTGACTTATCCGTGATTTATTTCAAGAACAAAGGTAGTCCAGGGAGCTACATATATAGGTTGAGATAGATATAGGTGGACCCAAGTACATTGATGTAAAGCCTAAATGAAGCATCTAAGACATATTGCCTATGACTAGAAAAATTTATTGATATGAATTAAGATATATTGACTGTCTAATATAGGTGCTGAAGAGGCATGGGTGCTTCAACAAATGACCTCATTTCTGCCGGTGGGCCTGTAATTACGTCACTTAGTTGTTCCTAGGGAATCTCTTCCTGTTCTCCAGCACATCATATTCCTCTTCTAAGTCTTAGGAATGCCATTAGCCTCAGTATCTAATGGTCAACTGACTGACACATCCTAATCATCCTCACCAGTCCTTCACTAATAAAGCAAACAGACATAATTCCTGCATAGTGCTGTCCTTAACAAATGTACCTTCAGGCCAAGTTCCCTGGTCTCTTTCCACTGGCACTGCCTACCTGAAGCCTTATCTGCATAGACATTCTGGAGCTTCTAATGATATTTAGTGCAAATCTACTGTGTGCTGAGTGTTGTACTTGTGGTGGATGGACGAATTTCAATTGGAAGTACAACCTCAAGGAGGTTATGGTAACATGTATGCTGGGTTTCAGAGCTGAGAGGTTTGAAATATTTTCTCAGCATTAATCATCAATCCCTTAAGGTCATTTAGCATTGCAGGCAAACATCTTTGACATAGAAAGGAGTGGCAGCAGTAACTGTTTTTCTAGCTTTCATGTTGGAGCTCATACATTGGTGTATGATTAGTTTGAACTCATATTGGCATATGAACTCTATGAGGAGAGATCTTGTCTGTTTTACTCACTGTTATGACTTCAACCCTTAATACTGTTCACACTTTGTAGGCATTTATCCAATGTAGTCTGAGTGACTACTAAGGTTCCATAGTGCAGTAGTTAAGAGATAGACTTTGGAGACTGACCATCTGGAGCCAAATCCAAGCTCCACTGCTAACAAACTGGGAAATTGAGCAAGTATTTTGGTGTCTCAGTTTCCTCATTTTTAAACTAGGGATAACACTACTATATATCTCAAAAGGAATTATGCAAATTAGGTGAATTGATGCTTATAGCCAATGCCTGGCATAAATGAGAAATCTTTTTTGACTAAGTAGATTAACTTGTCTGTATGCCCCACTATCTCTCCTATCATATCTGAAGGTTTGTTTTGGACCCAAAGTTTGCATTTGTAAGGACACGCACTAACATGCATGGGCCTTCACTGAAGCACACTCCTGCCCTAAGACCTCTGACTATGCTGTTTGCTACTTAGATAATGCTCTGAAGCATCTTTTCCCATCAGTTGTGTTACTCTGCTACCTGATTTATCCCTCAAGACTGAGAGCCCTTGAAGACAGACGTCAACCAAAGAGGCAGATTTTGAATAGGATCTCAGTGATTTGGGAATGAATTCATTATTTACTTAGAGAATACATATTTTCTTTTTAGCACACACAAATCCCATTCCTGGGGTTTTGAAGGCTCATTTGTAGCCACAGTCCATCAGTGCCACATAAGCATCCCATTCTTGTCCTGATCACTCTGTTGTTCCACACCAGCTCTACTGCTGATCACCTTCCCACAGCCTCTCAAGTCACCCCTTTATTTTTTCTACATTACCTAATTGCTCTTCCCTTCCCTGCTCCCACATGGCTTGCAATCTTTGACATTTACTTTACAAGTCTTGCTTTGCCCTGTCTTTTATTCCTTTCAGCAAACTCTGAAAGAATTAGTTACAGACAAAGCATCATTATTACTTTTCTTTGCAACGTTTTGCCTTTTCCCAGTCACCTTCATATCTCTCAGACTGCCCACTGTTCATTAGAAACACTTTTCCCCATGGGTTACAATTTCTTTATGATAGCATTTTTTTTTTTTTATTTTGCTCTTGTTTTGATTAATGTTCAAAGTTCTGCTGGTAAGAGCAGTGATTTATAGTCATCCTTACCAGACTTATCACATGTTAAAAGGGAGGAAGCAAAGGAGATGATGTGAATCCCTATCCACTTCTCTCCTTTAGTGTCTTTATAAACCTGCTTAACTGGATGCAAATGGTATCCAGGAAAAGTTTAGACAGTATAGTTAGCCAGTCCATAGGATAAAATTATCTGGGCAGAAATTGCTCACAAGCTCTGAATTGCTCAAAAACCTTAGTGTGGGCTCCGGCTGTGTAGTCCAGGCAATCAGCTGAGTCTTCTACTGTGTTGCTTTTAAGTATTGCTAACCAGCTCATATTTTGTTACAGACTTCACAAGGGTCAGGCCTTTGTCATCTCCTCCTTTATGTTTTCATGCATAGAATGGGTGGGAAAGGCACTTGGGGAATGTGCTGATAGACAGGTGGTCACTGCATCCTGAAGCATCCCATTCTGGGCACATTCAGAAGAAGATCTCCAACTCTCATTTCCCCTATGACTTCTCAGACACTCCTTGTGCCTCTGGGTAGTCTCACTAATGAAATTGACTACCTGGGGCTAATTCTGGAGTCCTAGATCCTGATTTTTCTTATTCTAAGAACCATTTTTCTTCTGTGTCTTTGAGAGCTCCTCCCCTCAGGGGAGTAACAGCAGTAGATTGGTTATGCTAAACACCCCACCTCGGGGGTTCAATCTTGATTTTTCATAGCAACCCAGCCATTTATATAGAGGAGATAGACTCATCTTGAAACTTCACAAAGCCCTTTATTTATTTATTTTTTAAATCATAACTCTAGATAATTTGTATCTGTATTTGTAGTCTGATTTGGACCCCCAAGGAATTGTCTGAGAAGCATGAAACTGTGCCCTTTAGAGCTGTCTTGTTTTGCCTTTCCTCACCCAAAATACTAATAATGTGGAGCAAAGCAGTATTAGAGTGTTGATGTTTTGTTTGCATATTCTTCTTCTTTGAACCATAAAGCTGAAGTGGGGAAGAAAAGCACACAAGTAAAGAAAAACAATTGTAGGGTTGTTCAGAGAATGTGAGATGAGTCATTATTATTGTTATTTGTTTGTATTTCAGTTTTGAGGCCTGTGGAAAAGACATTATGTTTGGGACCTGCCCCTCCGGCCTCTCAGCTTTGCAATATCCCTTGCTCTACAGACTGCATTGTGTCTTCCTGGTCAGCCTGGGGCCTGTGCATTCATGAAAACTGCCAAGATCCTCAGGGGAGAAAAGGTGAGTGCCTGTGTGTGCACTTCACACTGTTTGCACATTTATTCTTGCAGCTAAGTAGCTGATTAAGCCTGCTTAAGACAATATTTGTTTATAAAATTTAGATAACCAGCTTGAGCCTGGCAACATTCAGATTTTAGAGAGGCCATTGGAGACATTTCTTTGGAGCATAGATTTTGACCTTAATTTGCCTTTTTTTTTTTTTTTATTATGATTGCCCTTTCAGTGGAGCTTATTGCTGGTGAAATGACTATTACTCAAAATGATACAATGCACTGCTTAATATATATGTATATTATACACACATATCTAGTGGTTAAGCTGAAGAAATTAGACATGCTTTCTATAATCATATCTGGAAGCAACTTTTCCATATCTGTGCACTTATTTTCACAATTGTACATGCTAACTTTCATGTTCTCAATTCAGATTTTCATGAGAGGCCTTCATGTTTGTGGTTTACATTTTGATCCTGTCCTCAGAACTAAAGTGAAGTTTTCACTTTTGAACTTTATAATTTGTAGACCTCTATAATCCTGTGTTGTTTAGTTTGCTATTAAAATGCACATCTGTCTTTAAAAGTTCACTTTTGGTGACACCTTGGCTTCCTTTCATTGACCCTTCACTTGGTATTGATATTATGTTCCCTTAAATCACAGTGCTAAAAAGAAATACTTCCTTGACTTTTAGAAATAAAATCCAAGGACATTCCAGAAGTTTTTGTTAAGCCGAACCCTAGTTAGAACATACAAAGGAAAAATACATGGCCAACTGTTTGATGCCATAAAGTTGGTGTTCAACTTCATTCTGTACCCATGTGACAACCCACATTTAGACAGTCCCTGCAGTGCTCACTTGCACATATGTACATGCTCAACTCCACATTCCCTGGGCTTTTCTCTTTATTCTGACCTTTGTTCTAAGTGTTTAATCTAGGGAGAGAAGCTAACTCTAATTCTTGCATACAAGGAAAGAAATCTGAATCTCAATGGAACAACCTGTCGAGGGGCATTTTTGGGTCACTATTTTTGACTTGTAATGGAAATGTTCCCTAGCACTCTTCAGCTAATGATACAAATAATTTCCCATTAATCATAATACTGACAGTTTGTGGCCTTGTGATCACGCTAGTATAGTTGAACCTTGTCAATTACTCTAGCTGTGTATGGACTCCCCAGATGACTTAGGTGTTATTAAAACAGGCTTTCTTATGTTGAGCCCTATACCACTCATTTTCAAGGTCTTTGTGTAGAAACTGACTTGAGGTTGCGCCCAAGGCCCCAGCCTCTGTGGCCATGACTCTTTGTCCTTACTTGGGCAACTTTGCTGTAACTGAGTGTTGGCTTCATTTGTTTTCAAAGCTGTAGAGCCTGAACCAAGTTGACTTTATGTCAATTGGGACACTTAATGTTATAGGTGACAGAAATCCAATTCAAACTGACTTAAGCCAGAAGAAGGAAATTTATTAGCTTAGGTAGCTAAAAATACAAGGGGAGGGAAGGTTGCAACCAAAAGTATCATGAGGCCAGCAGGTCTCCATCTCCCTCATTCTTTCTCTTTACATTTTTGCTCTTTATCTCCAGTCTTTTATTTCTCTTCCAATTTACAATTTTCTATTTCTCCATTACTTGATTCATCCTTTTCTCTGTTTGAGGTTCAGTTTAATGTGGATAATCTCCATGGGATAGAGACCAACATTAATTCTCTCTCTATCTCTCTCTCTTTTTTTTTACTGTTAAATATTTACTGCGTGTCTTTATTTATTTATTTATTGTAAAATTAATTTTTGCTAAAATATACCTTCTAATGATTATTCATTTCTTTGGCTGATAGATGGCAAGGCAGCAACAAATCTCTAAATATCTGAAACATGGATTTGGAGCATCTATTTCTTATCTTAAAATTTACTAACTAAAGTTCTAGTATCAGATATTATTCTAAATCACTTTAGTGCTATAGTTGTTTTCTGTGGGGAGAGGGAGGAAATTTTCATTTACAGATTATTGTATCAACTGACTTTAAGCAAAATATTAGGAACCCCTGTATCATGCAAATTACATAAACTCAAGTAGCATAATAATCTCATTTATGATTTCAGTTGGACAGTTGTGAAAAATCATTCAATTTTTTTCTATATTATCAGAGGTAAATTTATACTAACACGATCTACTAATCACAGATTAGAGGATTAGGACAGAATAGATTCTCTTGATTCTCTAAAGATTCTTTTGTATGTGTCTTAGGTTTCTGGATCTAGTTGAGTTATAAAACAATTAAGTATAGTTTATGTGAAAGTATTTTGTCTTCAAAACATTATGAAGAGTTACATCTGTTTGTATGATTTACTTTTCCAATTTTAATGAGATGTGATTGACATGTATAATATTGTATAATTTGTGGCATATGTAGTGCAATAGTTTAATATATACATTTATTTCAAAATAAAATTAGGTGACACATCCATTACCTCACACTATTACATTTTTTTGGTGGTGACATCTTTTAAAGTTTAGTGTGTCTCTATAGCCCCATGTCCATCACAGCATAATTAATAATAGTAAAGACAGAAACAACCTAATCATATACCTACACACTGGAATATTACTCAACCATAAAAAATGAGATCCTGCTCTTTGTGATAGCATAGGTGAACTTGAGGTCACTGTAAAACTAAAATAAGTCAGACAGAGGAAGACTTAATGGTATGATCTCACTTTTATACAGAATCCAAAGCTCAAACTCATAGTAGCAGACAATAGACTGGTGGTTGACAGGGTAAGGGTGAGAGAAATGGCAGGTGCTAATCACAGAATACAAACTTCTAGTGATCACTGACTAGTCCTAAAGGCTTAATGTATAACATGGTGGTAATTGCTAATAAGATTGTATTGTGTACTTGAAAGTTGCTAAAAGAGTAGATCTTAAAAATTCCCATCACAGCGCCCTCTCTGGTGGCACAAAGGTTTAAAGTGCAGTACTATAAACTTAGCCACAGCCACTTCAGTTCAAGTTTAATCCCCAGCCAGTGAGGTGACTTACATGGTATGACAGACCACTCCTACCCACCCGCTGCTCCCCTCAGCAGAGTACATCATCAGTCTGTCTGTTTTGCTCCTCATTCTGTCTCTGGTGACTCCTCTCACCCTTATAACTCTGGCCTGTATCCTAGTGCTGTATGCATAAATATAAAAAAAAAAATTCTCATCACACACAAAAAGGTAATTTTCATTTTAGAAAGAAAAATTGGAGTGAAACTATTACCTAGATTATTCTAGGAGCTCATGGACTTGAATCTCATTGGTTATTTGGCAACACATGATCTTCCCTGATCCAATCATTCGGATGAATGATGTGAACTGAAGTGATTAGTCCCCAGGCTTGTCATCTCCAGAGGAGAGGCTGCTCCATTCAAACCTTACAAACTGAGTGGGGAAAGGAAAATTGAGGTGTTGATACTACAAGAAAGTAAAACAACAGTGAAGTCATATTTCATAGGTGTTCATTAAATACATTGTCCCCTTTGCTGTGGGCTGTAGTCTCTATAGAAATTCATAAAATGCTCCTTTTCTTCCTTTTCTGTTGCAGATTTGTTACTTGAGTCCAAATTTTCATAAGACCCTTTATGAAAAACTGTTCTTTTAACTTTTATAACAGTCTTCCTTTTCCACCTAACTTTGAATTGGCCCACTGAACAGCTAGGTTGCTAAAAACATTCTGATCTCTCCACTTGCTTAGATCCTTTTTACAATGTCAACCTTTTCCTTCATTGACCCCTAATGTAAGTCAAATAAACCCTGGTCAATCATTGATTAGATGGCTCCTGTTGTGAGTTAAATTATATCCTTTAAGCAGATAAGTTAAACCATAACCTAACTTTATCTTGAAATAGGGCATTGCAGATTTAATTGTTTAGATGAGGTCATATCAGATTAGGTAGGCCTGATGACTGGAGCCCTTGTACAAAGACAAAAATATGGACACAGACATACATACAGGAGAAATGTGCCATGGAAGTTGTTGAGATAAAGATGACTTGAGGGGAAGGCACCAGGTAGACAGAGTCTAGTTTGGAATAATGGAGGAGAGAAGGCGTGGCATATAGAATGTATAATAGTACCAGTGCACTGTCATGGAGTGAGGCATACGTAGATTTCTGTTGTGTGAGAAAGGAAGTGTTATTCAAGAGCATCTTGGGGAACCAGACAGCTGAGATGAGTATTTATTGGTCTGATAGATTCTTTAAACAGAGGCTCAGACTTTGGGGCTGCAGTGACGAAATGAAGATGTTAAACTTTCCACGTGATGTCCTGCAGAGGTTGCTGAGTAGTCTCTGTTTTATAGGGCCAGGTTGAGGCTAAATGACCCATCTTTAGTGTTAAGTAATGTCTGATAAGAAAATGTAAACTGCAGAGATTGTTAAGTCAGGTCTGGAAATTTGCTATTTTATAAATGCTTCCTTAAAGCGGAGAGAGTTTTGATTTGTAAGGTCTTGCTAAAATCTGCTAGGACCACCTGCCTATAATCCCTACTGGGAAGAACGTTTGAGTTTTGTCTGGGAAAATGATTCTGTGCCTGCAAGGAGTCCAAGCAGGTTCTGATGCCAGTAAGTAATCTTTTTGTTGTTTCTTCAAAGTCGTGAGCCAGAGGTCTGAGATTCCCTCAATTCCAGTCTGCCTTATAGTCCTGCCTTAGTTCTGCTAGAGTCACTGACTGGCACAAGTTCAATGTCACTTAGAGTTCGTGGAGGCTGGCCTGTGCATCCTGATGTAGTAAACATGCAGGACTCTGAGATATAAATGAGACATTGAACGTATGTTTTGGATTCCTACTCTAAAGAAATGCAGCAAACCTCTAGCAGAAATGTAGGATATAAAAACTTTCTTAGATATTTTATATTATTTTTTATATATGAAAGATGAAGATTAGAGTGAAAGACACATAGCAAAGAGGAAATAGAAGAGGAACGTTGGAAGCAATTTCTCTTTTCTCCTCACTAGTCTTTTTTCCCAGTCACTATGTTACTGCTTTGATTCCCTATATTTTTCATGATTAAAGAAAAGCAGAAAGGGATGTACAATAGAAGGAATTAATTATTATACAATGATTGTACACATATCATACATATAATATATTATACAAATTATAGGCTACTATTCCCAGGCAGACATCCACCGTCAGGAATCAGCTACGGTGTGTGGCTGTCAGCCGGTCAGGACACATTAGAAAATCCGCCGTTGCACACAGCCTTCGCACCTCCCGTCAGGTCTGTGACAGGCCGACAAGGGGAATGGCGCTCGCAGGTTGGTACTTGTCAAGTGAAGTCAGGATGCCTTTCAGAGGAATTGAAATTGGATTAGGCTTTATCATTCATTGTTTCATCTCGGATACACTCCCAGCAAGTTATAATTACAGTCATATGAAAGAGAAATAACCTGAAAAAATTGCTGATGGATGAACTCTATACCTAGGAATAATGCATCTTTTAAAATTCTTCTTGATACAGAGACATACATTTTTATGATACCCTTGTCCCTCACAGACATAGCTTAGAAAGGCAGTCTTGCCTACAGAAGTTAGTTCTCATCACTTGATGGGGCTTTCTGGCATGATGTTGCAATAGATAATAGCTTATGAGGTAGGATTTCGGGATTCTCCCCTCTCCCAATGCAACTTAACTCCCTTATCTTAGTGTCTAAAGTCCTAAATATCCCAATAGAAAAAAGACATTTTGCAACTGAGAAAGCATGATTGGTTTTACAGACACTCTTTAAAGCTCTGAAACAAATCAATTGAGATAACTTGCTGAAGTAGGAAAATACTGATGTTTTAGAGCTTATATAATAATAATGGGGAACATTTCCATTTTCCATCCTGGCTTTCTAGACAGATCCACCTTTAATGAAAAGTTTATAAAGTGATTTTTCTTTGTCACAGATAATATATATATATAGTAAGAGAGCCTTTCTTCTTCTTCTTGTTTTCTGTGTGGGGCATGGTAAGAGTACTGTGCCTACTTCTTGCTATAAGCCCTGAGAATTTTTATGCTCACTAGCCCCCTCTCCATGCTGCTGAGTTTCTAAATTCACAAAAGGGTGTAAACTAATAATAGACCTATAAAATGTAGAAATGTTGGTTGATTCTGAAAGAATTTGAACTATGATTCAATATGTGCAGGTTCTTTGAATCAGAGTTGCTCCCCAACATCCAAGTCTCCTGGGATGAAGTCCAAATGGAATATTTGCGATGAAATATGCTCCTGTCTTCTTTGTTTATCCTGCTAGATATGCTAGATATTGCTCAAGCTTGTCTCAGTGGCTTTACTGTGGACATCACTGTAGACGCTCTTATGCACACATGTAGACAAGCAGCACATGAAGAAATGCATCTTGGGCTTCCCTTCCTAAACTACCTTCAATGTTGCTATGACTTTAATTAAAAAAAAAAACAAAAACAAAAAACATTGACCCCCATTCTAAAATTTGGTGCAAATCCTCCCTTTTCTCTCCTCAACCCACTATTCACTCTTTTCTAATTATCTTTAGTAGGATATACACTAAGCCTGTAGAAAATATATTAAATCCTTGGGTTCATAGAAAAAACACAAATATTAGTTTCAGTGAAGGTGTATTGAATCTGTGGTGGGCAAGTGACTATTATAACTCCTTCTTGTCCCTGGTGCCTAAATTGTACAAGCCCATCTATACCTCTTTAGTTTAACAAATGATCAAACTACCTGTCAGTTTTCTAGTTGAAGTTGTAGGAAAATACTCGAGAGTTGATTTGGGGACTTTCTTGTGAGGATGTAGGGTCCCACAAAGAGCTCAGCTAGATTTCATGTGCATCCACATACTTAGTAATGTGCCTTTGGGAAATTAATAAGTATCCTCTTGCCCTAGTTTTCATATCTGTAAAATAGAAATAATAACTTGTGAAGTATGTTTGCAGATTTATTAAAGTGGCTATCACAGTCTGTTAGAAGGTAGATGTTTAATTAATGCACTTGCCTGTTTTCCTTGTTAGAGTATATGCTCTGTGAAGATTTATGTTTTCTGTTACTCCTGTGACTTCCCAAAGCACATTACAGTGATCTACACATGGTAGTTAATGTTCACTGAATCATGCTATCCAATGAATATGGAATTCAGTAAATGCTCCAGCCACCATGGGATTGGCAGTTATGCATCGCTCAGAACACTAGCCCCTGGGGAAGACTGATGTCTTTTGCAGGCATCAACACCAAAGTGTGGTTCAAGTTTAAATGCTAACAAGAGAATCCAAGGTTTTTGTTTTATGCTGAGCTGGTGCTATGATTTGATCCTAGTTAGAGTCAGGACAAGGGCAGCATAAAGGAAAAACTGAAAGAATTTATTGACTGAGGAGATGTAATCTATAGATTTATGGCGAGATGAATGCAGCTTGATTTGTGGAGGAAAAGTGTGCATGCTTCTCAAAGGCATTAAACTCTAAGTAATAGAACACCCAGAATCCCTAGCAAAGATTGATAAGTTTCTGAAGGGGTTATCTAGCACTGTAAATCATGGAAACCCATGCTATGTCTTGCTCAAAGATATAAACTTAAACAGCAACAATGAAAAACAATAAATAAGTGGCTTATAGGTATTACACATCAGAGAAGAGGTCAACCAGGTTGTTAGGCATGGAGAGTTCAGAGGTCACTGTAGTATAGAATGTTGTATATTTCTTGTGTCTCTTCTGGAAATGGCCCTGCCAGAGAGTTGACTCCTTTCATAGGTTTATTTTGACTAATTAATGATAAAGAGTTGGAGGTAGGAAGTGGATGTGGTGCTATTTTTTCTTTTTTTCTCCTACAGTCCTACCTTAATATTTACAATGTGGTCTTAGAATGACTGTGTAATACCTTCCCACAGTTGGGAAACCCTTAAAGTAAGAGCATAGAGGTCTTTTTAATGGAACTCATGGGTTACCCCTATAGCCAAAAACTCAAATAAAGCACTTTTAGAGGGTTATCTAAAATATTTGCCTGCTCTGGCAGTATTCTAAGGAAGCTCAGCTCCCTCTTGTGGCCTAAAACCATTTATGGATTTGCTGTAACCGCCTTGGCTGTGCTCTTTAAGAGCTGTTAGTATTTTGTCAACTACACCTTGAGCTTTGTAACCTTTTCATTTCATGACTTTTGGCAGAAAAATAGACATGGTCCTAGAAGAACTGTGAGAAAAATATATCAACTTTTTTTTTTTCTTTTTTTTTTTTTTTGTTGTTGTTGTTTGTTTGTTTTTAACCTCTCATGCTTCCTAGCTTGGACTTCCCCCCTTTCTTGGGTGGAGGGTGGTGGGTTGTCTAACTCTCTCATTCTGTAATTCATTGTACTCATGCTCTCGATCTTCCTGTTATTTTTTTAAAAACTTACCCCAAGAAGTAAGAGAATAATAATGAGATAATAATTCCTAAGAAGTTACTATATGATTGGTTTCATTTGTTGAATAATTAATTAAAGGAATTAAATTGATTGATTGGAGTATTAAAGAATAAGAGATAAAATATGAGACCTATGAAAGTAGATATCATGTTTAGAAGTGGTACATCAAGAGGGCCAGAGGCTGAAAATTCAGATTGAAGAGTTTTACCTAATTTGCAGTCACTTTTAAAGTTCATCTCATTTCATAAAAATGTAAATTTGTGGCTCTCCCCGGTGGCGCAGCAGGTTAAAGTGCAGCACTGAGAAACTAAAGCCACTTCCGCATGAGTTCGATCCCTGCCTGCCCCGAGGTGACCACATGGTGTGGCAGACCTCTCCTGACCCGCCCGCGGCTCCCCTCAGCAGTGTATTTCGTCGATCTGCCTGTTCTGCTCCCCACTCTGTGTATGGTGAAACCTCTCACCGCCCCTGAGCCTCTGGACTGTACCCCAGTTCTGTATGCACAAATAAATAAATCTTTAAAAAAAATGTAAATTTGTGATAGTTTATGTTATTTAAAATTGGTAAGTTTTTTTAAGAATTTTTTTGGAAAGATTTACTTATTTATACTTTACAGAACTGGGCTACAGGCCAGAGGTGCAGGGACAGTTAGAGAATTCACTAGAGATAGTGAGGGGTCGAACAGGCTGACTGATGAAGTACATTGCTGAGGGGAGCAGAGGGCGGGTCAGGAGAGGTCTGCGGCCACCATGTGGATCACCTCCCGGGCAGGCGGGGATCAAACTCATGCTGAAGTGGATTATGCTGTGCTTTAACCTGCTGTGCCACCAGGGAGGGCCTAAAATTGGAAAGTTTTATATAAAAAAACAAATTTATTTCTGGTGTTTGAAAAATATTAGATTGATAGCATAGGCTCCACATTTGTTAAATCATTGGAAGCTGAATAAATGCCAACCACTGACAGCAAGCTCACATCTTCCACTTCACCATCGACCCTGTTCCTCTCTATAATCTTGTCATGACCATTTCCGTTTATTTGTACCTACTTGGCTTCTCAGAGATTAAGTTTGTGACACTGTCGTGAATCAGTTTTCAGGAGCAGACTGGAGTCTGAGGACCCTAAACAGACTCTTGGTTCTTGTCTTTGTCAAGGAAAGAATTCAATGTTGAGACCAAAGATACAAAAAAGCAAGAGATGTGTTGATAGATAAGAGAAAGTACAGGAAAGCTCTCCACTAGTGGAGTGGGGTCCCAAATGAGTAGCCAATTGTGGTAGCCAGAGGCAGGTGTTTATATGAATAAAGTGGGCAAGGAGTAGAGGTTTGACTATTGGGTGTCTCCATATTGTGTCTCCTGCGGATTGGCTGGGCCCATGAGGGTCTTCTAGGCTACCTAGGTCACTGAGTTGGTGGAGTTCTCCTTGACTACTGAGTTGTCACAGTTCTCCTAGACTATCCAGGCATACTGAATTTACCAGCATTTCCTGAGCTACCTCCTGAAACTAGCTTTGGTCCTTTGCTTTAGCATTCTGTTATGATGTTGGTATTCTGAACCCTCCAGTCAAACCAATAAATGGATATTGGGCACCTGGGCTTTGGGGCTGGAGGGGCTGGTAGGTTGTGGCACCCTCATGTGTCTAGCCAAGTGTTTCTCCATCAGGCTGATACGCGGACTTGGGGCTCGAGATGCCCTGACTAACTGATTGTCTGTACCATTCCCTGGCTCCCTCCTTGACTAGGCGTATAGCACATAATCCATTTGTGTCATTATTATAGTGGAGCTTTGGGATCTGTGCCACAGTGTTTTGTTTTTTAGCTGGTGAATTGCCCAGGAATAGTCCATGTCTAATAAGTTTGGAGAGTACAGTCCAAAGTAGTTCATAGAGCAGACTGACCTGGAAATCTCAGACTCTCAAGACTGAGGGAGGAGGGAAATACAAAACTGTAGGTATATTTCAACTTTATACAGTGTATCAAGTATGTCTAAGCAGCAATATGAGGAAAAGATTGACCAACATTTAGGCTATTTCTGAAGTTTTCATGTATTTTTTACTGGTTTGTTGATATCATTTGACACATACAACTTAGTCATGGAATATATCTGACCTCTCCAAATCCTGGTTTTTAAGCCCTTGAGGGACATTTCCTGCTCTAGATTTTTTTTATTCCTTTACTTTCCTCTTTTTATCCCTCTATTTCCAATATATAAAGCATATCAAAATGATACTTATTCTAGAACTCTAGGTATTTAAACAAAAGTTTCAACTCTTTCCTAGTTGCTGCTGTTTTTTTCCTTTGCTAGATAAGTATGGAACCCTGTGAAGCTTTTTACTTTCTCTTCTTAGGATATAGAATGAGACGACGACATGTCCTCATGGAACCGACAGGATCTGAGGGGCATTGTCCTCATCTGGTGGAATCTGTTCCTTGTGAGGACCCCATGTGTTACCGATGGCTGGCAACTGAAGGGATCTGTATTCCTGAGCATGGCAAATGTGGCCTGGGGCATCGCATCCTGAAAGCTGTCTGCCAGAATCACCAAGGTATGATTCACAGAATCCCAAGGATTGTTAAGTGCTATCAGTCTAATGACAGATCACCCCTTTCTACCAGATCGGCTTCCTGAGGGAGAGAAACACAGATATTGGTGTCCTTGAATATTTGTTGAAGTCAAGTGCTGAAATCACATTTAGAAAGTGTTTAAGTGACACATGGCTACAAAGTAAGCTGCCTTGACTTAGTACTGGACTACATACTCCGTGACAAAAGAACACTGATTGTGCCTGCATGTTATACAGTGAACCTAAAGATGGTTCTGGCATTTTAAATTATCAAGACTGACAGAATATGGAAATTGCTTGGATACTCATACTTATCATTACAAAACAAGTTTTATTTGAATTTCTTGAGGTCAATATGTAACATGCTTTTATGTATGATTACAAATATTACCTTGTAAAGATTCCAGGGCTGTGCCCACTTTTAGTTAAAAAGAAAAAAAGTACTAAGTAGTATCTTTTCATTTACATAACATGAGACTAGTATTAGTTCTAGACATAATGTTAAGATTTCTAAAGAACTGTTTTAAACTATAAACTGTCAAGATTTACAGACTATTAACAATGGTGTTTTTCCTTCACCATGAAGTTTCTAGTATAATGGTTATTTGAAATGAAGGATGATTTAGAAAACACATAAGTCACATGGAAATGAGAAATGTGCCAGTTGAAACCTTTATCCTACAGTTTAAAAAATATGAGTCTCGGAAAAATATCAAGTTTGTCTGTAATCAGCTTTGCCATGAGAGGCCCTGCTTATACTATTTTTGGTGTGTGGAATGAAATGTTTTGACTTACGGAGTGAAGTAATCCAAGGAACAGAAGACATTATCAAGTGGCTTCAGAATAATTATTAATATCCACACAGTGGGTGGCATTCAGCAAAGTCTTTGTTTCCTTATCCTTTTCTCCTCCAGATTTTCCTCCATTCTTTCCTCCTTCTCTTCTTTCCCTTTCCTCCACTACTTCCTTTTTTCCCTCCTCTCTCTTCTTTCTTTCCTCCTTTCTTTTCCTGTATTTTAGTCACTGTCATAATTAGATATATATTTATCATCTGATTATCTCATAATTGATTATCTCATAAAACCAGAAAGTTGCTGAATGAAATAGAGAACAAGACGAATTGTATTGGCTCTGGTCCTGTTTTCACTCACTCACCTCAGAAAAGTTATAGAATTTACAGAGATGTCCTTTCCTTCAGCTATCAAGTGGGGGTAATAAAACCTATTTTTCCCTGCTAGATTGTAAAATTGTAAGAATATAAATTAGTTAAATAAATATGATTAATGGCACACAATCACTTAAAATATATTAGCATATTTTACTTGCAATTTGTATTTATTACTCTGTCCTATCTTGTGGTAATTGTACAAAGAAAATTCTTCCAAATTGAAAATAACAACAAGAATTAGAAAAATAATACTATAGCTCTCAACCTCAAGCATTAGAAACAAGAGTGTTATTTTTGGTTAAGACCCAGTGACAAATGATTGTCATGCTCTGTCATCTCATAGCTGCCATTAAGGGCTTGTCATGACATACTATGTCACAAGTCCGAGATTTGTTTTGCAATTTGTTCTGTGCCTTCTAAAATATTGCAGCAGTATCAACTTTATCACTTTACAAGAGGTTAAAAGTTTTATTGCAAATTCCTGTAAAATGTCTAATTTTCAGCATTGACCTACACTCTCAATTTCTATGAGAAGTAGATGTGTTCCTATCAGTTCCATGAGGTCTTTGTGGTTTCTAAGTACCTGGATGACTCCCTCATCATTTGTGGGGCAGCAGTCATGATCAGATAGGAGAATCTGCTGTCCTCTGAGTAGCTGAAGCAGTTTTTTGTCCAGTGAGAAATTAGAAATGTGGTCTGGTTACATTTTTCAGTTTTGCTTCTATGAGATTCAGAATGATTGATGATAGAAGTTCGGTGGAGAAATGCTCCTGTCTTACTTTCCACATATTACCATAGTCTTTCTATAACTATAGGAATTGACAGAACTGTTGACAGTCATTTAAATGGTTGGACAGAAAAAGTGTTGAGATATAGTTTATGAACTTCCTGTGATTTTTCTTTCTTGTAACATTTGTAGGTTTTCAAAACTCTAATTCAATAATTGTTCATAGCCCAAATTTCAGATTTTATACATCAGTAAATGAACAAAAGCAAAGGACATGTTTTTTTTTTTTTTTCAAGATTTATTTATTTATGCATCCAAGAACTGGGGTACAGGACAGCGATGCGGGGATTGAGAAGCTTACCAGAAACAGAATGGGGAGCAGAACAGGCAGATCTGCTGAAATACACTGCTAAGGGGAGTAGCGGGCGAGAGACAGGAGAAGTCTGCCATGCTGTGTGGGTCACCTCCCTAGCCAGGGATCCTGCTTGTGCTGCATGGCTGCCGACAGCTTCATAGTGCTGCACTTCAACCTGTTGAACCACCAGGGAGGGCCCAAGACATGTGTTCTGTTTGATTAAAAAAAAAAAAAAAAAAAAAAAACTTACATTAAATTGAATTAGATTTGAGGCCTATACTTCGCAAGTGTAACTTGCTTTGTTCCTTATTTTAAAGCCTTGTCGATACCAATGTGCTTCATTTATCTACATATGGAACATACAACATCCCTGTGAAATATCTACATCCTATACAGACTATGGAGCTGAGATTTCCATATAGCTGTGCTCAGAAGTCTGTAGGTCTCATGACATTATCTTCTTGGGTATTGCTTATGCCACTAGGAAGACATATTTCTTTTGCCCAAAGTTTCAGCAGACCTTTATCTCAGAAACTAAAAAATTCAGTCAATGTCACATTGGGGCCAGAAAATAATTGGAAATAGCTATTTAATATACATAAACCTTATAGTTTATTTTAAGAATGGGGTCTATTTTGACCTACCTAAGATCAAAATAGTCATTTCTACAACTACCTCTGTCTGCATGCTTTGACACATTTCTACTTGAATATATTAATAATATTCTCCATTAAATCTCACTGAAATTCTCTTTTTTACCCAGTCAGGAATTACAGCAAGTGATGTTAGTCAATGATACCTATTTTCAGGAAGAAAATTGTATAATTTTCACATGACTGTGTATAATACATGTATAATACTCACATGACTGAGTAGTCTGCTTTGGAATCTGATGTCTAATAGTGTGATTGTGCTTGCCTCTGCACCGCATCTGATTCGTAGAGGTCAATAGAAGTCTATGGAGTATAGAGTATCCTTAGGTTTTTCTTATCTCATTGACAAGCACAATTTTTACATTTGTGAGGGGCATTTGAAGGTGAATGGAGTGTGACACAAAAGTAAGTACAACATCTTTCTACTTCAGATTACCAAGTGTTCACTGTTCTAAACATTTTTTCTCAAACATTTAAATGGCTCATTGTTACAGGTTTCACTGGGATTGATAAAGGTTTACAGCTATGTATCATTTTCTCAAGGAGGGTGAGAAAATCCTCATAGTATCAGATGAATGGACAGCATTCCTAGTGGCTGGCAAGGGAGCTAGTTAGCAACTTTCAGCTGTCCAAATTGCAATGTGGGTAGATGACACCACAGGGCCTCTGGATAAATATCAGACTGTCTGCTCAGTGGTCAGACTCTGAGTGCCCACCAGCTTTGCTCTAGAATTTGCCACATAATCTGTCATAGGAAATAAAGTGTCTATATATTTCTGCAGATGTCTTTATTCAGAGATAATGCTGTGTACATTTGTGCACTAGCTGAAAGCAGATACCCCTGCTGGTGAGGAGTGTAATCTATTAGGAAGAACCAAGTTCACATGTTGGCAGGCTCATGGAATTAGAGTTTTGGGTGTTTCTACCATAGCCTCTTGCCCAGTATATGTTTCACAGGTACACCAGACCTACCTATGCAAATCTTTAAGTGATTTATATATTTCACAGATATCTTGAGGGGAGATTTTGATCTTGCAGGTGATTTTACTTTTCATTTCAGAGGCACTTTTCTAAGTTCTTCTCTTGCATTACTGAACTTGAACAATCTTTATTATCTTGGCTAAAATGGCATGTGATTCTAAGCTCTGGCACCATAAATGCCTTTTCTGGATGACATACTTTGCTGAAAAACATACTTGAATACCCACTTAGCTAAGTTGGATTTACAACTTTTTAATGTTCTTAAATCTATGATTGGAGTTAAAATTATGTTTTTGGGTTTGTATTAGTTGGTTATTTGGTTATCTTTCAGTCTCAATAAATGTTCTTTGGCTTACCTGTAAAAATAAGCTCAAATTCCATTTGGATAACAAGTTATTTATCAAAATAATTTATGATTCACCAGAGTGCTAAAAAGAACTCTCTTGTTTTTAAGTCATTATTCTTTAAACCCTTTGATCATGCTGTTGGCTAACAAGTGCTGCTGTACTCAATGTATGTAGGTATATATATTTTCCTTACAAGACTTTCTAACTACTATTTCAGCACAATATGTTTTGTGTTTTAGGACAGAATTAGGAATAGTTTATTCATCACCTGACCAAACAAGTATATTCCTGCAGTGAATATACCTACTGAAGAGACTCTGCTAAAACAGAGAGCCTGCACAGAGAGTACAGAGGCTCTTGAATAAATTAGCATTGCATTTTTTTTATGCATACAAAACTGGGGTACAGGCCAGAGCTGCTGGGGAAGTGAAAGGAGTAACCAGAGACAAAAGTGGGGAGCAGAATAGGCAAATTCTGCTGAGGGGAGCAGCTAGCAAGACAGGAGAGGTCTGCTGTGCCATGTGGGTCAGCACCCTGGCCCCAGATCGAACTTGACTTGAAGTAGCTGCAAGTAGCTTCATAGTGCTGCTCTTAACCTGTTGCCCAGGGAGGGCCCACAGGATATTTTCATCAAAATAATGTGGCAAAGTGAACTTCAAATTAATGATAGAAGAGATTAGTCACTTTTTTCCCCAAGAGCAGCTCATGCCTAAGCAGCTGCAGATATTTTTTCAGTGCTGCACTTTAACCAGTTGTGCCACCAGGGATGGCCCAACAGTGCAATTTTACTAAAAGTTTCGAGCAATGGCATCTTGTTTGAAATAAGTATACAAGTTATATAGATGTGCATTTGGAAAGGATGACAGTAAACAGAGAATTTTTAAGGAAAGGACTTCCTGTACTATTAAATTTTTATATTTTTCTATTTTGAGTAGAAAACACATCCTGCATGCACACACCTAACTTTGTAAATAAGGTCTGGGGGTCTGAGAACTATATCGCCAGGTAGTCAGAGAGATCAACAGAGGGCAATGTAAACATGCACATGTGTAGTATATTAGCAATGCAAATTCCCAGAAATGACATTTTGAAATACTGAGACTTAGCAGGTACTATTGTTTTCTGTCTAGTGCCCCTCAGTTATTTACCATTTCTGTGCATGTCAGCCCTGAAATTATTGCTGACCAGCCAACCTACATCTCTTTGCCTGAGGGATTTCCTAGTCTCAGGACCCTTCATTACTTGCAGTCAGAAGTGCCAAGGAATTAGCCATCTTAAGAACCAGCCTTCAACCAGTGAATGAGAGTTGCTGTGTAAATTTCAGCTCCTCAGCCCCTCAGATGAATAACTGTAAGGTGTATGTATCTGAGAGTCCCAGTGAGATGAAGTTCCACTTAATCCTGGTGGTGGCTTATTTGATCGCACATCCTTTCCTAGACTCCTTCCCTTGTTGCCTCATTCCCTGACTCATGCTCTAGGTCTTCTACATTATTCACCATTAAATACTTGCCCAACAATCTCTGTCACAGAGTTTGTTTATAACTCAAGCTAAGACAAGTGAATCCACTCCATAGGAGATTCAGGATCCAAATCCAATCACACCACATTGATGCTAATTCTTAAGAAAGAATCAACACAACATTTATTCAGTGTTTACAACAGCCCTTACTATTTATCAGTTATTTGCTAATGTCTTCAGCACTTCACTATACTTCAATCTGTTAACCTTAGAAAAGATAAAAATCCATGTTGAGTCATACTTTGTTCCCAGTTAGAAAATGCTGCTAACATATAGCATTTTCCTGTGTCTTGCTTTCTAAAAATCATCATTTTATGACTCTTAAGGCATGGCTAGGTTGTTTGTATTTTCATGTTTTAGTGGATTCAGAGTATGTTGGGATGATCCCAAATATGAATACAATGAACAGACTTCATTTAGTTAAGGAAATTATTTGTATAGGAAAGTTCAGTCTGAAGTGTTTGAGGACTGTCCTATTATTCTATATCCTTTGTTCTAAACCAGTGCTTGTAAAGTTTATGTTGTACCAGAATCAACCTGTGGGCTTATACATATAGAAATGTCTTCCACCCGCTTCAGAGGTGGGTGGATTGACCTGATTGACCAGTTTTCCATGGTGCTGGACTGGAAATATTTTGAGAAAAATTGCAAGGCAGAAGGGGGTCTCTTTAAGACCCTACAATGTTAGTATAAAACAAGAGTAGGTACATGGAAAGAAGGGAATACCTTACACTTGTTCAGAATCAATGGTAGTATTTATTTAATCTGTTTCTTCTTTCCTGCTGGGAAGTTATTCTTGAAATCCATGAAAAATATTACTGTCTTTCTAAAAGCAAACAGTGAGTAAATATTCTCTTACTTCTTTATTGTTGCCTAGATGGATTATAAAAGATCAAATAGTAGGAAACAATAGTGAACTCTTGCTGAAACAGAAGACACATGATATGTGAAATGAGTTATTTAAGTTTAAAGGAGAGAGTTTTCATTTTCAGCAAGTTATCTTTCAGACCACCAACTGGTAACAGTTTGGTGTCAATGTCCTTACCTAAGGAAGTGTGGTGATGATAAATATGTTGTATTAAATTTTGAAATGAACCTGACATTGTGGTTGAAAGCGCCAATAAGATCAGGCTGCTATTCATGCTACAGGAATCAGATTGCAAAGGAGATTAAATTTGAGAGTTCCTGTAGCCAAATTCCTCATTCTCTTTCATTTAAATATCTTACGGTGAAATTAAAGGTGAAACTTTAATAACGTTTGGCAAAGAGAGTATCCAAAAGAGAAAAATAGAGACCTGTTCTAATCAGCACTTCTCCATTCATGTTTGATGGAAAGGTGGGGGTTAGACAGAAACTGGTGAATCAATTTAAATGCTAAAGAGAGAGGAACTTCAATGTAGTTTTAAATATATTCTCCAGTTGTCTGTTGATAAACAGATATTGTATTTTGAATTACTTCCTCTTTCCACCCTATTACATGCCTAGGCATTGCAAGATAGCTTTTGTCTTCTTTCTCTTACTGAAGCACCGAAAGAAATGACTGTACTCACATCACTACTCCACCAGTCTTTCACAATCAAGCTAAATATATCCTGATTTTCCAGATTTTAATATTTACAAATAGCATAGCATAGATTGTTTCTTGAGTGTTTCTATGTCTTTCATAGAAAGACTCATTTTTCTGTCACTTCTGAAATTTTCACTGAGCAAACTATTTCTGTTTTCATTCCATATGATTCAGAGAGCAAAAATGAATCAAAGATTATACTGATTAATTCAAAATGCGCTCATATTATTGAATGGTCACACTAATATTTTCAGTGGGTTGAGTGAGAGATTATCACCCTTATCAACAATTTGAACTTTCCTTTTGGACATGTTCTGAGCTTCCCTATTCTTTTGTGTATTCCTGTAGTGTTACAAACAGGGAGTAATTGTAGCATTAGTCAAGTCACAGGGAGATAATTTTGCTTGCTCATCCAAAAATGCATTTTGAGGTACTATTTGGCAGTTTCATGTTGCCTTTCACTGGTAGTTCTTAACATAGCCCCTCTCTAGTTCCCCCCTTCCATTGACATAGGTAAAATAAATAAATAAATAAAACATCTTTCATATTCCACAGAAAGATATCTAAAAAAATAACATCAAAACTGTTTTAGACTTTAAACAATACATATATTATTATTTTTCCCCCTTTCTTGAGATTGTAAAACCACTCTTATGCCATAGGATAGAATCTCAAGTGAATAGTATAGTTACCACCCACTTCAGATTATTGATTATAGTCAATTATGATAATCACATTCCCTTTCTATATGACAGGGCCAGAAATGTGAACAGGAAGCCTTTTGTTTCAGTTTCTGCCATGATCCCGCTAATGGTTTGCAAGTTAATGTGGCTTTAGGATAAAACATTGCTGTGTGTAGTAGGACAGAGGTGTGAAGACATGATTGAGATACTGAGTCAACTGTCATAGAAAGGACTGTATAAAATCCATATAATTCCTTGTTGTGAAAGCCAGTTTCTTTCAGAGTTTTTATCAGTTACCACAGAAATCATCCTAATTGATAGAATGTCTTTCTTCTATGTTCTCATGACACTATGATTAAGTTATACCACATTATATTGAAATTATCCATGCACTTGTCTGCTTTTCCCATTTGCCTCTTCACTTCTCAAGGGCAAAGACCTTGACTCATTCATTGTTTTATTCTTGACATGTTGCCAAGAGTGTTCTAGGTTATGCACTGAATAAATATTTATAGACTATACAAGAATTATTTCAATTGACTTGTAAAATAGCCAATTGCAAATTTCTTTTACTATTACACTTTTTTTGATGAGAACTTGGTAGCCCATCAATGTCGATAGCCCAAAGGCAATCAACCTGTCAGTTCTAACATCAGAACTTAGGACTCAACTCCAGGCATATGACTCCAACAAGTACTTGCCCTACTTTATCACTATCAGCAAATGCAAATCACATGTCCCCAAACTGCTAATCATTAGCTCACGTTTCATGTAGATATGCTAACTTACATTGGTTAAAACATTATTTTAAGTAAGACATGGACTTTAGTTCCCTCAGTGCCAACTGACTAATGTAGACCTAAAATATGAAACTTTTTTTTTTAATAATGCAATAGTTTATTTTTACATAATTTTGGGCATTTTCCATTTTAGTTGTAATCCCTTTGGGCTTCCCATCACCAAATCACCCATGTACCATCACCATAGTCCATTGCATTACCCTCCCCCTCCATTGTTTTTGATCCCATTCCCTACTTCACCCCCATAAAATGTCTCTGGTATATAGCTATTCATTATTATTATTATTTTCTTGCCTGGTCCATTATGTTCCTGCTATAAGTGAAACTGTCCAGTATTTTTCCTTTTCTTGCTGGCTTATTTCACTAAGCATGATCTTTTCCAGCTCCATCCATGTTGCTGCAAAAGGCATGTTTTATTTATTTATTTTTCGTTGCTGAGTAGTATTCAACTGGGTATATGTATCATAGCTTTTTAATTCAGTCATCTACTTTTGGGCATTTGGGCTGTGTCTATGCCTCTCCAATTGTAAATAAAGCAGCAATAAACATGGGGGTGCCAGTATCTTTTTGAATCAGTATTTTTGTGTCTTTGGGATAGATACCTAGGGATGGGATTGCTGTGTGATAGGGAAGCTCCATGGTTAGCAGTTTGAGGAACCTCCAAACAGTTTTCCATAGTGGCTGTACTAGTTTGCATTCTCACCAGCAGTGCAGGAGAGTTCCTTTTTTTCCACATCCTCGCCAACATTTGTTGTTGGTAGTTGCTTGAAGATGTGCTATTTTCACTGGGGTGAGGTGGTATTCCATTGTGGTTTTAATTTGCTTCTCCCTTATTACAAGTGATGTTGAACATTTCTTCATATGCTTGTTGGCCATCTGCATTCCCTCTTTGGAGAAGTGTCTTTTTAGCTCTTCTGCCCATTTTTTTGATGGGGTTGTTTATTTTTGTTGAATTTCATCAGTTCTTTGTATATCTTTGTGATCAATCCTTTACCGCTAGTTTTGTGTGAGAAAAAGTTTTCCCAATCAGTGGGATGTCTGTCTGTTTTTCATAATGTCTCTTTTGCTGTACAGAAGCTTTTTAACTTGATGTAGCCCCATCTATTTATTCTTGCATTTAGTATTGTTGCATTGGGAGCTGTATCTTCAAAGATGTCCCCGAAGTTTATGTCATGTAGTGTTTGGCCCATCTTTGCTTCCAGGTATTTTATGGGTGAAACCTTTTTTTTTATTATTTAAAGATTTATTTATTTGTGCATACAGAACTGAGGTGCAGGGGCAGTGAGAGGATTCACCAGAGACAGAGTGGGGAGCAGAACAGGCAGATCGTCGAAATACACTGCTGAGGGGAGCAGCGGGTGAGCCAGGAGAGGTCTGCCTCAGCATGAGGATCACCTAAAGGGAAGGTGGGATCAAACTCCTGCTGAAGTGGCTTTAGCTTCTTAATGCTGTGTTTAACCCACCATGCCACCAGGGAGGGTCCTGAAACCCTTTTGTAACTTTACACCAATTACCTGTCTTCTCTTTTCTCTCTTAGTGTGAGCTTGCAGCATGAGAGACCACCAGGTACTTAAAGCCCTTTATCATTTCCTGCTGTCACAATGTGTATGTCACTTATACAGTGCAATGCATTGTTATCTGGTTTTCCCTGGCAACTTTACTTTTAATCTTGATCATATCCAAATAGCTAAACAGCATAAAAATCTTGCACCAGACTGCACTAGGAGGAGTGGCACAAATTCTTTGATAATAGAGGTATAGGAAGCCACAGAAGAGAAGGTGGAATGCAACATTTCCCTTCTTCCTAGCAGAGGTATTCCTCCAAGGATGGAGCTGCCAGTAATCCCATCTGGTGATTTTTGAGGGAGTTTGGTAAAAGGCAGGCAACCTTCTATACATAATACATATAAAATTATGAAAAAACACAAAGTCATATGAATTCACATTACATTGAGTTAGTAAAATAGACTTAAACAGTGATTCAATGAGGCAAGGGCATTATTTCCCTGGGAAAGATTGTTCAGAAACAAATAGGTAGAAATTAAAAGATGACAATTTTGGCTTGTCATGCATATGCATACTATATTTTAGCTGCCTGGCAAGGAAGACTAAAATCATGAGCTCACTGTTACTGAAGGCATTTACACTGAGAGTGGAGAATACCCCTCAGGGTTTCTGGGATAGAAGTCCCCACACTATTCTGTGACAGAATAGTGAGGGTGTTATATTGGCATTTGGATGGATGATTTTGTATTCTTGACTAACCTGCATCTGAGGATGTTTGTATCTATGATTATCACTAGAAAATACCAGTTGTGTTCACTAATCACTGTATCAGCCCCAAGGGGCCCCACCCAAATCGCCACCAGGAAGAATTTTCCTGATGGGAATCTATAGACAGATTTCTCCTGATGGAAAACCATAATCAAGGAAGTGTCAGTCTTTTTCCAAAATTAAGAAATGATGATGTGTTAAATAGTAAATTTTAATTTAATCAATTGACTTTAGCTAATTTTTAAAAATCAAGACCAAAGAAAAGTTGCAGCACAGTTTGAATGGACTGAAAAGCAACCACTAAACTAAGATCATGCTGCTAGTTAGAATTTTAGATTTCAGATGAAGAGAAAATTCGTTTATTTAGAAAGCAAGTCAGCTCCATGATTGATAAAGGTTTCTTAGTTTACCAGGTGTTCTAGAGGGTGTTCAGGAATGATAAAAGAGGAGAAAAGTGACTTCCTCTTTAGTAGTGGTATTGTAAGGAATATGGGAGTGTGTTTATTGAGATAAGTAGAACACCATATGTTAGGAACTTGGCAAGAGCACAATCTCAAAATCATTTCTGTCTAATATTTATCACACATGTAGCTGAGAGAAACAATATTAGTTCATATATTGTGATATCTTCCTCTGGAGTACGTCAGGAAAGATGAGAGCTGTGTGTCCAGACAACACAATATTGATAGCGTTATAAATCTGTTTTTATAGTCATTTGTGTTGTGATGGTAGCTGGCTGTAGTGTGTCAAGTAGGACTTGCTCACTTAACTGATTGTCATTTCCTCATATGATGTGAGAGGTCCTTTACACTGCATGCCTTAGCATTCTTTTTGGGCATCCTTAGCATTCTTTTTTTTTTTTTTTTTTTTTTTAAAGATTTATTTATTCATACAGAACTGGGGTACAGGCCAGAGATGCGAAGGGTGAGAGGCTTCACCAGAGACAGAGTGGGGAGCAGAACAGGCAGATCGACGAAGTACACTGCTGAGGGGAGCAGCGGGCGGGTCAGGAAAGGTCTGCCTCGCCATGTGGAGCTCCTCCGGGGCAGGCGGGGTCGAACTCATGCGGAAGTGGCTTAAGCTTCTTAGTGCTGCGCTTTAACCCGCTGCGCCACCAGGGAGGGTCCAAGCATTCTTTTTGTAGGAATGCTGGCCATTGCTACAAAAGGATACTTCGTCCCTTTCCAACTATGTGGTTGGCTTCTATCAAATGGACTCTGAAAACGGTAGAGTTGACTGGATTACCACATCACTGTCCTTCTTCATTCATGTTAGGCTCTTTTCATTTCTGAACAGTCATTTGAATGTCATATTGTATACCATCATGTTGGATACCATCCTTAATTTCCTACTTGATAAATGTATGACCTTGATCAAGTTACTTATCTTTTTAGTATTGGTTTTCTCACATTAAATGGAGTTTAGAATAGAATCTACATAATAAAGCTGTTGATGTAGGTATTGATTTGATATATGTAAAGTTCTTAATACTGGCATGTGTTTGGTGTTGCAAAACTGTTAGCTATCATTTATTCTAATTATTTTATTTGTATAAATAATGTGCCTTAAGTATTTTATAAAATGGGTTAGAGGTATAAATAAATAGAAATTATTATTACTTTTATGTAAATTGTTACTCTTTTAGAGACCTAGTGTCCAGACATATGGAAATACAGTGCTATTTTGTAAGCTTTTAATTTTATGCTTTTTATTTTGAAATAATTTTTAGACATAGAAGAAATGAGCAGTACAAAGAGTTCCCTTATCCTTTGTGCTCTTCTCCCATTGTTACCATTACACATGACCATAGTTCAGTTATCAAGAACAAAAAATTAATAGTGGGGTTCTATAGATAGCTGTTTTTAAAGCTTTAATAAAATAAAATTGCAGCTTACTGGAGTATCTGCAGCTACTTTGATTTTTCTGGAAGCTGTCTTGTATGTAAAAGTAGTGTCCAGTAACCTTCAGTTAATCTAAATGTTTGAAAACATTGCTTAAAAAATAATAATCATAAGAAATTTAGAAATTTTGAACAGGAAGTTGTGTTAATAGTCCAATGTTCAGTCTTACAGCAGGTTTTGGAAAATAATTACTGTTCTTTTTAAATTAATTAAAATAAATAACCTCATAACAGCACAATTTACTGTAAGTCTTGGCATATCCCTGTGGTAATAGGGAGGAAACTTAGTGGCCTCAGGCTCTGAGAGTAACATGAACCAAGCCGCTCTGTGATCAGCTATAATTATACCTGATGTTAAAACAGGGGACTTAGGCATTGATGGATCGGGGTCTTTACATGCAACAGGAAAGAACATCTATGGAAAATCAATTTCTTTGTTGAGAAAAATGACTCATTGTCATTCCTAACATTTTACTTTGGGCTGATTTCATTTTTAGAGTTCAAATTTGTTTATGGTGTGCAATAAGGATGAAAAATGCATGTGTTCTCTCATAGTTTTGATTAAAGATAATGACACTTTCCATTTATATACTGTTTTCTACTTTTCCAAACATGTACTTTCATTTGCGTTATTTCAGTTTACTTGTCGCAACAGCCTGTGTGGCAGTCAGGGGTAGAGACTTACCCTCATTTGATGGCAGAGGAGACTGAAGACAATAGAGGTTAGTTATATGATTAGCCTGAGGTCACAAAGCTACAGATGAATACTCGTAGATGTTCTACACACACACACACACACACACACACATACTCAAGGTATAAG
The DNA here is from genome assembly GCF_000260355.1 of Condylura cristata. NCBI lineage: Eukaryota > Metazoa > Chordata > Mammalia > Eulipotyphla > Talpidae > Condylura > Condylura cristata. Next base: position 72,026,593 of record NW_004567103.1, on the reverse strand, counting down.
TTTTTGTTCCACATTTACAATAAAATTTTTCTTTATATGAGAGATCGTTAGGAGATAAAGATACCAGGTGTACACACTGCACCATAAACTTCATTGCTCATCCTATATAAATCTTAACACTGTACTTGACACTCGATATTTACGTGATAAGTAAGAAACGTTAGATTTAGCTAGTGGCACCATTAGAATCTAATATTTATGAGCTGAAAGACTGTTAGGTATTGAGTTGACCCGGTTATTATACTAAGTTTCAAATGGGTGTGATTTTTCTTAGAACTGAAACTGGAATCCAGTAACCTTATCACTTTCCAAGTCCTCATTTTACCGCTGCAGTTATAAGCAAATGGATATTCCATTTCTCAAAGGAGAGCTACTTTAATGTTCTTGTTTTTATGAGTTGGGGTATTGGTTGGTAGATATTGTATCTGGAAATCTAACTTCTCTCTGTAATGGAGCATTTTCCAAATAATATACCATGGGTCATTAGTTTCAGGACTTTGTAGTGAATAATGTGGGGAAATAAATTCTCTAGTTAAATCAAAGTGGAAAATGCTGCATTGTCTGTTGCAATGCACACTGCCACAGAAAGGGCTCCTGGAAGAACACCTTTGAAGAAACCTACTTCATTATTATTTCTTTAGAAGTTCCCTAAACTTGTTTGAGCATAGAACACTTTAGTTATAATATGTATACTGACATTTTTTAGAACAGTCTTCCCAGGGATGACATTTTTGAGATTTCTGCTGTCCAGCTTCCACAGTTGACCAAGTGTTACTCAATCCTCTGCAGTCCTTTGGGGCAGCTGCTGCTTTTCTGTGCTGCAAGGATATGAAATAAGAACAGGACATTTATTTATTTTTTTTAACTGTGAAGATATTTGTCACCCCTGGTTGTTTGTGATAAATGTATTATATGGAAAATTTCATAGGAAGTGTGAAGATTTTGTGACCTGTCACCCTGGTTTGCTCAGTAAACCCCATCTTGTTCCCAGATTCTTGCTATAATCATGAATATCACCCTTTTCAGTCTTTTAAGTGCCCTCATCTGGAAACATAGCAGTTCTCCTTTGGCCAGCCTCACCACTTTAGACACCATTTCTCTTAACCCACTCTTCCCTTTGGAGCCAGTTTTCATCTCATCTTCTTCCTGGAACTTCCTCCACAATTACTTCTATCTTTATATACTTTACTGTCGTAGTACACAGAGTCACTTCCTAGGCATGTCAATCCTGGGGGCCAGCTATTTCCACCAGCAGTGAGGTGGTCATGCATTCTTGTCTTGGATGTTATCTGGTATCTCTACCAATGAACCTCTATGATGCTGATGTTTGAGGGAAATAAACAAAAATATTTAAATGAATGAACCACTGTTTATAAAGAGGCTTTGGAACATAGCATAGTGCCCAGTAGTGATCCTGTGCTGTCCTTCCTAGGTCCTGCTCTTTCTCACTGTGCCAGCCACAGGACCATTTAGAAAGCTACCCATCCCACATCATCCCTGACTGGCACCTTTGCAAGCTTAGGTTCAAGTCTTCTGCATTCAAAGGAGTCTCAGTATTCTCCACTCTAGTCACTTGACTCCCATTTCTTCCCATAAACAAAGGTTTGTGGTAGAGATAGGGCCTTCTCCATTGGTGCTGCCCTAATTGACTGCTCCATTCTCTCCTCTCCTGTTTCACATGCAGTTATTACTACACAACTTCACACTTAGTTGCTGAATAGTGTATTTAATATGGCTTCTTTCATGTAATTTATGCTTCTTGAAAATAGAAATTGTCTTAATGATTCTAAATTGCTTGCCATGTCTAGCATATAGTGAGGCTCAAATTTTGAATTAGAAAGTTTCTACCACACAAGATATGTTAGATATCATCTGATTCATGTTCAGGGATTGCTTAATGTTGACAATATGTAGAAGGCCAATCCAGGTGGCTGGGAACAATTGTTGATCAGTAAGAAGGAAGTAGCTCACAACAAAGGGACTGTGATCCAGAAGAGTGATGCCTCTTTCTGGGTTTGACTGACTAGTCTGCCCTCATTGTTTCCTCACTGCTCCCATAGTCAAGTGCAGGGAGATGATTTCATGAACTCTGAAGGGTTGAGATGGGAACAGCGGGACCCTGTGTTTGTCATTGCTATTTAGAATGTGGGCTATTCCAAGCACTTCATATGTTGTAGTTTATATTAATTATTTTATTGCCAATTTAAAATTCTTCTGTGTTCACATTGCTTGAGAACTGCAGCAAGTGACTTGAGTTTGGGCAACATGTGATGTGAATCAGTGTGATAACATCTGCTCACAGCTGTCTCAGAGGAGGGCCTGGAGTGTGAGGTTGCCATGGTGACCAGGGTTCTGCAGACACACCTGCAGATAGGGAGCTTGTGCTTTTTCTGAACCCATTGACTTTGATGACACTTGGCAAAAGTATTCGCAGATGTTTATGGCCTTGGTTTTGTACTGCATGGTTCCTCTGTCCATCCTTTCCAATATGTTCAGAAGTCCTAGTGACAACTTCATTGCTGAATACTGCACATGTCTGGTTAAAGCACATATGCATATCTATTCCTTTCATAGAGACATGATTTGCCACTCACAAATTTCAGGAAATCTTACTACTACTGACGAGTATATATATATATATTTGTTTGGGGGGGTGCTTTTAGGGGGTTTCACCTTTTCCCTCATGTGGAGAGTTGATGGGGTACATGCCCAGTCAGCTGTCACAGCTGCTCTGGGAGAAGGCTGCCCACTGACAGCCTGGCAGCTGTTAGCTGGCAGTTGATCACTTTATGCCTCCTTGGGGCAGAGCACTTATCATGGCTAAGTCAGGGCTGAGAGATGCAGCAATTTAAGACACACCGCTGCTGACAGGCAATCACACACCACAAGGCCGCTACAGTGTGCCTTCACCCTCACAGAAGGTTTCAGGGACCAGGAAGAGCTTTTCTTTTAGTGAGGGTTTGCCCATCCTGCAGAGAAGCTGGTGATAATTTCTGCAGGTGAAGTCCTGCTCCTCAGAATGGTTAAGCAGGTTTAAAGCCCCATACATTCCTATCTTTGATTCCTTCACTTTCTGGCCTGGCAAATATTTATTCAATAAAACACATTATCTGTTAATGGCGGGATTTATTATTCCCTCCTCAACTTTATCTTTTCTTTATTAGTTTTTAACTACAGGATATCAGTACTTCATTGCAATGCCCATGTAATTAATTTTCAAAAGTCAATGTGGGTTTTCTGATTGTTATTACATTTTTACTGTTCCTTTGTTGCATCCTCGAGTTTAGGATGGGAACTAAATATGGGTCTCAGGTTGAGGTGATGAGTTTCCTCTCTACTTTGAGCTTGGCACAGGCAACCTCCTGTTTGTCTCAGTCCTGCTGCCTTTTTTTTTTTTTTTAAATCAGGGTTCCATGCATACAGTGTAGTGAGCATCCTGGGATCCCAAAAACTTGCTTCCTCTTGCTGCTGAGCCTTTGCTCACATGGTTCCATCTGCCTAGCAAGTGTTCTCTGCCACAATCCCAGGCTGCCCACCCACCTCTTCCCAGTCACTCATCACACCTTAGGGTTGTTTTCTTCAGAAAGCTCTCTTTGGAACCCCAAAGTGGTAGGTGAGTATTCCCACTTACTCCCTACCCCCCCACCATTTGTAAAGCAGTCTTACACAGCTCTAGTTATATACACATAAACACATAAACACACACACACAAACAGAGGCCAAGCACACAGACCAAGAGAAAGAGATAAAGACAGAGGCAGAGTAACAACCTGCCACAGTGTTATGAGGATGTTATGTAAGAAGATGTTATCTGCCCCCATTTTAAATGTCTTCATTGTTTATCACAGGACAAATGTACCATGATTTATTTAAGGCACCATTTATTATCTATTTAGGGTATTTTCCTTTCATTGGCCATTAAATTATGCTGAGATGCCTATGGTTATCACTGAATCTTTATGCTAACCTTAAAATATATTGTGAGGAGATCTGAACATACTTTTCCTTTTGTGTTTTGTGGGATATACCTCCTACAATGATGTCAGGAGGGGAAGGCTGAGGATAGGATGGAATAAAGGATGGAGCTGGGAAAAGCTCCTGTGACTTTTTTCCAGTTTGCTCATGGCATGTCATGAGTAATATGCTATTATACACATGTATATTCAATGACACTCATCAGGTCTTGTATATATATTCTATCATACAGTGGGTGCATAAATTATACCCTAAGAATTTGTAGTATAGGAGGTGAACAAGATGCATTCAGAAATGCTATAACAAGGGGAACCTCATAAGGGAAGAAAGTTAAAGTGCTATTTGTGGTGGATCATGAGTATCTTTTCTGGCTGGGCTGATTAAGAGTAGGGGTTATTTCTAAATATGGTGGTATTTGAAATGAGACCCAAAAGCAGTCATGTGATTTGAAAACAGAAAAAGCAAAGTAGAAGATGGAGAGAAAATTCGATGTGGAAAGAATAGCAAAAGCAAAGTTTAGAAGCAGAAATTCAATAGACTTTTTCCCCAGAATAGTGAATGTTTCCATTATCACATTAATAAGAAACATTAGTGCTTATTTTTTAATGTCTGTCATTTGCACACCACCTTTGTGCCTCTTGGCGTGCTTTTATTCATGTCATATCTATTTTAAATCTAATGTCTTGTTAATTAAATGAATGTATTAAAAAAGAAAGCATTTCACCCTAAAAAAGAAAAATCAATATTTCCTTGTTCAATTTCACCTTTAGAAACCTTGGGGGAAAGAATGAGGAGTCATAGAAAATGCTGAGTGAGGTTTTTATATTAAGCTAAGTAATTTGACATGCTGTCTCCAAGTTGGATCTTGGGGTATTTTTTTCCTATAACTTGGAAAGAAATGCTTGTGCATGTGAAAGTATGATGATGGAGCTGTGTGGGCTTAGTGTGTATATGAGTGGTGTGTGTGTATGTGTGTATGTGTGCATAACTGATGTTCAGTGGAAAAGCATTGTGGAAATGATAAAATAGCTTAGTATGACTTGGTAAGTGGTCACTCATCTATCCGCTGCTAAAATTTCTCCCCAGCCCAACCCCACTCCCATGACTTTCCAGACTCTACAGTCTAGTAACATGATTTCTACCCATATCAGATAAGAAATTGGGTATATGTATATGTGTATGTGCATATGCGTAAATGTACTCTTCTGGACTTTCATATATCTGTGTAAGCTGGGGTATACTTTGTATGTTAATTTATTTTGAGACACACTCTTTTCTCAAGTGACAGGACTTACCTGATAGATAACAAAGTGAGTGGAGGTCTTAGACCCAGACTGTGAAGGTGCAGAATGACTGTGATATTCTTGACAATGCTGTGCCCAACTTTGCTGACACCCCCAAAGACAAACCTGCCACTGAACTTTCTGTAAATCTGCGGAGATTCATGTAAAATCAATAATTTGTTGTCTAAATGTTAGTTTATAAAAACTAACAGAAGCCAAATAGGGGGCTCTATACCAAACTTCCAGATTGCTGACCTTGATACATTCAGTGTTTTCCTAGATTTAGATAGTAAATCACAGAAATAAACTTGCTGCTTGAATGATTAGTTCTTTGACATTAGATGCATGTGCGAATGAAGGACCTTAGCCTTTTCATCTAGAAATTGGGTGAATGGTTGAGAACCGTACTTCAGTTGTAAAGATTAAATGAAATAATAGCCAAAGTAAGTCATACAAATTAATATTCTCAGAATTCCCACACAAAAAAGTGATAATGAAAGCAATATGTAAAACTACACAACTGACATCTTTAGTATTTGTAAAAGTCAGAAACACAAGCTTGCACTTGCATTAAGTAGAAAAGAAACACTGAATCCAGAGCTCTCAAAAGTACTCCCTATCTTCAGGTAAGCTGAGGAGTGAGTGTGTGTGTGTGTGTGTGTGTGTGTGTGTGTGTGTGTGTGTGAAGGGGGGTGCAGTGTAGGAAAGGCAGAACAGGGGAGCAAGTTGCAGACCTATTATTTTCATGAAGTCACCATGAAAAAATCAAAATCATGCTAAGTTTGAAAAATGTGCTCCATTTGAGTTCTCACTCCTGGAAAGAGACTTAAAAGTTTCCTGAGCAGGCAATCATGGAAAACACATGATCCATAGGGAGAAAGATGGTAGGTTGGTATTTTTACTTGTATTAACTTTCTAAATTAAATTAGGGAGAACTTTTATGTTTATGGTGTCCATGCTTCCTCTTAAGAGCCGCGTGTCTTTACGTATGCTTAAGTCAACCCCTGTGCCTTTCAGGAGTGTTTTATTATTTCCCTCATATGGATATAGTACATTTCTTATTAAAATATTCCTCAATAATTTCTCCTTTGGTTGCCATTATAAATTGGGGTTTCTCTCTCTTTTGATACAAATTATTGCATCTAAGTGAAGTCTTGATTTATGTTAATAATTTTAACTTGCTAATATATTGAATTATCATTTGAGTTAATTTTAGTATTGACTCTAGGGTTTTCTTTTCTATTAAGATAACATTGGTTGTGACACTGTAATTGCTTCATATGTATAGGATCACACCTCTTCAGGTACATTATCAAACTATAGCATACTCACATCTAGGTTGTCAAATATAAAAATCATATTTTACCATTGATTATTTTTTTTTGGAAATATAATCATATCATCCCTGCAAATACTGTTTTTACTTATTTTTCTTTAATTTTTATACAAATAATTTCTTTGGATAGTGGTAAAAATTGTGAAAATTTTGTTGCCTTTATCTAATCTTAGTAGAGATATTTTTAGTGTCTCACCAGTAAGAAAGGTTTTGGGGGATAAGGTAAATATATTTTAAAAGTATATACTGCAATACTAATAAGCGTACATATTTTATTGGAAATGCATATACAATTTTTTTCAAATGCTTTTTTATAATCAATGGATATAATCATGTGATCTCCACCACGGGATATACTAGGGAATGATGTGCTATGATGTTGAATTTCCTAATATTCAACCAACCTTGCTTTCCTTGGATCAGCCCTACCTGTAATAATTTATTAGTGATAGCATATGATGCTAGATTTTATTCATTGATATTTTCCTTAGAATATTTGCATGAACATTTAGACACTTTATAATCTACATTATTTAAAACAATCTTTATCACATTTAATTACTAATGTTATATCCTCTAACCTTTAAAGAGCTTGGGGATTGCTTAGTTTTTAAAGGTTTGGAAGAATTTCATTGTGAAACCACCTGGGCCTTGTGTGGTAAAATTTCATGGTTAATTTCTCTATTTCTTCTGGAAATTTGGTCTGTCTAAGCTTTCTATTTCTAATGACTTAAATTTGGCAAATTGTATTTCTCTAGGATAGTACCTATTTAATTTGTATTTTCAAATTTATTTGTTCCAAGGTTTACCAAGTGGCACATTATGAAATGTTTATGGTGTCTTCTGATTGAAGAATTATATCTTCTTTGTAGTGCATATTTTAAATTCCATAGCCAAAAGGTTAGCACTTTTTCAGTATTATGAATTCCTTTAAAACGGGGGAAATATATTATAAAAATCAATATAAAATTTTGAAAAAACACAGCTCATTCAGAAAATAACACATCTGAGTGGATTTTTAAACATAAGTTTGTTTACCTTTACTCCTAATGGAGGGAATGGACACTACACTGAGATCAGTTTCCTCACTATCAGACTTGTTAGAATAAACTTGGTACTGATTGTTATGTTGTAGCATTAGGAAATATCTTGAAACTATGTATGGTTTTACAGATTTTTTACTTACAAAATTTCATCCAGGAGATGTGCCTTCAGTAATACAAAAATGTATATGTACAAGGTTATTCATAGTGACAATGTTGGGATTGCAAGACATGCTAACAATCTAAATATCCATACATAGGAGAAGAATTGAGAAGAGGGTGGTCAGTAGGTAATAGGAAATATGCACATAGTGAATAAGTGGCATTAACAAAAGTGTGAGGAAGCTCTCATCAACTGATTTATAGGCATAATATTACACGAAAAATACAAAGTACAAAATGTTACTAGAGGGTTATAAGGATACTAATTCTATTCATGGGTTCCTCCCCTTTTGTTCCAATCACCATCTAAAAGGCCTACCATCAGATACTATTTTTCATTGGGGACTGGTTTCAACATATAAATGTTTTAGCACATGGCAATTTGAAGTCATACAATAAATAAAAAGTAAATAGAAATGAATACTAAATGACAAAAACTATATCCGCTAAATGGTGTTCAGCCAAAAATAGAGGCATCAAACATAGAGGTAGACTCAACATTATGAAATGGGGAGCTGTTAAAGCTGTTAGTAGATATCAAAATAAGACATACATTTTCTGAAGATGAGTTGGGGAGGTATGAAACATGGTTGGCTTTGGGATCACTGACCCTCCTTATCTTGGGGCTATTGTCTTGGTGCTGGGAATTCCACTTGTCAGCTAGCTGTAGGGTCATGCAGAGGCTTCTCACCAAGGGCAACAGTCCTGGTAGGAGGAACTTACTGGAAAACCAGTATCTGCTGAAAACAGGCGATTGTAGAATAGAGATACAGGCTTGGACCAGCAGGAACAATGGAGCCCCCCAGGCAACAGTCCCAGGTCACTTCACCCTAGTTTACATCCCCAATAACTACCCCCATGCAGGTACACTCCTTAAATACTCACCCCACCTTTGTACTAATTCTAATAAATACTAGACTGGCTTTGGATGGAGCCTGCACATTACATCTGGTTTAGCCACTCTAGGCTTCTCATTGCTCCACTGGACTTTGAATAGTCTCTCTCATCTCGTAATGCTCCGGATGTTGCTGGCTGCAAGGTGGCCCTTGGCAGTTCAGGAAATGCCAGTTAGATGGGGCCAGAGGAATTTTTGTTCTTGGGTACTGGATGTTTAGGAACATCCAGTTTAGGAACATCTGTTTAGAATTCAGTACTTGTTGTTTGTGAAGGCTCAAGTGGGAAGACTCCCTCCAGTGTAAGACATGGCCATGTGATAAGTTAGAATAAGATCCTGTCAGCAGAATCTCTGATGGTTAATTGCATCTCATGTCAATCATAACCTGGGCTATTCTGTTTACCATATACCTGTGCACCTACATACAAACACATAGTGTATATGTAGGGGAGGGTGGGTGAATTCAGCTCTTATTTCTAAGTAATAACAAGTATTCTTCATACTTCTGTTTCGACTCCATCTTTCTGCCTGCCTACTCCTCAATTATTTAGTTACTACTTTTCATTTTTTTTCCTTACCAAAGGGAAATATTAATGAATCTATATTGTCATTTATCAGAAATTCTTCAGAAGTATAATGAATACAGATGGGTGAATTTCTTTCTTCCTCATTTTCTTTCTTCTGAGGTTCCTCTCTCCACTGTCTTGTCCTAGTCCCTGAATTTTTTTTTTAAAGATTTATTTATTTGTGCATACAGAACTGGGCTATAGTCCAGAGGCTCAGGGGCGGTGAGAGGCTTCACCAGAGACAAGAGTGGGGAGCAGAATAGGCAGATCGAAATAGTGCACTGCTGAGGGGAGCTGCGGGCGGGTCAGGAGAGGTCTGCCACACCATGTGGTCACCTCCAGGGCAGGTGGGAATCGAACTCATGTGGAAGTGGCTTTAGAGTCTCAGTGCTGTGCTTTAACCTGCTGCACCACCAGGGAGGGCCCAGTCCCTGAATTTTGAAAGGAGAGTATGAGGCATGGCATTTTCTCTTTTGAACTTTTCAATGCTATAATATCATCCCTAAACTTCTGACATATAGATTGATCAGAGCACTTAGAAAGGAATTTGGCCTACTAAGAATAATTAGAAAAATGCTTAGATACAGTTAGCACTTCCTCCCAAGTCTTAAGAAGCTGCCTTTGAAGGACAATTGTGATTCCAACCATTCAACCTTCTGAGGAAAAGAGAGTTAAGGTTTCAGATGGCAATGTGCAAGCATTTGTGAGATGTCCAGACACCATCTCCTCCACCTTAGTGCATATCTGTTCTCTGATTGGTAAAATATGTTTAGAAAAAGGTAGGCACTACACATATTTGAATGGGATAATAGAGCCTTATTAATCCTGATTTCTGGTACAGCTCATGAAATAGTTGTACTTTTCAACACAAAACTTTAATCTAAGACATGGTGAGTGAGCAGTTAAATGTGAGAAAACTTGGATGAGGTTATTTTTGTCTTTTTCTAGACTAAGAATTTGAATTCACTTCATTTTTTATCTTATTATTTGGATAGATCAGGGGAGATATTTTCATGGTTTCACCTAAGATCTTTGAATAGGGGAATTCGAATACCCTGTATTGCATTATTTATTTGGAATCAGCAATCAGACAAATGGGTGAAGTTAGGGCTCCTCACCTTGTCTAAAACAACAGAGTTGAGTTATACATCATCCCCTTTACAGTCCTGTGTGATCTAAAGTGTAGTTGGTAAGACAGTTACCATAACTTCCTGTTCTACAAGTAAAATGATTACATAGCTTTCTGTGTTCTGCTTTTCACTGGCACAGTAAACATGTTTTGTTTTTTAAGATTTATTTCTTTATGCATACAGAACTGGGGGACAGACCAGAATTGCAGGGGCGGCTGAGAGGATTCAACAGACACAGAGAGGGACGCAGAAGAGGCAGATTAACAAAGTACACTGCTGAGGGGAGCAGTGGGCGAGACAGGAGAGGTCTGCTGTGCTATGTGGGTCACCTTCCTGGCTGGGGATCAAACTTGTGCTGAAGCTGCTGTGGCTAGCTTCACTGTGCTTTAGCCTGTAGTGCCAGTAGGGAGGGCCATGAACACATTTTCAGCACATTTTCTGTCTCTTGATTTTTCTTTCTTTCCTAGAAGAAACAGAATATATTAAGACTTGCCTTTGTAACATTGAGAGTTTACAATATGTAAATATCCGTACATTGTAAACACTTAAAATTTTTTATTAAAAAAAAGAATAAAATTTCTCCATCACTATGTCCCTTCGTTATTCACTTCCCCTTTCATTCATAGCATTTGACTTGTTGAAATCATTAACTTAGTACTTAAGTTCTACTTGAAATAACTGATTACTTATTATGGGAGTGGACAGTTAAACTTGCATTCCTTACTTTATACACTTTATTCCATATACCAAAAGAAATATCCAGATCAACTAAATGCTTTAACTTAAAAGAAAAAGGAACCTGAAGTTAGTAGTTTACAATGCTGTAAAAATATTTTTATGTCATTCATCTGGGGAAGAGTTTTGTATACTTAGTTTTAGTGGATCATCTTGAAAAGACTGGGAAAGCTAATTGCAATACTCATTTCATATAGTGGAGGAAAAAAAATTCACTGTAATGAATAACCCTAAAAGAATTTTGAGAATATACATACCATTTTGCATCTTTGCTTTTAGTAAATGAGAGTAATTTATTTCCTTATCTCAGACTTTCTAAAATTCCACTTTACATTTTGCTTAACTAAGGGGAAAATGCAAATATGAGAATCTTGCATTATGTTTTTGAACTTTATTTGAAACTAGTTATTAATAGAGAAAATGAAAAATATGAAGCTAATATAAAATAATTTCCAAAGGCCAGGTGACTAGAATGATTAATGAGAAAACAATGCTGGTGGCCAAATATTTCCTGAAACACAACTGAGATTTGGGAAGTCTGAAAATCTGACTCAACTTTGCAGAATCTTCACATAATTATATCCTTTTAACTCTTCAGGAAGCACTGGAAACTTGAAGATTTTTCAATTTTTAATGATTTCCCTCTACTCATGTCCTTACATCTGTACCCCTGAATTTTTCTTTAGATACTTCAGACATATATTTTTTTTTCTCTATGATGACTGTAAATTATTCATAAGTCTAGAAGTACTTTTTCCTTTCTTACTTCCTGTATAAGTTGCTCATTCCTCACCTGATTTGGTTATGACATGGTTGCTCTATAAGTACTTAGTGAATTAGTGAAAAATATGAAGTACCAGGTTCAAATTAAGTCTCCATTTTAACCTGTATTATATACATATTATTCATCTAAGTAAATTGATCAACTTGCTTTAGATCACTCTTCATATTTTTATTTCTTTCTTGATTTTCCAAGAACTAACCTTTTGTAACGATTATATTCTGTTTAACATAGATATTTTTTAAATTATGGTATACACATAGAGATTGGTATGAATCATAAATTCCCTGAATATTAAAAATACAATCACACATCATATAGCCAGATTAAGAAATAGACCATTTTCAAGTTCCCAGATCCTCCCTTAATGTCCCATACCAGTAACACACTGTCAAAGGTAGCCTTTTTTTTCTTTGACTTGTCATGCCATAGTTTGATTTTGAGCTTTATGTAAAAATAACCTATTTTTACCCAGTATGTTTCTAGAATTCATCCAGGTTGAGTAGTAGTCATAATGTACATGTAGTTC
>NW_004567103.1:72007737-72013003 GCF_000260355.1 Condylura cristata | reverse complement strand
TTTTTTTTTTTTTAGATAGACAAAATGGAGGATTTTCAGATGAAAATATAATCATCAGTTATCTCAAAGGTTCTAAATTCCATCCACATATTCTTGTAGGAGAGAAGAGGCAAAGACAGAGAGAGGAAAAGATGATATAGAAAGACAGAAGTAAATTAGCTGTTGATGTGACCATAAGCCAGGGAATACTGTATAATATTAGATACAAGAAACAATTGCTTTGAGTACCAAGTTGGTTGTGATTTGTTAGAGCAATGATAGGAAATGAATACAAGTTTCATAGAGACTCTTCAGTTTATGGCTCCATGAATTTGGCCCAGATTCCCACCAAGAATTGGCAAATACTCTAAGGACAAAGAGCTTGTAGTATCTCTGAGATTCAATATTCTTGAAAAATAAGATTGCTACTGGCAGTCCACTTATGACGGTAGGTAAATAAATAGTAGAAACATACATAGAGAGATACATATCTACATACATGCATACATACATACATACTTAGACATACAGACAGACAAATAGTAGGTTGGTAGACAGGAAGAATTATTTGACTTTTTTAGTCTATTCTCAGTTGGATTGTTGGTATGGACTAAGGTATTCCATTATAACCAAAAGCAGAACTCAGATGGAAACTTCTTTTAATAAAAATTTTCCCTTTTTCCCCTAAATTTGTTTAATCTTTAAAAAGAGATATTAGGGCAGTAATCCTTGGCCCACCTGTAACTATACAGGTGCTTCTTTCCACCTGCTCTCTCCCTCTGCAGGGCAGCAGCCTCCTGCCTGCCCATGACCTGTACCATGTTGCTACTTCTCTTCACTGACCACCTTCAGTGGAGGCCACTCTCTTAAGGCCCCCAGGCTGCAACCATGCAGGTCTCTCTCTCTCTGCAAACCTGTCCCTTCCAGGGCAGCTCTTCCTGCCCACTTACACCCATGCAAATGTCTTTTCCTCTCCTGATTCTTTCTAATAAACTTCCTCTTTAAATACATAAAAAAAAAAAAAGAGCGAGCGAGAGAGAGAAATTAGTAACTGTTCCTAAGTCTTAGAGAATATAGTCCATATTCTAAGGTACAAAATAGTGAATAGAATAAGATGTCCTGTCGTTCTTTAATGCTATTTCAATTACTAAATAAAATTTTGGCTCATAATTATGTGCTGGCATTAGAATAAATGTAAGGTTGTTAGGACAGATAATTCAAAGTTGAAAAAGATATATTTCTCTAGTTCTCAGTGGTAGAATAAAAAAGTCTAATTAACATGTAGACTAAATCTTGGTCATTCTCTGGTTCTAATTCATTATTCCATTATTGTCCATTGGGAATAAAGAATATATTTTTATTAATTTATTAATAATTGCAGTATAATTTATTAGCAACTATGAAAATTGTATAATACATCTAGGAAATGAGATAGTTGATAACATCAGAAATTTAAAACCTTATCCATCAAGAATAAGGATTGAGTGTGTGTGTGTGTGTGTGTGTGTGTAAAATGGTAGGCTTTTTGAACTTCAGAAAATTAGATTTTTAGTGTTTTATTTTTCACTTTGAATTGCTATGCATTAAAATAAATACTTTGAATAGGAACTTTTAAAAGTCTGTCCTCACTTTGCATGAGCTTTGATAACTAGGAAACTTGGAGATAAAATAGCATATATAACTTTGCTTCAGAAGCAACCTTTCCCTTGTCAGATGGGAGAGTGGGGAATGTCGGCCATTCAGTAGGAAATATGAATGCATGAAAGTAAGACAACCATAGACCATCTCAAGGGAAAAGGAACAGTTTAGAGCTGCAAGAGAATTAACATCAAATGCTTCTCAGATTGATGATGTGGTGATAATTGGAGAAAAATGACAGACAAGAGGTGTGTTGCTGTGTCCTCTGGGGTTTCTGTGTAAAAACTGGTTTGTTGTGTGGCACCTGGAGTGAGAGCTATGACAGTAACATTCCAATCTGTTAGTTTGCAACATTTTTTAAAAAAGGAAAATCATTAAAATAAATTTGTATCAGTTTCTTCAAACTTAGGAAATGAAAACATCAAACTTTTAATGGAGGGACAAAAGAGAAAAGTTAGATCTCTCCTGTTTACTTGACTTTCAGGAGAAAAATGCCTGACTGGTCAGAATCATGTATGGTATATAGTATTTTCCTGGGAACAGTGATCTTCAGTTTTCTGTGTTGTATTATAAATAATGAATTGCATTAGTAACCTTATGCATATCTTTTACCTGCTAGTTGGTTATTTATGAGTGTTGCAATCTAAGTTTAAATAATTAGACCGTTTAGGAAATCTAAATGTTACTCTACAGTGTATTTTCCAAAAGAAAACATTTCAGAAAGGAGGAAATTCCTTTTACAAATTTAAATTATATGTGTCTCTCTATATATCTCTCTGTGTGTGTGTATTTAAATGTGTGTGCATTCATACTTATATACACAAACACATACATGACTTGATTTAATGTACAAATGATTTTGTTCTGATATATTACACATATGAATCATTACAAAATCAGGAATAAACTTAAAATCTTAAGTTATATTTGAAAAGTGAGTTGTGGTAAGTAGCAGATTCATAGCTAACAATACGGTTAATTTCACATAGAATTTTAGTAATTTGCTGATAGGAACAAATCTTTAAAACAGACTAACATTTTTAAGACTCTGAAAATGACTACTTTGGCATCTGGGGATAGTGTTATACATGATAACAGTCTTCTCTGTCTTGGAATTCTGAGTCTAAATTGTGCTGTAGCATCCAGTTTTGCACAACAGACTATGAGGTCAGGATGTACTGCAAGTGAATGATCTGTGTCTGATCTACCCTCACTGCTTTCTGTTGACTCAGTATAAACCTGGCCTAAATCCCATCATATTCCTAATCCCAAAGGATAGCAGTAACCCTTCAAATACCATTATTCTAGTGCTACTTTTATTGTTAATGTGTTGTCCACTATGGAAATATATATATATATATATATATATATTCTGGAGGCTTATAAAAGTTGTCATTGGGTGTTGAAAAGTCTCCAGATGGAACATGTGAAAAATTTGTTCTCTATGATTCCATGTGTACTCCAGAGAATCCCAAAGATTCTTCTACCACAAATAAATGCAATATATAAAACATCTAACCTTTTGGTAAAAGTAAGATAATACCTATAGGTTATTGTCAGTTTGAAAATTCAGAATTGATGAACCACTTGCTAGGAATGTTTTACGGAAATTCAAAAAAAATAGGTGGTTAAACCCAATCCTGTAACACTATCCCATTTCTTAATTATATAATTTTTCTTTACCTTTTTTTGGTTTGAGTGTGATAGTGATCAAATCTCTGTTCTTATTGTTACACCTGAGATCTGAGGCTGCTATAGTGGGGCAGGTCAGGAGAAGTCTGCTATGCCATGTGGGTCTACTCCCAGGTGTGGCCAGGGATTGACCTGTGCTGAAGTACCGGTGGCAAGCTTCACAGTGTTGGTTTTAACCCACTGCACCAACAGGGAGGGCTGGAATATCACTCTCTTTAAATATCACTCATTAGAATTGTTTCCTTCCAAGTTTGTCCCTTATACAAAAACTCAGGTGAATAGAAATGACTCCATGTTTAAAAGTCTCAAGTGTTGGAGGGCTATTCCTTTGAATTTAAATATTTTCAGTTTTAACTTTGCGTGCATCTTAAATCCCAGGGAAGTAATTCTACAACAGCTGTACATTTATTTTATAGTAGTTTTCATCAATTCAGACCCTGCTTGCTCTTCTAATACATTATTTATCATTGTGTTAAGAATAATGTCAGCAGTAGGTTGTTGTCAGCATATTTTTCCATATTAGTAGTACCTGCTAACTTATTTTCTTACATTGCAGAAGTAAATTGACAATACAAGTCTATGCTTCTAACAGTTCATATTTTCAGTAAAGATCTTTAGTTTACTTATTTTTTTTATCTACTACCTGTCTTTAATATTCCCTTTGTCATTTTTAAAAGGAAAGATGTGGAGGGTGATTTAGGGAGCAGGCCATTTTATTTTAGTGGGTGATTCTTAAGCAGATATTGACCACTCTGAAGAGTCCTGTACAGCTGCACTCTCATTTGATTCTTGATTCTACCCTGGAGATAGGAGGCCTCATTAAGTTCTAAGGAGCAAGCCACTAGTTATAGGAGGTTAAATGGATTGCCTGAAGGCATGCATCTAGTACCTGAAAAAACTAAACAGTGAAATGGTCTTTATACTCAACAATATATTTAATGATGGAGAAACAATGAACATAAATGAAAGTGTTTAACATCTCAAACCCACAGTTATATGTAGCCAGTTGCCACTCATGGACTCTCAGCTGTCTCTGAATATTAAATTAACTTTAGAGGTTTGAAAAATGTATCAGTGGGCCATTCTTTAAACATATGTGATTTATTAGAATTTGGACTGAACTCTAGCATCAATGTTTTCAAAATATGCCCAAGTGTTCTAAGATTCAAATAGGTCCAGGAACCATTTTTTCTCCATAAAAACTGAATGTACAATACTTGAATGGAACAAAGAAGTATTTGGCTTAGGATGGTATATAAGAAGAGGAGGTATGTTTTGTGATAGTATATCAGAGTAAAGGCAAAAATATGTTTTGTTTAACTTTATTAGATAATTGTTCTTCATTGGCCCAATATTTACTGAAAGTAAATCCTTAAAGTTGAGTGCAAGAAAAACAATACATTACATTTTCATGGTTGAAGCTGCCCATGCAAATTAATACATTGAGGTAAAGCAATTAAGTAATTAGTTAATCAAGAATTGTGCTGTTCATAGATAGGACGTGGATGGTTGTGTGAAGTTTGAGAGGGGGTTTCTATTTTTATGAAAAGGAAGTTTTAGAGGAGCAGAGGATGTTGTTAGAAAGGACTAAAGAGCTAAGTGATTTAGGACACTCATGAAGGAATGAAGAGAAAAGCCAATATATAAATGTAAAAAAGAGGATAACAGCCCTCCCTGGTGGTGCTGAGGGTTGGATCACTGCAGTACTGCAAAGCTAAGCCAAGCAGTGGCCACTTCAGTGAGAGTTCAATCCCTGCCCTGGAGGTGACCCACATGGTGCAGCAGACCTCTTCTGTCTTGCTCATTGCTCACCTCAGCAGTGTACTACTTCTAGCTGCCTGTTCTACTCCCCACTCTGTTTCTGGTGAAACCTCTCGCCACCCCTGTTCCTCTGGCTTGTACCTCAGTTCTGTATTCATAAGTAAATAAAATCTTAAAAAAAATAAAAAGAGGATGA
>NW_004567103.1:71982233-72007588 GCF_000260355.1 Condylura cristata | reverse complement strand
TTTACTTTATCACTTTTCTACACCTCCCTGCTCTATGGAAAGGACACCTATTGTAAAGAACAACCAGTTGATCAATAACTAGTAACTTAATGCTTAAGAAGTGGTGACAACTTTCTAGATAATGTTATGCTGCCAGAGCTTGAAGTAAATATTTTGCAGGAAGAGAAGCATATCAATAAATAAGGTGGCATAAAACTAAGTGGGAAGAGTAAGAGAAATGACAGGAGCTATAATGAGCAAAGATAGAGATGCTATTGCTAATAGCTATGCTAAGGGATGACACTGAACTAAATTATTTGTAGATAAGTGAGGATGGTCATGTAAGTGGTGGATGATGGGACAGAAAGTATAGGACATAAACCATGACTGTGTGCTTTCTTCATGGAATTCAGTTCAAACTTCACTTCCCTTTCACCTCTTAAATGAATGTTTTCCTGATTCCTACACATATTATTGATTACATCTTGTTTTGTCCCACACAGGCTAGTCTTGAATGTAATAAAACTGGTCAAATTATTCTTAGGTCACATAGCTGACTTAACTAGATTCTGACCTTCTTGAAGGGAGTCACCATACTTGAATTTCTTCAGGCATTCTTCAGGAAATGATTGTTTGTTTTCCTAGAAAGAAAATGAAAGAAGAAAATGTAAAGGCAAAGTCAGTAGAGAGAAAGAAATAAGATGCCTACATATATTTTAGATCCATTTACTATAACAAACAAAACATAACAAGCTAGCAAAAACAAAAGAACATTCTGTGATCAGCAATTACTGTTATTTATTGAATGAGTATTATGTGTTTTACACAAATTTCTCATTTGATCATCTCTATCATTTTGGAGGCAGCAAAAGTATAATCCCTTTATAAGATCAGGGAATGGTAGTACAGGGAAGATAAAGCACTATCACTGTGATAAAAAAGATTGTAGAAATTTTATCCATATTATTTTGTTAGTTCATAGCTTATGAAATGTAACCAAAACAGACCTACCATATTTCTTGAAATTCCCCTCTTAGTTTTCTACCCACAGAATGCAAAACACCCAATTCAAAAGAATATGTGTACTCCTATGTTCATTGCAGCACTATTTACAATAACCAAGTGTTAGAACCAACCTAAGTGCCAAGGGATATAGGAGCAGAGTAGGAATACATACATACATACATACATATATATATATATATATATATATATAATATACTACTACTCAGCTATAAAAAAAAAAAAGATGGACTCTCTGCCTTTGCAACAACATGGATGGAAATGGATGGAATGATGCTAAGCAGAGTTAAGTAAGTAGGAGAAAGACAGCTACTTGGTTTCACTTATATGCAGAATATAAAGAAACAAGCAGAAGTCTAACTAAAAGTCCAAACTAATTGCAAGCCTTAGAAGTCTGACTGTAAAATTGAGGCTACCGGCAGGGCTAAGAGAGAGAGTAGGCAGCAGGATATGGAAAGTATATAGTGGACAATGGTGAAGATGTATGTATGGGTGCTTTCCTGGTAGATGTGGTGTGGTAGCATGTGTATGAAAGGGTATGATTTTACACCTCTAAACCATATACAGTGTTGAAAATGTGTTAATTCAATAACACAAAATATAAAATGGAAATAAATGAACTAGTGATCCAAACAATAATAGAAAGTGTCAATGAAACCAAGAGCTGGTTCTTAGGGGTAAAAAAAAAAAAAAAAGTAGATAAAGTATGATTTAATTGGGGAAGAAGAGAGAAAAAATTAAAATAAAGTTGAAAACAGAAGTTATAGTAGATACAGAAACACAGATAAGATAGTATAGGCATCTTTATTGCAAAAGAAAATGATCAATCTAGAAGAAATGGAAAAATTCTTAGGAACATACATTCCAAGACAAACCAGGAAGAAACAGAACATCTAAACATAGCAAGCATGAGTAAGAAAATGGAAAAAAGTAATAAAACACCTCTCAAATAACAAAAGCAGAGAACTAAATATCCTAATCAATTCTACCAAACTTTCAAAATATAACTTTATAATTAACCTTCTCATATTCTTCAAAAAAATTGAAAAGGAAACTCCCACATTTTATGAAGCCATAATTACTCTAATTTCAAAACCAGAAAAGAACATCACAAAAAATAAAACTACAAACTAATATCGCTGATAAACATAGATAAAATCTTCAGCAAAATATTATTGAATTTTATTCAACAATGTATTAGAAGTATCATATTACATAATCAAGTGGGATTTATTCCTGGAATGTAAGGATGGGTAAATATATGCAAATCAATTATTGTGATAGACCATATGATACAAAGGGAGGTCAGAAATCATGCAGTCATTTCAATAGACACACAAACAGTATTTGACAAGATTCAATATCCATTTTGATCAAAAGTCCTCAGCAGAATTGGTAAGGAGGAAACATTCCCCAACATACTTATATTAGTGGTGTCCTTCTAGGCTCATTTCACTGAAGATATTTGTAGACTTCCTCATGCCATTTAATTTACAGGCAGCAGCAGGGTGGCCAGTTTTCACACTAATATGGAGTTAGTGCCCGTTTCCACACAATGGGAGCTCAGTCTGGGGAAGGAGGTATTTAGACTGTTAGTGGTGAATATATTGTACTATCTGAAGATGTTGATATTATACACTTTCAAAACCTGTTTATGTAATAAACCAATGTTATTTCAATAAACACTGAAAACAATTTTCAATAGTTAAGGAAAAATATAGAAATGCTACTTGGGTGAATTGGTGGTGGGAGGCCCATAGAGATTACAAGATGGAAAAATGCACAAAATGAAGAATGATATAAAAAAAATTAAAAAAAAACTAAAAAATTGAAAAAAT
Source organism: Condylura cristata (assembly GCF_000260355.1). Lineage (NCBI taxonomy): Eukaryota > Metazoa > Chordata > Mammalia > Eulipotyphla > Talpidae > Condylura > Condylura cristata. The sequence goes on along the minus strand of NW_004567103.1, from coordinate 72,004,748 downwards.
AAAAAAGAAAGAAGAAAAAATATATACTACTCATTTAGTAACTTCTTGTCCATAATGAACTGAATTGTGTCTTCCCTAAAAACATGGATTACAGTTCTAATCCAGAGTTCCTCAGAATGTGGAGAATGAGCCTTTAAAGAGGTGACTGAGTTAAAATGAGACTTTTAGATTTGACTCTTATCAGATCAGACTGGTGTCCTTATAGGAGAAAAAACAAACAAACAAACAAACAGAAAACATGTGCACATCTAACAAGGTACCAGGGAGATATTTATACCAATAAAAACCATGTGAATATGTAGCAACATAGCAAAGAGACCATCTCTCTAAGCTAAGGAGAGAAGTTTCAGAAGAAGCCAACCTTACTGACATTTTGATCATGAATATCTAGCTTTCATAAATATGAGAAATAAATTTATGTTGTTTAAAGTTACCCAGTCTGTGGTAGTATACCAAGGCAGCCAAGCAAACTATCAGAGCTTGTAATTCATATCTTTTTAACAATACTAATCATTTAAATGTTTTATAATTCATTAGCTTTCACTTTTTGACATTCAAGTGGCTATTACAACCACGTAATTAATAAGGGTAAGTAAATCATACCTAAGCATGTAGGCACATATTGGTAAACATTTCTGCTACTGTCCTTGGAGAAAAGTACACAATTGGTGTAGATATATATGAGATAAATAACTGCACTATAAAATCTAGTCAAAGTATGTATTTATTTAAAAATCACTTAAATACATACAAAAGTATGTAAAATTATAAATACATACAAAAGTATGTATTTATTTAAAAATCACTGAAGGTAATTTGAAATATTTGCTCTTGTAGTCATGTAGGAGCCTCTCTATCTTTTCAAGTTTAAACATTAGAAACATTCAACCATACATTTCTGTATAAAATACATATAAGTCATTGTCAAATCTTTCTAAACTTTGAGTAGGAGAACTTTATAGGAAATTAGTAAGCTGATTTGGTTTGATATACAGTAATACATTTAAACACCATTTAAGTAGACATGAGAGGAGAATCAAAGGCTGTAGAAATAAACATTAATTTCTTCTGAAAGTCTTCAATATTTAGTTTGTACTTCCTTTATGTTCACTTTTGCATTGTATCATTTAATGAGATTATGTTCTATTTAACAACTTAAAAAAAATTCTTTCGAAGACAGAATTTAGCCCTCTAGTTATATCAGGTTTTGCGATGACATATAGCTTTTGAACTTCCTATCTTTTTTTTTTTTTTTTTGAAGAGTTGTTAGAATAACTCATTTGAGGGAGCAGGGGAAATTTATTCATAATACAGTTGTTTCTTCCAAACTTTGATCCTATTGATCACAGAAACATGAACTAATCTTTCTTAGCTATGTATTTTTTTTTTTTTTTACTGGAGTTCAGTAGTTTGTGAAGGTGAGCATTCATTGGCAACCTATTATAGTAAAGTACTTCTCAAGCATTTTATGTTTCTAAGGTATCAAGTGACCTCCAATAGTTTTTATTTCAGTTATTGAGGAGATATTTGCATATATAGAAATAGTGTCATGAGAAAAACTATTTAATGGTCCAACTGTTTAATATTTGTGTTCATAAAATTTGACATTGATCAAGGGCACATAGCCCTTTTAAAATTATTAATCCAGATTTTCATTTTGTTACTTTACCTAAACTCTACCTAACACACACACACTCATTATTGACACCACATAAATAAAATGTATTTATCTATTTATATATCTATCTATCTATGTATATATTAAAGTGTGTTTATTTATGCATACAGAGATGGGGTACAGGCAAGAGGTGCAGGGGCAGTGAGAGGCTTCACCTGAGACAGAGTGGGGAGCAGAACAGGCTGATCAATAAAGTACACTGCTGAGAGGAGAAGATGATCTAGTTATAACTTCAGTGTTTCAAACTAAATTTTCTCAGAAAAGCCAGCATTTTATATGGAAAAAAATAAAGCTCTAAGTTATTTGAACATTATATGTGTGCTATGTACTTCTCATTTTTAATGCACTGAATATAACCCAGTTTAATTATTTAGGGGAACTTTTAGTATAGAAATTATAAATGATCTTAGCAAAAAGTTCTGTTTGAAATATAGCCCTACCATGTGTTTACTAACTAGGGGCAGCCCAATTAATCTTCTTGTGCTTTAGATTCCTTGTCAAAATAGGACTATTAATACTTTTAGTGAGCATTACATGATTCACAGTGTAGGAAATTGTTTGATAAACATTTGGGCGCTCCATCAGGTTTTTTTTTTTAATTTCTATATTTCATGGAAGTTTGTGAAATTAGCACCTGCCTATTGTTAGACTACAAAAAGGATATTGAGGAATGGAAATCAGCTTATATCTTACAAATTGGGAAGGAAGTAAAAATTCCACCTCTGCAGATGACATGATCTTTTATGTAGAGGATCTTAAAGAATGTTCAAAAACTGTTAGAGCTAAAAAATTAAATCAACTGAGTTTCAAATTACAAATTCAACATATAAATTTAGAGGTGTACTCATTCCCTAAAAATGAACAATCTTAAAAATACAGATAGGGCCCTCTCTGGTGGCCAGCAGGTTGAAGCATAGCACTGAGAAGCTAAAGCCACTTCAGCATGAGTTTGATCCCGTCCCCGAAATGATCCACATGGCGTGGCAGACCTCTCCTGATCCGCCCACTGCTCCTCTCAGCAGTGTACTTTATTGATCAGCCTGTTCTGCTCCCCACTCTGTCTCAGGTGAAGCCTCTCACTTCCCCTGCACCTCTTATTTCTGTATGCATAAATAATCACACTTTAATATATATATATAGATAGATACATACATAAACAGATAAATAAATTTTATTTATGTGGTATCAAAAACAATAAAATGCTTTAGAATTAACTTATCAAGAGGGGAAATACCTATACACTGAAATTTATAAGACACAGTTAAAAGAAATAGAAAGTTATGCTATGTTCATGAATCAGAATAGTTAGTATTATTTTTAAAAATGCCCACCCTTTCTTAAGCCATCTATAGATTCAATACCGTTCTTATAAAAATGCCAATGGAGCCCTCTCTGGTGGTACAATGGTTTAGGACTCAGCACTACAAAGTAGCCACAGCTACTTCAGTGTGAGTTCAATTCCCTGCCTCAGGGGTGATCCTCACAGTGCAGCAGACCTCTTCGGTCTCACCCATTGCTCCCCTCAGCAGTGTGCTTGGTCAATCTGCCTGTTCTGCTCCCCTCTCTGTCTCTGGTGAATCCTCTCACCATTCCTGCACCTCTGGCTTATACTCCAGTTCTGTATGAATAAATAAAAATAAATCTTTAAAAAATGCTAATGGAGAAACAACCCTAAAAGTCACATGAAACCACAAAACATCCTAAATAGTTAAAGCAACTTGGAGAAAGAACAAAGCTGAAGGCATCACATTTCCTGGTTTCAAACTATATTACAAAGCTGTAGTAATCAAAGAAGTATTTTACAGGCATAAAAACAGACATTAAGAACAATGGAATAGAATCTACAACATGGAAAAAAATCCACACATATGACCTATTAATATTTGACAAGAACCCCAAGAAGAGTCGGTTGGGAAGCATAGTCACTTCAATAAGTAGTGTTGGAAAATTAGGATGGTCAGATGCAAATGCATAAAATTAGACCTTTATCAGGAAAAATAAAGAAGTGGAGTAAGGACTTAACCATAAGATCTGAAACTGTAAAAGCAGAGAAAATGGAGGGGAAAAGATCTTTTAATATTGGCCTGTGCAATTAATAACAGATGAGGCTATGTGACACTAAAACCTCCCTCCAGCAATCAGTAAAGTTAGAAGGCAATTTATGGAATAGGAAAAAAAATACTGAAACCAATATAAGTGGTTATGTCCAAAAATAAATATGGAACTTGTGCAATTCAACAGTAATCAAACATGTTATTCAATCAAAAAAGGAAAAGGACACAAATACTTTTTTCCAAAGAACACATACACATGGCCCACAAATAACCTGGAAAAATATTAAGCATTATTATTTGGGAGCTGTACACAAAAGCCACAGTGAGATTATTTCTTCATAACTGTGAGGATGACCATTTCCAAAAAGACAAGGTTCAGGTGTTGGTGAGGATATACAGAAAAGGGGACTCTACCCTTGTGGTGAGAATGTATGTTGGAAATGCCACTGTGGAAATCAGCATGAAGATACCTAAAAAAGTCAAAACTTGCTCATCATGTCTTAGCCTTTTGTGTTAGACCTGGGCATTCAACAATAATGTATTATATAGCCTGTGCTAGATTCAGTGCAGGTAGTGACAATATCATGCTGAGAAAAATGAGAACAGATTATGTCATCTTGGAATTAACAAAAAGGGAATGTTAACATTAATCCAAAGTAAAAATTATGGGCGGAGATTTTACAGGGAATACACCTGAAATGAGAAAACATACAAGCATACATTATACAAAAATATACAATGTGATGCTATTTATGTGTGTGTGTGTGTTTATGTGTGTGTGCTGTTACACATATAAGTACATGTCTCATGATCCAGTTATCTTACTTGTTTCTGGGGATTTACCAGAAAAGTACAAAAACAGTAATTTAAGAAAGTGATTCACTCCCATGTTTAATACAGACTATTTACAATAGTCCAAGAACTGGAAATCAACCAAGTGCCCATGGACTGATAAAGGTATAATGAAGATGTCCTGTACTTACACAATGAAACACTATTCAACTACTTAAAGAAAGATGGATTCTTACTATGTGCAACAATTTGTCTGCTCCCAAAGGATATTATGCTTAATGAAATAAATCAAATGGAGGAACACTCATAAGAAACCAAGAAAAGTAATGCATTAAATGATCCAGAAATATATGTTAGACTCTAAAAACAGAATAGTTGTTACCAGAAGGAATGGGGAAAGGTGGTTGAGGAAATTGGGACAAAGGGGATATGGTATAGGGTAGAATTGGACTTTTAGTGATAAAATTAATATAGTACATACACATGTTCATTATCAGTGATACACATCTGAATCTGGAGTAATGCTATAATGCAATGTTATTTCAATGAATACATCACACAAATATAAAAACACAATTGTATTTGTAGTGATACTCTTGAAAATGCAACATTTTAAAAATATTTATTGAATATTTTAATTTATTTTATTAAATAAACTTATTTAATTAATGCATGTAAGTATTTTATTAAATATTTTTAAAACCTACCTATTTTACAAAATTATGTCACTCTTGGATTCACTACCATTTGATTCTGGGTAGTTTTAACCTTGGTTTTGGTACATGTCAGTTTTATAGGTGTTTTTCTTGAAATTATTTTATGATGAGAGGACTTGTTATTAATTTTATTTGGCAGGGCTTGAGGATGCTTCGAATTATTTAAGGTCTAATTTGATTTGTCAAGATTTTTTGTCAAACTGGGTAATTGAAAATATGTCCAAGAGAAATAGTACATGGCATAATTTTAAAGTGAATTAAAACATGGTTTGAATTGAGACCAGCAGATTTCAAAATGAAAGTTTTTTGAGTCCTGATATATGGTGAAACTATATGTGTTAAGGTAGACTTCATCTTTGAGTTGGTGTTTCCTGTACTACACAACTCAAACTCCTGTGACTTTTAGTTCAGGAATTATATTGCTCAAGGCAGTCCATAATCAGTCATGAACATAAAGCATCTTGAAGATGAGACCTGGGTATGTTTAATATGTAAAAAGTGCAGTGAAACTTGAGGAGCAAAATGCAGATGCTATGAAGAAAAGGGCTGAGAAAGAACAGCAAATGATGTTAAATTATGACCCAGGAATCAAAATAAGATTAGATTCCCTGATAGAGGACACCTGAATAAAGGTTCATGTACAGGAATATAGTTTATCTCATGCCCAGGTTTATGGCATCTACCTAAACAGAAATAATTCGAAATTATATAAGCTAATAGTTATATGCTGTGATCAGAGAAAATTTATTAAGTTTGTGATAATGTTGATAACTTGAATTTTGGGAAGTCGTGAGGTTATTCTATATATATGCAGGAAACTGATATATCATTAGTAGCTTCTAAAGACCCTGTCTTCGATTGTAATGCACTACAGCCTTCAATTTCCATCTTTGTAAGGTCCAGTTTTAGCAAAATTCCCACCAAATCAGTTTAGGTAGAGTCCTTACTCCTGGTAGCTAATTGTTCTCCTTATCTAATTAGATCCCCCTTCCTTTATCATGCCTAGGTTGATATCTGACCATCCTGAACTGCCTTCAGCAAAAATCCTTTTAGGTCAGTTAGCAGGAGTTACACAACCATTGTAATACTTTTTATACATGCCCAACTGTGTGTCTTGTCTAGAAATCCCCACTTTTTCTTGTATTCAGAATTAAATTTAGTTCTTCTTTTTTCATCCTCTAAATTATGTTTGTTGGTATAAAGTTGGTTTACACTTTGATCTGTAGAGCTTATAATTTCAAACCTCTACAAATACATGCTTTCAGAACCTGCCCCACCACAGTCCCCAACAATGTGCCACACACATCCCCGTCCCACTGATTACCTCCGCTTTGCAGTCAGATGTTAAGAATTTGTTATTTGTTTGTTTTTGACTGGACCTTTGTTATATCTCTATATCCCATATATATATAGGTGAGACTCTCCAGTATTTGTCTTTGTTCTGACTTATTTTGTTTAGCATGATCCCTTCAGTTCCATCAGGCTTTTCAAACTGGCAGTAGTTCCACATCTACATGGAGGTCTCCTTTTCCCAGTTATAGGATTCCAGAATAAAATCTAATTTTTCCACTTTTACTACTGTCAAACTGTTTTTTATTGACAAAGCATGTCCAGTCTGCCAGAATTTCTGAGTACTTTTAAAATTTATATGAAAAAATAAATATCCAATATCAGGCATATATCTAACACTTTCAGTATATCTGGTGTTTATATCACCAAATCTTCCCTTCTATTTAAATGTTTTACTAAATTAGTATATACTGTGAAAATAATTATATATATTATAATATCAGTTAGATATTAAAGTATTGCATATAATACATTTGATATTTATATGACTATACTAACTTATGTAACATAAAGATTATATGTAATATAAAGATTGTCTATAATATTTTAGATTATAACATCAAGTTACTGTTAGACTATGCATAGCTTATAATACACCTTATGTTATGCCATAATATATAATACTTAATGGTATTATGTGGAATGTTGAATAGCAGATAACCACATATATTTATACATGCTATATATGATTAATTACTAATACTAAAACAAAAGTCAAGTAGAGGAGCAGAGAGTTGTTATCTTCAGTATTCTCTCAGTGAGACTGGATTGACAGAAAAGTTAATTTTGTTTCTAATTTAGAATTTTTTTTGCCTCACTAAATAAATAGATTCAACTTCTTATATTTAAACTTGATTCAGTGGAATCAAAACTCCATTCTCTTGACTTCTTCTAATGAGCTAAATTGAAGTTAGACACATGCTTGGAGGAAAAAAAAAAAAAAAACACAGAAAATAATGCCAGCAAATCCCTTTTGGAATCTTGAATTTGATCCTGAAAATATCAGCCAGCTTTAGGATCTTGAGAACCTGTTTCCATCCTCATTTAAATCACAATAGGAGACAGTCACTGGTTGATGAAAAATGACTGGCAAAGTTGGGTTGCAGAACAAGATTCTGGAACACACACATAAACTTCTCAGGCTTGTCCAAATTGTGTCCTTAACCTTACAATAACTCAATTCTATATTTTATATAGTAGGAAAAATTTAGAATACATCTATTGTATTGGAGAAGAGTTTCAAGTTACTAGTGCCATGAATCCAGGTCCCTTTAATGGTTCTAATGCTAGGGTTACCATTTATTTAATGAACTCTATAATTAAAGGCAATGTCATTCAAAATTAAATGAAATAGTCTTTTTTTAATTTCTAAAAGTATACATAAGCTCATATTTTCTCATTTTCATATTAAAAAAGAAAACACTAGATGATTGACCAAAGTGAAGTAAGTCAAAGAAACTGCCAATTTTGTTTTCTCATACTTTCTATCAAAATATAGTGTTAGGATTACCTAAATGCTATATAAACACAATTCTCTTTAAACGATTCTTTTTGCTCTGCCTAATTTCTATGAAAATATAAAAGTATATATATCAGGTATGTATATACAAGACAGCAACTAAAATCTCATGTAAAAATAGCATCCACTAAATTTTATACTGAGATTACATTTTCAGGACAAATGACTTGTCCTGTCAAGACAGGTCATTTGGAATATGGAGTTTGCCTTTAGGTATTCATGCTAACCTGAAGAGCTCCATATGCCTTCAGCAACTGGAGATCTGTTAACTAGGAACTTAGGGCAGTGTGATAAGTTTTAAATGACTTAATAAAAGTGACTATTAGAAGCAATTTTTACTTACTACAAGATTTCATCTCATATCTAATCTTTGCAAAAGGGTAAGAGATACCTCCTAAAAATCCTTATTTAGGCAAAATTATGTCAAGACACTGATTGGATTTATTCTTTTTAATCTCTTGATCTTTATGAATGAGCTCATTGACTACTTTTGGGCAAGTGAAATGTTGTTTCTGAATATTGAATGTTTCTCTGTAAGATGCTAAAAGTAATTTATCTGAATAAGGGTCTAGGAAATTATGCATTTCTTTTTTTTTTTTTTTAGATTTATTTATTTATTCATACAGAACTAGGGTACAGGCCAGAGATGCGGAGGGTGAGAGGATTCACCAGAGACAGAGCGGGAAGCAGAACAGGCAGATCTATGAAGTACACTGCTAAGGGGAGCAGCGGGCGGGTCAGGAGAGGTCTGCCACGCCATGTGGTCACCTCCGGGGCGGGCGGGGATCGAACTCATGCGGAAGTGGCTTTAGTTTCTCAGTGCAGTGCTTTAACCCGCTGCGCCACCAGGGAGGGCCCCAGAAAATTATGCATTTCTTAACTAGGTTTTAGATTAAACAATGAGATAAACCCAGAAGTACATAAAGATAGTGAAATTCTATTTGCAGTGTCATTGTTTCAATATTTTATGAAATTAGCAAAGCTTTATTGTATTTTTCTGCCTGGGTACTCAATTGAATAAAAGGCATAATAAATAAGAATTCAAAGACAGAGTTTTGTTGAGGGGGAAAATAAATTAGAAACAGTAATGCAATCATGCTCATATATATTTTATGAATTTCATGCATTCTGTATTTGAAAGTTTGTCAAGATATGCTTGGGTATTAAAATATAGATTAACACTGAAAGTTTTAATATTTTTCTCTGTTTACATACTTATTCCTTTGCACACATAAGTATAAAAATTCTGCCAAAAGCAGTTGTCAGGATATTCTTTTTCATTATAATAACTGAAAAGTAAAGAGAATTGAAGAATATTTTCTAATTTAGAGAAACAATATTGCTTTCTCTAACTCTTGGGCTTTTATATTGAGGCAAATTTGTCACACATACTCTTCTTTCATTTCCACCCCTCAATTTAAAAGAGTGGGTCAAATTATTTTTATAGACTTGAGATATTCAATAAAGCAATGAATGATGCAAGCAAAACAGATTTCCCTTTCCACATTGTAGAAATTATGTATGTTAATTAATCCTGACTTGGAAAGCAATGCCCCCACGGTACCCAGAAGTCTACGTTAGATTTGGGTATGCCCAGCCTCAGTTATATAATAGGAGGTCTAAGCTCTGGCTTGATGTGCAGAATGTGTTTATCAAAACTTTACAGTGAGATAAAATGTGGTTTCTTGTTATATCCACAAACTAGATTGGAAAATCGCATGAGATCAAGTCTTTAAGCAGAGTAGTACATCAGTAATGCTCATGCTGACACTGGTAGGGCCCATGTTTTGAAGGAGGCTCAGATAACACTGGTTTACTCCCCCTCAACAGCCTCTGGCAAGTTTGCTCTTGTATCTTCCCAGAGGTATGTGTAATGGGAATTTAACTCTGCTTTAAATATTCTGCTATGCTTTCTTTTGTCACTTTCATCATTTATGGATACCTAAATGAGAGCCCCTGTTGCAAAAATTTCCTTTTGACATGTTCCTCATGCCATCCAGTATTGTGTCCTAACTGCTGTCCCTGAGGAATGATATGCTAATGGAATATTACCTCAAGCAAAATTAAACTCCTATAAAAGTAAATAGACTGCCAAAGCAAGTAAATCAACAAATCAAATGGTGCCTCCCAAGGCTTTGCCTAAATGTCTTTTGGTATGTCTGCTATTTTCCACTGATACATTCTTCCCCAATCTTTGGCTATCTTAAATAGACCTCAGAGATGAAATTCTGTCTACAGTGAACTTATGAGAAATCTGTAGTCATTAATAGAGGTTGGTAAACATGGGTCATCATTGTCACTGCCATCACTAACATATATAAAACACTTATGTGCCTCTTATTTAATTTTACCTCACTGAATCCTCAAATAACGTCCATGATGTAGTACTAGAAGTCAGTCAGGTATGTAGATAAGGAAGTTAATACTTAGTTGAATAACTGACCAGATGACACAATTCCTGAGGAAACCCAGAATTCAGATTCAGGTGTGTCTGATTCTAAATCAGTCTTTTTATTCACAATAGTAGAATCTTGATCAGATCTATCAACTACACCAATATTGTTATAGTCCAAGCCATTTTAAACTTTTTCCTCAGTTTTGCTAGTCATGTGGATACCAGAAATGGCCCAGACTCTGTAAAAACTATTCAGGTCAGTTATTCTTTGTTAGTTTAGTTAATACACATTTGAATATTAGCTATGGATAAGGTAAAGTACTCGGCTTTGGGAATTCATAAATACGTAAGATACATTATTTACTTTGTTTAAGCAAGCAATATAATGTGTTAAAGACTTGCAATATTTTGCAACTTTAAATTTATGGAGATGTTTCTACCATTTTTGTTTCAAGAAAAAGTGTCTGTGTGCAAATAAGCTAATGAGTACTAATTTAACTGCCTAGAAGGATTAGAAAATTATTCTTCTGACCAGTGGTCCATTAGAATAAGATAAATGATCAGAAACAGTTGATATTCATAAATTGCTTCCAAAGAAACAATGCCTTGCAGGCACTATATGTCAACATAATTATTAATGACATAATTAAGATTTTGACCTCTTAAGTAAAGCAGATTGATACAATAACATTTATTTCCTGCAATAAGCCTATTTCATTTTGATTTCAATGCACAGAGAGGAGACCCTGGATTTTAAATGTGTCCTTCATCTCTTTTGGCTCTGAGTGTATAGCATGAATCAAAGTCACAGTTATTCTTCTGAAATACTGAGAAGAATTTGGCAATGATATGAAACGTTGTTTGTAAATTTTAATACAAAGGTATATCTTTAGATTTTTAAATATCTCAGCATGTATTTTATTGATATTTTAAACTTTAGGTAATTTATTGTTTTCTTTGAACTATTTGAGATTGACTAGAAAAGTGACAGAGCTGAATTGAATTATTATTTTAACTTACACATAACTTTGGGGAGTATTCAGTTTATTCTATTTTAGAATTCATTCAATTACTAGGAGACATCAATGTCAATCTTAAGACAATACTTATTTTTTTAAAGATTTATTTATTCATATAGAACTGGGGTACAGGCCAGAGATGCGGAGGGTGAGAGGCTTCACCAGAGACAGAGCGGGGAGCAGAACAGGCAGATTGACAGAGTACACTGCTGAGGGGAGCAGCGGGCGGGTCAGGAGAGGTCTGGAGAGGGGCAGGCAGGAATCAAACTCATGAGGAAGTGGCTTAAGCTTCGTAGTGTAGTGCTTTAACCCGCTGCGCCACCATGGAGCGCCCTGAGCTATAGAATTTTATAAAATATAATTATTATAGGGGCCTCCTTGGTGATGCAGGGGTTAAAGACACAGCACCATCAAGTTATGAGCACCCACTGCTGCAGCACTAGTTTGATCCTGAGCCAGCCAGAGAGCTGACCCACATGACACAGCAGACCTCTCTTGTCTCACCCACTGTTCTCCTCAACAGTGTATTTCAGTGGAGCTGCCTGTTCTGCTCCCCACTCTGTCCCTGGTGAATCCTTTCACCCCAGTACCTCTGGTCTATACTCTAGTTCTTATATGCATAAATAAATAAGTCCTAAAAATATTAGATGTTAAGATTATTATAGCAGATATCCATATATTCTTAGACTTTATACTTTCCAAGTAATTAGTATATGTTTTTATTACACATAAATTTTTCAATTGATATAATCTTAATTTGAATAAGACTTTTATAAGCTTTCAGTGTTATTCTTTCACAGTTCTATTTTTTTAATTATTATCTAGCTAGTTTGCATGTGGGTACTCTATTTTATCCCTATGACTTTGTGAAGAATTGAACTAAAAAATTCAAAGTTGTCTTTTTGTTAGTATTTCAAATGTGATACATAGTGAACATTATGTGTGTCTGGTACTATATTCCTACACCTGAACTAAATATTTAAAGTACATTAGAAAGGCAGTATGTAACCATTATTTTAGGGTCTTAATTTTGTTGAGAAAATGATAAACAGTGTGGTTCTCTATTAGTTCAACACTGCAAAGTTTCAATAGAGTTATGTGGTTTGGAATTTTATTGTGCTTCTCCAATGTGGTATAAAAATAGTCATTACACCCTTGCCATGTTTTACAAAATTGAGTAAGAACAGTTTAAGAGGTAATAGGTATGGAAAAGACATCAGAAATACTTTTAAAAGGGAAACACTTTCACATGACCTCTGAGGATTATATTATCTACAACATTTGGCTGTTTGTAAATGTTCTATTTTTGTAAAATCGTTTCCCGATACAGGTTTTATTTTTTTTAGCAGATGTTGATGAACTTGATTTATTTTTCATAGATCTCAATCTGTACTGTGTCTGAATGGAAGAATTGACAATATGATAGTTGCTACCAGAGCAGGCAAGTGATTAAGACAAGAAAAAAGCTAAAGTGACTTTACTCTAAAACACACTTCCTTGGAAATTGAGCTTAAAACTTTGTTCAAATAAAAACATAATTGTAGTGGTTTGTAACTTTCAATATGTTACTATCACAACTCTTTTGTAATAACTGTTGTATTAACTACTATATTGCAGCCTTATCTTGGAACTCTACATATACCATGGATTGAATTCTTATAATAATTTTAAAAAGTGGACTGCTATGTAAAAGCTACCATTGTCATCATAGTCATGTGAAATAGACATCCTCATTATGCAGGGCAAGACACTGAGACAGAAGTATTATCAAAGCTAGCACTAGAATTCAGGCATTTTGACACCCAAGTCCATTAAGCTCTACTCACTCTACTCACTCTACTTAATGTTAGGTTTAGAAACTAAACCTGGGCCCTCCCTGATGGCATAATAGGTTAGAGTGCAGCACTATGAAACTCTGTAGCCAGTGCAGCACAAATTCAATCCATGGCCATGAACGTGACTCATTCCGTGTGGCAGAATTCTCTTGCCCAGCCCACTGCTCCGCTTAGCAGTGTATTTCATTCTACCTGCCTCTTCTGCTCCCCCCTCTGTCTCTGGTGAGTCCTCTCACCCCCTGCAACTCTAGCCTGTACCCCAGTTCTTATGTGTATAAATCAAGCAATCTTTTTAAAGAAAGGTAAGAAACTAGGCCCTTCCTGGTGGTGCAGCAGGCTAAAGCACAGCCCTAAGAAGTTAAAATCACTTCAGCATGAGTTTGATCCCAGCCCCGGAGGTGATCCACATGGCTTGGCAGACCTCTCTTGACCACCTGCTGCTCCCCTCAGCAGTGTACTTCTTTGATCTGCCTGTTCTGCTCCCCTCTCTGTCTCTGGTGAATCCTCTCATCACCCCTGCACCTCTGACCTGTGTCCCAGTTCTGTATGTATGAATAAATAAATAAGTCCTTAAAAAAAAAGATAAAAAACTAAACTTGTTTCCCAATATGTACATGCAGTCTCTGTTTGGATTGATTGTATTATTTATCTAGTAGGAATTAGAGATGAACACTTTAAAAGATAAATATAAATTACACCTTGAAGACTAAATACCTTTACATTTACTTTTTATTCATTCCTTTATGCAGAATTTATTGAGATGTACAATATGCAAGACATTATTGTAAATGTTTGGTGTATTGTTATAAAAGACAAATTCCCATCTTCAGAGATTGTACATTATATTTCTTGCATACTCCTAAATGTTCATTCAGTCAGAAGCTAATTTCCATTGCCTCACACATGTTATCAGTATGTTACATAGTTGGACCAGTTATTAATTCAACAAACTACTTTCCATGGAAAAACATTTGTGTTAGTATCACATATGAAGAACTTGTTTTAGTGTTGCATTCTAGGACAACTGATTAGGGGATTCCCTTTATCCCAAATTATGAAATGTTAGGTGTTGACATGCAATTTTTAACTCATTTTTTAAATTTGCATTAGGCAATTTATTTTCTATTCTGTCCTAAAAATCTGTCATTATTAAAGCAAACTGGTTATGATATCAAAGCACTATCCAGAAAGGAAAAGTTGACAAATAGGAGTTACAATTAAAATTTTAATTAAAAATTAAAAACTTTTTCTCTGAGAAACATACTTTTAAGGAAATGAAAAGAAAAATCACAGATTATGAGCATATATTTAGTATCATGAGTCTGAAAAGTTCTGTGTCTGAACTATTCTCAACAATATGAACAAAAAGTCCTGTTATTTTTGTATACTATAATAAAATACCATAGAGTGAGGCTTAACCAAAAGACACTTCTGGAAGTCCAAGATCAAGGTGTTTGCTTTTCAGCTTGTAGATAGATACCTTCTTATATTGTGCTTCTTTTTCTTCTTAGAAGGACAATCTCATCCTGGCAATCAAACTCTCATGAGCTTATCACTTCAACAATGTCCTATTTCCTTTACTATCACATGGGGGCTAGAGATTGATTGAATGAAGTTTACAGGGGCACAAACATTCGGTACTTAGCACAACCCAATAGAAAAATGAGTCAAAGATTTGAATAAATTTCATGGCATAAAGCACATGAAATATATGAATACATGGCAATAAGCACATGAAGAGATGTTTGACATTATATAAGTCACTAGGAAATATGGATCAGGAGTACAATCTTATATTATTACACTCCTGTAAGAATGAGTGAAATTAAACAAATAACAAATGGTTATACCAGGTGCGGATGAGTAGGTAAAGCATTCCCATAGAATGTTGACAAGAATGCAAAAGGTATGAACACTTTTGAAAATAGTTTGGAGCAGGTTTTTAGAAAGTCTATGCTGATGTATGATTAGGTAATTATGTATCTATTTACTTGAATTGAAAATTTACAGTCACACAAAAGTCTGCATAGCTGTTTTATTCACAGTAACCAAAATATAGGTGTGTGTGTGTGGGGGATGCACTTTAGCAGATGAATAAATACATACAATGTACTCTGTCCAGGCAATGGAATACTCCTCAGCAAGAGTAGAACTAATTCTTGAATACACCTAAAAAGCACTTTATTACAGAAGCAACATACTGTATGATTTCATTTTTTTTTTCTTTTTTTTTTTAAAGATTTATTTATTTGTGCATACAGAACTGGGGTACAGGCCAGAGGCTCAGGGGCGGCGAGAGGTTTCACCATAGACAGAGTAGAGAGCAGAACAGGCAGATCGATGAAGTACACTGCTGAGGGGAGCAGCGGGCGGGTCAGGAGAGGTCTGCCACGCCATGTGGTCACCTCTGGGGCAGGCGGGAATCGAACTCATGCGGAAGTGGCTTCAGATTCTCAGTGCTGTGCTTTAACCCGCTGCGTCACCAGGGAGGGCCTGTATGATTTCATTTTTATGACATTCTAGGTAGAACAGATTAGTGATTTCCAGATTTAGGTCTCCAAAGGGAGAGACCTAAGAAGTTTTAGTGCTGATAGAAACTGGTTTGCATCAAAATTTTGGTAGTAGATGGTATACTGTTTGTATTTTCTAAAACCCATGAAACTGTACAACACAGAGTGAATTGTATATTATGTAAATAAAGATGTGAAGGGTGATAACAAAAAGTGAAAACTTACAACTATATTAATATAAGAACCTTGATGAAGTCCATATCCTTTACTGTCTTTCCACTTGCGATCTTAATTTTGAAATTATAGTGACAGTCAAATAAATTAGTATATATTTTCCATTGAAAGGCATTAAAATTATGTTTTAAAAGGTTTACTACAGAAAGAAATGGTCACTTCTTTACTGTTTTATATAATCTTATGCTATTGGTTTACCTAGTTTAAAATACTGATTTTCAAATATTTAAAACTCTAATGTTTAAAAAAAAAACTAAAAACTTCTAGATAACTTAAAGTACTTTCTAATGGTGTATCACATATTCATGCTAGTTCAAATACTTTTGTGAATGACCAAATAACTTGATTTATAAATAGGTACACAAGATAGATAGCTGTAATGAGTAATATTATATCTGCCTTTATAATCCTTTCAGTTCCTTTTATTTTTCTAGATAAGACAAAATTGGGATGGAGTAAAGAGATGAATCTTTAACCCAAATAATTTTTCTATTTGAAATGTCCTCTATTCCATTTTTGCCAATAATAAAAGTCACATTATATATAAATGGTGCCTTGTAATTTCCACAGTATTATTATACATTAGTTTCTGATCCATCACCAGACTCAATAATATTGCCAGGGATGATAGCAATGCCCCTCCTTCTACTTCTACAAGACATCTCTGAAGTCTAAATAAGCTTAACAGTTTTCCAGGGTCACATTTTGGTAGATATTAAAAGCAGAGCTCAAATTTAGAAGTCCAACTCATCAAATAATCTCTCCTTTCTAATGCACTGTTTATTTACTCAAAGATTTTTCATTTTGAAGAAGCATGTCTTGCATTATAAAGATCATTTATTTCATTATTGTCATTCTGGATTCATCTTTTTAAAATTGAAATAAAAAATTCTCAGTACAAACAGGGTTTCTACACACTAGCAGATGTCAGCTAGTGTTTTGAGATCTGTCCTTGTGATCTTTCCAAGAGCTGCTCTCCCTTGTCTCCCCAGCCAAACTTGCCTCCCTCTCTTCCCTGTTGGTTTCTGACCTATCCATTGTGTCTGACACCATAGGATTATCTTTCCTGCAACGCAAACAAGGTAAATCAGTGGCTAAATATAAAGTCTGGAAGTAGTTAATTTTAAAGACAGGCCTGAAAAGCAGCCCTTCACACTCAAGAATAAGACACATATAAGTCCCACAGAACAGTCTTCAAGATATGAAGAAGGGTGGCCAAAGAACTCAGGATGCAGTTTTCACATCGACAGAGAGCCTTCCTTGGACTTTCTTGGTTTACAAGGAGCAGCCTGGAAGGAGGTGGAGGAGAAGTACATGGATGAGGGTCCTATCTTTTTTCATCCTGCAAATGAAATAGTGTGTGGAGGAAATGAAACTTGTGGACAGTTTAGACAGGTTGACCAGTCAGCACAGTCAGAGCAGCCAGAGTCCCGCTTGTCTGAGACTTCATGAAGAGACTCAGTATAGTAGACACTGCACCCCTACAGGAAAACATGGGTCTGTTAAAGTGACACCTGGTGTCCTGTATTTAGGCACAGCCAACCAGGAGCTGTCCTCAAAAGTAGCAGTGGGTACACATGTACCTTTGCAACACTCGGTCATCATGTGTAGGACCAAGTTGATGGCAATAGCTTAATTGAGAACCAGTGAAATTCAGAAGAATATGCAGCTTAGTGCACACATGTTCCCCAGCACTTTGCCTCCCAGAAAGAAGGAGTAAAAGACAGAGGAGAGAAACCTTGAAAATCTGAGATTGAGTTAACTTTGAAAAGATTTAGTTATATCATGAGGTGCTAAATTACTTTAAGTGGGTATATTTGTGATCCCCCTTCATTGTCCCACTCCTTTCTGAATCTACCTTTGACTACAGGTAAGAAATTGGTGCTTGTGAGCAAATTGATGTAATTTTTTGAAATGTGTGTGTGTATGTATATGTATATGGATTTATCCCATGCTTATATGAAATAGTAATTTTCAAACTTTTTATGTAAATATAAAATAATTCCTTGGTTTCTTCACCAAGGAATTGGTGACTGGCCCCAAGGATGGCATTTCAACACTAAGGCATTTTGTTAGATTTTACATGAGTTTTATCAACAATATAGTTTGCTGTTATATCACAGTTGTCTCATTTTCATCTTTCATCATTCTAAATAACAATATGGTATTCACAAGCTAAAGGGTATTGTCACATAGTTTTCTGACCCTGTGCTAGGTCTGGCCTTGCATAACAGGAACCTAAATTATCCTGACAGTGATTGGAAGATATGAGTGTCAGTACAGCATCGTGAGTCAAGAATGAGGTTGCCCAGGTCCAAATTTAAGCTCTGCTGTTTGAGCAGATTCTTTAACTTGTCCAAGACTCAATGCTCTCATCTATGAAATGAGCATAATAATATATTTTGCCTCATAAGGTTGTGACTTTTTTTTTTAAGATTTATTTATTTATACAGAACTGGGATACAGGCCAGAGATGTGGAGGGTGAGAGGATTCACCAGGAACAGAGTGGGGAGCAGAACAGGCAGATCGACGAAGTACATTGCTGAGGGGAGCAGTGGGTGGGTCAGGAGAGGTCTGCCGTGCCATGTGGATCTCCTCCAGGACAGGCGGGGATCGAACTCATGTGGAATTGGCTTAAGCTTCTTAGTGCAGTACTATAACCCGCTACACCACCAGGGAGGGCCCGGTTGTGACATTTAAGTATGTTGGCAAGTGTAATTCACATAAGGCTATGATTGACATCTGTGTGTTTTTTACATGTGTCTTGTACATTGTCTTGAGGACTGAGACTAATATATATTAACTAGGCTGTTGTGCTGGATTCATCATAAGTGATCAGAGTGTTGGTTGCTATTGCTCTTTTGTCACATACTGAGGAACTTGATAGGGCTGTTCAATTCCAGGGACTTCTGAACAAAGAGCTCACATAACATGTAGATACAATTTCAGCTAGCCCCTGGCCTTTAAAAATAAGTTTCTCTTGGAGATATTGTTCTCTTATTTTTAGCTGTTATTATTTCTTACCTAAAGTATTTCCATTTAGGATTTCTTTTGAGTTTTCCTCCGTGTTCACTTTAACCTCTGCTCTTTTGTTCCCTTCTTGTCTTTTATCAGCTATTAGAGAGTTATTGTTTTCCCAACTGTTGCACCCTTACATCATTATTATATTTTTTGCTTCTTTATATCATTTAGATAGTCATCCATTCAGTTGTTCTTTGCTAAGTGCCTCTATTTTCCTTCCCTGTGTGGTTTTATTCTTCCATCTCTCTATTCTAAACCTTTTCTATTCTACTCATCTTTAAATTATTGTTCCATTTTGTCCCTCCCCACCCATAATGCAATTCTCAGATAACCAAGGGTCTGCTTATATGGGCTTACTCTTCCCAGTACTAAATTTACTCACAAACTGATAATGAATTACATAGACTATAGATTGTAATATTAAGCAGACCTGATTCTAGTCCTGTCTTAGTTATTTCATAGCTACATGTCTTTGATCAAGTTTTGTACCCCTCTGTGCTTCAGGTATAACAATAGTGCTGGGCTAGTAATGTTAACATGAACATTCAATAAAAATTACACATAATGTGGTAGTAAGTTTAGTGCAGAGTATAGACTACTCGCTGTAATAAGCTTTTCCAAATATCAAATGGTTTTATTGCAGGTGATGTTTTGGTTATTATTAATATGATAATGTTTAACATCAGCTTCCTTTGTTTTTCTGTATGTGTAAACTAGAGAGACAGAAAAATTGCAAATTGTGCAGGAACAGGAAGAAGCATTATTAGCATTGCAGGCAATGCATTGTTGCACAGAGCTTCTGTCTAGCTATTCACTTTTATTTCATAATTTATTGATTTGGAACGTAAGCCTTTCCTGAGCTGATTAGGATCTCAGTTCAGATGTGGCCGGGGGCTACTTGCCTTTAAGGAGGTCATATTTAAATTTAAAAATGGAATTAAAAGCATATGAATCCCAGTAAATTTGCTATGTACTATCTGTTGACATCTCACTCAGCTGTTGGCAAGCATTTAATCAACGTTTATTGGCATTCTTTTCTGAGATTTAAATAGGGCATAAAATTTTATGACATGGAGAGTATTCTCGATAGCTGTTTCATTACTTTCCATAGATGGTGTGATAGTACAACAAAAAATATCAAGAAAGTACATTATTTTTGGATTAGCAGGGTATTTTGAAGTTTGTGTGACAAAATATAAGTTGTCTTTTACATCTTACAATAGATTTGTAGGTATGTGAGTTTCTCTTTTTGTAAGTTGTCTCATTTCTCTTTTTGGAAAAAAAAAATTAAGAAAATGAAGAATTATAGTTATTTGTTCAGTTGGTATAAAAGATAAATGGTAGGCCATAGTTTCTTAGAATTGACAGTATATAGAATACAACAGAATATAATAAATAGCTAAATGATATAAATATTAGTTTGATGTGAAATGCCTAAACTCCCAGAAGCTGTATTAGCACCAAATTTACATGACTGAACACTAGCTGTAGAGAGCCTGCTGTGTACTTTACAAGATACATTCATTTGAAAGGGGAACATAACATATTTTTAGGGATCTTGAACACAGTATTCCTATGTTCAAGAATTTTCTTTTTTTTTTCTCATCTAAGTACTTTTACTTTTATCTGGAATTGGGAAGACATAGTGTGTGAACTGTGACCAAAATCAGTCACATTGCTGTCTATGCTACCACCCCCAGAATCCTAAAAATCACAAAAAAAAAATTGAGTGATAGGACCCTGGAATTCCACTCTTAGACAAATATTGAAAGAATTGAGAAAAGACATTCAAATAAAAACATGTTTAAAAATGCCTGTAGCAGTGCTATTCACAATGACCCCAACGTGTCCCAGTAGTGAATGGATGGATGAACCTTGGTATATGCAAACCATGGAATATTGTTTCATCATAAAGTGGAATAAAGTAATGATATATGCTACAACATGGCTACATCACCAAAATAGTGTAACTGAAAGAAGCTACACACTAAAGGTCACAAGTTACATGATTTCATTGGCATGAAATACTCAGAAATGATAAATCCTTAGAGATTGAACATAAATTGATTGCTGCCAGGATATCAAGGGAGGAGGTAATGAGCAGAAACTGCTTAATAGAAAAAGGCTTTTACTTTGGAAAGATGAAAATATTTTGGAACTCAATAGAGGGGATGTTTGTACAACATTGCAATTTTAAGTGTTAAAATGGTCAATTTTAGGTGATGTGAAGTTAGTCATATTAAATTATGTTTAATATGAGTGATGGGCTTGAGAGAGCACAGCTAAACTATATTCCATATACTCAGAATCAGCTCATTGAAATAAGCCTACTCAATGATGAGAGTATGGGATTTGTTGTTATTGATCCCAAAGAGCTTGATGAGGGCTGGGAATAATTTTATAGAGTCTTCTTGAAAGAAGAATTCAATTTTCCTCTTAAATATATTCCATTTTATTATGACATTAGATTATCATGGCTTATGGCTAGCACTTTTGATGGGTACGTTTCTGTCCCATTTGCTGCTTTATTTTCCATGCTTGCCTGATATTTCAGATGGTCTCATCGATCCACCAAGAAAATGAAACACGGAAGCATAAATGCTCCTCTTTTGAGAAGTTTCTCTCTGTAGTTATATTAAAGCCAGTAAACATACAGATTTATTTGGGCTCAAGTGCTTTAATTTTACTTTAAATGGATTAGGTTAGTGCACATTATTTATAAAATTTTCTGGATAATTATAAATAGTATTTACATTCTATGTGAATTAGTCTGTGACGTTGTTGATAGTTATACGCTTATGTGTGTACAAATATGTGCCTATAAAATGTCTATTTTTTCAGATAAATAAAGTGCTATATACTTTTTCAAATAACATTTTTAATGTTTCTGTATACTGTCTGCATGTGTTGGATATTGCTTTAAATGTTGCATTGAAGATTTTAATCCTTAGCATAGCCCCAGAAGGTGAATGTTAATTATTTCATTATTACAGAGGAGATAAAGGTTCAAACAAGTCAAGTGATATACTCAAGAGGAAAAGTAGCTTGGGGTTCACTTTTTGTGAATACTTAATCATGTTTGACCAGGACACCTTGTGTTTATGATCTCCTTGTGCAGCTTTTCTTCTGAAAGATTTCTTATAAAACAGCTCACATGCAAACCACAGATCCAGTTTCTGTACTCTTAGTATGAGAACTCCATAAATAAATGCTCATCTGTTTGCTCACATTGCTCTATTAGCCTGTAAAGACAGGTCATCATAATACTGATGAAAGTAGTGACAATTATCTATCCTGAGGAAATAAGTGCATCAGCTTATATAAAAGTTTGGATTTTTTTTGTTTTTTAATTAAAAAGTTTATTTTTACATCATTTTTCACATTTTTTTTT
>NW_004567103.1:71973839-71981992 GCF_000260355.1 Condylura cristata | reverse complement strand
AAGTTGCTGCAAAAGACATGTGTTTCTCTTTTTTGGTTGCTGAGTAATATTCCATTGTATATATGTACCACATCTTTCTAATCCAGTCATCTACTAAAAGTTTGGATTTTTAAAAACACATTCAGGTACCTTAAATAAATAGCAAGGCTGCTGAATAACTATGGGGATATGTGAAATGTGGGCCATGTGAATCCTGAGCAACCTGGAATTTAAGGGAGTCAGAGATATAACAAAACTTGTACATAGGTGTAACTCATCCAGTTTGATGCAGAATGACTCTTCCAACATGGACCTTTCCTTCTCTTCAGGAAGCTTCACTAATAACTGTCTAAATACCCTGCATTTTCCTGACACTCACTTTTCTTGACATTTCCACTGTCTGAAATATCACCGCTCATTGTCACTAACTCTAAACTTTTCTTTTTCCTTCTGAAAGCCCTCTGCTATGATACTAATACCCCGGATGTTTCTCTTCTCTGATCCATGACAATATTTTCTGCTTGAAATACACATTTGCAATTTGACTTTTACTTTTGGGTTAGTTTTCTTTCTTTCTTTCTTTTTGTATTTATAGTTAATTTCTGTAATTAGTGAAGAGTTCTAGTATTTTATCCCATCATATATATATATATATACACACACACACACACAAACTCATAAAACAGTAGTTGCTAACTTTATAACTTGCCAACACTAGGTTTTCTTAAAATATATTCACTGAAATGCCATTTCCAGGAGAGCTACTTTGAGAAGAATAATTATGGGTCAACAAGGCTGCAAAACACTAGCCAGTTTCTGCCCAGGATATTCTTGCTATACATTGTCATTTTTAATACTCTCAATAGTAAAGCCAATTTTACTGTTTTAACATATCATACTTTCCTCCCACTTTTTATTTTATTTATTTTGTAAAGATTTATTTATACATACAGAACTGGGGTACAGGGAATGGTGCAGAATGGTAAGAGTATGCACAAAGACAAAGTGGGGAGCAGTACAGGCAGACTGATGAAGTACATTGTTGAGGGGAGCAGCGAGCGGGTCAGGAGAAGTCTGTTGCCACATGTGGGTCACCTCCCTGGC
The DNA here is from genome assembly GCF_000260355.1 of Condylura cristata. NCBI lineage: Eukaryota > Metazoa > Chordata > Mammalia > Eulipotyphla > Talpidae > Condylura > Condylura cristata. The sequence continues at coordinate 71,980,909 of NW_004567103.1, read as the reverse complement.
CTGGGATTGAACCTGTGCTGAAGCAGCAGCCAGCGTTGTAGTGCTGTGCTTTAACACTTGTGCCATCAGGGAGGACTTCCTCCCCCCTTTTTTTTTTTTTTTTTTTAATTTATTTATTCATACAGAACTGGGGTACAGGCTAGAGATGCGGAGGGTGAGAGGATTCACCAGGGACAGAGTGGGGAGGCAGATTGACGAAGTACACTGCTGAAAGGAGCAGCAGGTGGGTAGGAAAGGTCTGCCACGCCAGGTGGATCTCTTCCAGGGCAGGCGGGGATCGATCTCATGCTGAAGTAGCTTAAGCTTCTTAGTGTAGTGCTTTAACCTGCTGCGCCACCAGAGAGGGTCCCTCCCACTTTAAAAAAAATATTCATACAGAACTGGGGTACAGGTCAGAGGCACAGGGGCAGCGAGAGTCTTCATTAAAGACAGAGCAGAGAACAAAATAGGTACATCAATGAAATACACTGCTGAGGGGAGTAATGGGCCAGTCAGGGGAAGTCTGCCACGCTATGTGGGTCACCTCCAAAGCCAGGGATCAAACCGGTACTGAAGAGGCTACAGCCAGACTGCAGTGCTGTGTCCTAACCCATTGTGCTACCAGGGAGGGCCCACCTCCCACTTTTTAAATATGAACCTTACTAATACTTCCTACTCCTCAAAATGTGTTTTTGCAAGACACTGTTTTAAAATGGTCTGTGTAAAAAGTATACTAATGATATTCACAAATGTGGAAAAATAATTTTTAAAGTTTATTATTTTTATTGAAATAACAGTTTAAAACACTGCTTATGATTTAGGGGTATAGATTCATATCTCTTCAAAGGTATGTTGTTACTACCCACAACCAAAGCACCAATAATTCTCCACCATAAATCACTAAGCCTCCCCTTCTCTCTATGACCCTCACCCTCTCCTTCTGGTAGCCTCAATTCTGCTATCATATCATAAACCAAACAAAGGAACAGAAAGTGAATTTTGATTAGATGTAGGTCAGACATTTTGTTTGGTCTCTCTGCTTTTGTACTTGGGAAAGTACCCCTGAATTGTATTGGTAGGTGAGGTGTGTGTGTGTGTGTGTGTGTGTGTGTGTGTGTCTGTATACCATACAATGTTAACTCAACCTGAAAATAGATTGAGACTGAAGAGAGAATGATTGAAAGTGGTCTTTCAGCTTGATTATCTGCTAGAATCTCTATTACTTCTCATAATATGCTTGAAAAGTTTTATTTGTACCTCAAGGGCAAGGAGCTTGGCCTCATTTACAAATATGAATACAGATATGTAACAATGTGCTATCTTCTCCTCCTGGCAGTGTTGCTTGCTATTGGCTCATTTTATTTATTCACTTAAAAAAAAAAAGCATATCTATTTTGCTAATGTGGAAAGCAGTAGTTCTAGAGTCAAAAAGTTTTAATTTGATTCCCAATTCAGATCTGAGCATATTTTTCTACTGAAGTCACTGATCCCTCACCTACTGAAAGAGATGCAGCCCGCCTGCCCCAGAGAGCTGCTTCTAACAGAGTGCCTGGCACAAAGGAGACCTTCCATAAATATTAGTCCCCTATGTAGTTCTTTTTTTGTCAGACCGATTTTGACAAGAGAGTTGTACAATCATAAAGTCATGCAGACAAAACTGCCTCTCTCCTGTAGTCACCATTCCACATTTTGTGTTGTACTTCAAACTATAAATGATATCACTATTTTTCATGTCTTCTATTTTATGAGAAGACTAGATGGGGGAAATAGTAAAAGCTGAATTATTATCTCTACAGAGGAATGTTTGATTTAAGTAGTTTTCCAAAATAAAAATCATTTTAGATATGGAAAAGTAACTTGGAGATTATTGAGCCTTAATGGCTAATTAATTGTGTAACACCATTCCCATCTGTAGGTAGGGGTATCTTTTTTTTTTTTTTTTAAAGATTTATTTAATTATTCATACAGAACTGGGGTACAGGCCAGAGATGCGGAGGGTGAGAGGATTCACCAGAGACAGAGCTGGGAGCAGAACAGGCAGATGGACAAAGTACACTGCTGAGGGGAGCAGCGGGCGGGTCAGGAGAGGTCTGCCACGCCATACGGATCTCCTCCGGGGCAGGCGGGAATCGGACTCATGCGGAAGTGGCTTTAGCTTCTCAGGGCTGTGCTTTAACCCGCTGCGCCATCAGGGAGGGCCAGGGGTATCTTTTTTTTATTATTTATTTATTTATTTATTTATTTTGGCTTGAACGTTCATCAGATCATTGAAAAGGGAAATAGTAAATGCTTTAGAGACCACTTCAAGCTGACGTTCAACTTTCATCTCAACACACTTTATAGTTAAAGCCCATTTGCAATGTGGTTTTGGATTATTTACTACCATTCACAAACATAACAAAAGAATCATGATGTTATAATCTTGCCTATTTAGAATTAAAAGCACCCAAAATGATGAAATTCTTCTTTATAGGATAGAATGGAATGGTCAACCTACATCATGACTTCTGTCACCCTCATTTTATAGAAATGGTTGTCTGTAATGTCAGAAACACAAAAATCACGTCTGTATGATTATACCCCTCTTTGTACTGTTCTTGTAGATGCCTATATTTACCTCTGATGAGTGATAAATAGGAAATTTGTTGTAGAATGTAACTTTCTGAATGCAAAGTGATCTCCTGGTAGATTTGTTTGTTTTGGCATAAACAACATGAACAGATAAAGGCGATTTTCTTTTTTGTACTTCAGTTTTCCAAACTAAATTAAAGTAATAAAGGAAGCTAAATGATTCTTGGAGTAACCACAAATGTGCATTAATCAGCATCTATCTTGACCTGGTTTATTGCAGGAGAAGATGTATCAGGGGTTCTCTGTCCGGCTTCTCCGCCTCCTGAACGGATGGCTTGTGAAATCCCCTGCCGAATGGATTGTGTGGTAAGCGAGTGGACAGAGTGGTCATCCTGCTCCCAGTCTTGTTCAAATAAAAATTCAGATGGAAAACAGACCAGGTCAAGGACTATCCTTGCACTCTCTGGAGAAGGTGAGCAGTAGTAAAGTTTTCAACAACAAAGCTGTTTGCCTTAATTATTGTATTAATAGGTCTTATTGAGGAAATAGTGTTATCTTTGTTTCCTAAGTACAATTTTTCATTTCCATGCAGATATTTTCTCTTTAATCATCTAATATATCTTTGTTGAATTCCTATATTCATATGAGTTACTTCATACCTCTGTATATAGGTCATACAATTAGATGGATGTATTGTGTCCTAAGATTTATTTTTATTTATTGATGAATACAAGGACTAGGGTGTAGGCCAGAGGCATGGAGTAGGTGTGGGTGTATGAGAGGATTCACCAGAGACAGAGTGGGAAGCAGAACTGGCAGAGCTACTGAAATACACTGCTGAGGAGAACAGTGAGTGAGACAGGAGAGGTCTACTGCACCATGTGGGTAGGTCCCTGGCCTGGGATGGAATTTATACTGCAGTGGTAATAGCATGATAGTGCTGAGACTTGACCCTTACAACATCAGGGAAACCCAGATGGATATTACTTTTCATTTTATGTTTTGGGGGATGTAAACAATGTTGGGATGACTCACATCCAGCTTTACATGGCTCATGCAGTGGGATCATAATTGGGATGGGTCTGGTAAAAGAGCTTCAAATTAGGGATCAAGAAACATGGCCTCTTGAGTAGAAACTGCCAATAATATTAGCAAGCTATCTCATTCATATGTCCTTTTATTTCCTGTTCTGTCTTGCTGACATGTTGTGAGAACAAAAAGATGAAGGCTGCGAAAATGGCTTTGAAGAAGCTAAAATATGCTTTGGGAATGTTAACAGTGACAACAGAACAAATTAGAGGAGCAGCTGTTCCTATCACTAATAGTCATGGTCTCTGTCCCAAGACACAAGAGCCATTTCTTTCAGGACCTCCTTTGGCTTTGTCTGCCTAGGGCTCAGTTAGAACAGCTGGGCATGTGACCACTGGCTGTGAGGAACTCCTTTTTAGACAAGATGCTGCTCTGTGATCCTGAGAAATGGGGCTAGGGTCAAGATGAATGAAGATTTTCATATTCTTAAAGTGCAGTTGTCTCCCTCTCTCATCTTTTATATTTCTGGAAGGAGAAACAAGTCAGTAGTATTTAATGGGGAAAAAAGTAACAAGAATAACAAAACCAAGGTCACAAATCTTCCTGAACATTTGGTCTGCTGAATAAAACATTACTCTGTAGAAGAGTAGAAAAAAAATCAATACTTCAGATAAATATCAGTTTTTACATGGATATAAAAATGTGAAAGAAAGACAGTAATGAAATTTGATTGCCTGACTCACCCAAGAGTATTGTGATGCACATCTGTCTCGTCTCCCTACCAGTGGATAACACATTGTCAGATATTATTTCAGACTTTCAAGATGCACTTTTTCCAGGAAAACTTTGAGATACTTTTGGTTTTCCCAAATTGCAGTAGAATTCATGACTAAGTAGAGGATGGGTATCCTAAAGTGATTCTCTGTGAAACTTTCCTAATTCTCTGTTAGGTAAGAGAGGCCAAATATAGTTAATTTGTATGTGTTCAGCCTAGTATCACTTAAAGGCCGTGGGTTGATGTGTCTGGCTTATTAATTTATGTAGGCATAGTAATATTAAAATACAAGCAGATTTCTTTAGACTATCTCAGAGATACATGTCAGGAAGTTCAACAGTAGAATCAATAAAATTATAATCGAATTGGCATGTTCTGTGGCTTTTTATTTAGGAGAGAAGTCTGTTTCTCAGGTTACTTCTCACAGTCTAGGACCAAAGCTATAGAATGGAAGAAGGGCATAAGGGTTCAGTTCTTTGGAAGGCCATGTCCAAAAGACCAGCTCTCTGGATCATTGAGGCAGGAAAAAATAAATCAATAACACTAACGGCATCATAGTCTCAACAACAGCAACATCTAGGAATCCTTTTGTGCATTTTAATTTTGCAGGTGGGAAGCCATGCCCCCCTAGTCAGACTCTCCAAGAACACCGTTCATGCAATGATCATTCCTGTGTGCAGCTCTACTGGGAGACTTCACCGTGGGGCCCCTGTTCTGAAGACACTTTAGTAACTGCCCTTAATGCAACCATTGGCTGGAGTGGAGAAGCAACATGTGGTGTGGGCATTCAGACTCGGAGGGTCTTCTGTGTTAAGAGTCACATGGGACAAGTTACAACCAAAAGGTAATATCACTGCTTCGTTAAAAGTAAATATGATCATTACATACAGTATTTTTAGTTGAAAACATTTTTATGCAATAAATATCTCTAAATATGCATAAGAATAGAGCTTATTACTACTTGGTTGCCTCTTAAAGAATAATAAATATGCCTTAAATTATTTTCATATATAATATGGCTCATCTGTAAAGTTATAGTATGTTATTAATTAATGGATAAAAGTAGATAATACTTAAATATTGAATCAGAGTAATCCAATAAAAATTGATCTCAGGGTAGTCAAATAAATCAAACAAAAAATGATCTCCGTAATTTTTTCATCCTAAAGGTTAGGTCCACATGAAGACAGGTTCTACACTTTGAAAGTAAAGCATTGTGTTTATGATCTTCATTATTTCCCACTGATATATTCTACAGTGAGCAATAAATATGAATAGCTGTTTCCAGTAGACTAATTTATGCCCCAGACTAGTTTAAAATCTCATGCATGTGGAGACAAAAATTAAAAAAAAAAAACTTGGACATGGAATATAGGAAATAGATAACAAAAACAATCAGTAGCAATTGCAGTTATTGAAGAAGAATTGAACAGAAACTCAGCTGTGGGAATTTTGTCTCTACACAAATAAGGCATATCTCATCTCCAAATCCATGTAAGACTGATGAAAAAGAAATGTAAAGAGCTTGTGAAGCATCCAGACACTGCCTAACTAATACAGCCATAGAGATTTCCCACTCACCATGTTTGAACTAGAAACCTGTTTATGATAAAAGACTCCACCATAGGCACAGGATGTTGAGTCACCAGGATGGGCTGGTACAAACTTCAGTTTAATGCCATACACTAGCCAACTTTGAGATCTGCCCTAAGAATTTTCAAGTGAAAAGGTGAAATTTTCACTTCTTTTTGCTCATGATGTTCTGTGTATCTGAACTGAGAGTTGCCATGATCAAGCCTGGTTGAAAAATCAGGAGAAAAGAATAAAACTGATGCTCAGAAAGAAGCAAAAGCTGAAAAGGACAAATCCTGGCAGTGTCTACCATGGCTCCATCCCCCTGAGTATATTCTTACCCTTCTGGCAACATAAGTAAATGCTTTTTCTTTGCTTCTGTCTAATTCAATTCAATTTTTATTGCTGTCATGGGTAACTGAAACACCTGATTAATCTTACCTTGGGATATCATAAGGAGGGACTTTGGGCCTTACCCACACTGCCATGACAACCACTTTAGATGTGTATCAGAAACTCATGGAAGCACAGTTAAGGGAAATAGTGACAGAAATAGTGCAGATTGGCCAGGCACTGCAGTTTCAGATGAGCAGATGGCGCTGGAAATGCAAATGAAGATAACTGACTTGAAGTGAGGCACAGTCAAGGACCTAAGCTCTCGCCATTCTAAGTTCAGCTTCCAAAGGGCTGAGGTTGGGTGTTCTTTATTGTTACAACCCAAGCTTTTAGCACAGTGTCTGACTTGTAGTTAGTGGTCTATAAGCATTTGTAAAACACATGAATGAGATAGCATGTTTAGGGATAGTGGATATGGATTGCAAAAGATGAGAGAAATTTTTTTCTTTGCTTCAAGAAAAAAAAATCATCTCTGTAAATCAAAACCACAATGAGATACCACCTCTACTTCTGGAAATGAGCTACATTAAAAATACCAGAGGGCCCCTCCCTAGCGGTACAGTGGGTTACATACAGCACAGCACTGAGAATCTAAAGCCACTACCACATGAGTTGATTCCCGCCTGCCCCTGAGGCGACCACATGGTGCGACAGACCTCTCCTGACCTGCCCGCTGCTCCCCTCGGGAGTGTACTTCGTGGATCTGCCTGTTCTGCTCCCCACTCTGTCTCTGGTGAAGCCTCTCACC
>NW_004567103.1:71883039-71973739 GCF_000260355.1 Condylura cristata | reverse complement strand
TGCTGACAAGGGTGAGGAGAAAAAGGAAACCTCTTACTTTGTTGGTGGGATTATGGACTGATTCAGTCCCTCTGGAAAGAAGTGTGGAGTTTTCTGTACCACAGTTCTGTATGCACAAATAAATAAATCTTAAAGAAAAAAAAAAAGAAATGAGTGATGAGTGCTGACAAGGGTGAGGAGAAAAAGGAAACCTCTTACTTTGTTGGTGGGATTATGGACTGATTCAGTCCCTCTGGAAAGAAGTGTGGAGTTTTCTCAAAAGACTAAAAATGGATCTTCCCTGTGACCCAGAAACCACAAACTTAGGTATCTATCCCAAAAATATAAAAACACGAATCTCTGAAAGAAAACCTGTACTCCCAAACTTATAAAGGCACTACTTACAATAACTAAGATATGGAAATAATCAAAGTGTCCCAAAGCAGACAAGTGGATCAAGAAGATGTGGTATATGTCTACAATGAAATACTTGGCAATCAAAAATAAATAAATAAATAAATTGTTGCCATTTACAACAACATAGATAGAACTGGAAGGGCTTATACTAAATGAAACAAGCCAGAAGGAGAAAGATAAATGTAGGATAGTGTCACATATGTGTGGAATACAGAAAAACAAACAAACAAAGGATTAGAGAAAAGCAAACTTTAAAACCAACCCTTACAATTTCACCACTTATATCTCAGTGTGAGTGGGGGAGGAGAGAAATTAGGGGGAGAGTGGAGAGAATACAATGGACTGTGGTGAAGAACTATTGGTGGGAGGTCTACAGTTACTCTCCTGCTGGGAAATTCTGTACTGTCAAACCACCAGCAGGGATGTAAAATAACATTAAATAGACATAAAATACACAAATGTAAAATAGCATTAAAATAAATTCATCTACCTTGAGTAATGTTGGCAGTTTGTCTGTCATGAGAGTAATGAGCATATCCTAAATATAACCTTTGCCCTTTGTAACTCATAAATGTTATCTCTGCTTTAACATCCAACTCTACATTGCTTATGATATTTTTTGGAATATCAACTTAAGCTGTAAATGTTTTCAACTCACCTGGTATACATAACAACATGTGGATTCATCCAGTCAATGAGAAGTATAGCCAAGCATGAATGATAATATCTGCAAGTGATAATATAATTCATGATGTTATAGTAAGATCCCAAAAGACTAATGAAGGTATTAATCAGGCAGGAGCACTCTTTTCAGCTTGAGAAGGATTATAACCTTGATAATGTTTAGTTTTATGATGTAAATTTTTCAATTGCTGGAAAAGGATGAAATATTAACTTGTCTATACAAATAAGAATAAATAAGACATATATAGAATTAAACTCAGTATAAAATGCAGCTGTTAGTCTTTATTGCAGTGTGAGAAATTAGCATTTCTGAAGTCTGGTTTTCTTCATTCCAATAATGTTTCAACTTTGAATCACAATAGGAAAGATCTACTTGTTATTATTTGTTTATTTCTTAGCAAAGGACATTAAAATGAGATTGACGCCTACTGAATAAATTGTCATCACTTTTTAAAAGTCTACTTAGATATGAAAAATTACATGATATATAGTTTTCTTTTCCCTCTTTATTATCATAATATGAATTATTTCTTATAATTCTCTGAACACATCAGCATACACAAATTTTAACTATATTTTGTGATTGAAAAAAACTACAGGATTCAACATTTATAATTAAAGCATAATTTACAAATGAATATGCATTTGTTTGAAAATTTACATAAACGAGACTAAAAAGTTATTACAGTGAATAATCTCTGGTTTTGCTTGATTTACCAACACAGAAAAAAAAATTGCACAGATGTTTTCCTTAATACACACACACATATATAGAGGCACTACTAATTCCTTTTTGCACTGTTAATGAGGCTGGAGACTTAATAGCCTCGCTTTAATTCTTATTGTATGTCTCTAAATAATCCTACTAGATATGAGAGTCTGAATTCACTTTAGTAAAGCCAGTTAATATTCTTGAGGTTAATGAGGTTAATTGAATTAAGAAAATAATATCTAGTGTCCAGTGAAGCAGAGTGTAAGAGGGAGATTATTTGTAGTAATCTACATCGTTTGCTTCGCCCTTTCAAGCACACACATTTTTTTTGTTTTTTTCACATGTGACAGCTGTTGAGGTGGAAACAGATTCCCTGCCATTTGTGAAACCCTTCAAGTGGGTGGAAAAGGGCTAAAACAGGAGAGAAGAAACTATCCTGTTACAAAATGGTAGAGAGAAAGAGGTTGGCCTCCATGGAATGGGAGGGTTATCATGTCTTATACCTCTAAACCCACCTCACTGAGAGGGGAAAGAGCCTTGCAAATTCTTGCTTCCCTGGGTTGGTGTTTGAGTTTCCATGGAATTTTAAGGGTCAGAATGTACCTTTGTGTGGGTTATAGAACTGATGGTACCAGAAAATGAGAGCTAGCTAGGGTGCAACTGAAACAGAAATGAAAACTTGTTGGGCTGTTTCTGGGGGTTTGTTTGGTTTTGTTTCACTATTCAATGTCTTTTTCTTTTTCAGCTGCAGTGTATAAATACAATAGATATTAAAAAAAAATAAAGAAACACCCAATTCAAAGTCATCCAAAGTTCCTGATAAGGCAGTTTTTGCCATTAACGTGGAGCCACCTGACAGTTTGTGAGATACAGTGCACATAGCTCCATTTAAATATTTGTGCTTAAAAGTTAGCTGAATGGATGGCATGTCAGTTCCTGATTGGAGATAGAGCATTGCATGCCTGCCTCCTGATTACAGAGGTATAACTGGAAAATGGTAGGTCTTTGTAGCTCAATTTGATGCATTTCAGCACAGTGCCTATGAGGAACTGATCCCTTCAGGTAGACCAAGAGATAGTCATTATAGAATATCCCAGTGCATGTCCAGGAAAATATATTTGTGGAAATGAAATGCATTCATCCTTTTATTGAGAGCGCTACCTATCTAGGATAGGAATGTGATGGGAAAGTGGGAAATATAAATTATAAAAAAGGCAAGTCCTGCATTTTGTTTACCAATTGAAATTTTGTTTACCAATTGAAAAGGGAATCTATGTGTGCCTGGGTTTTAAGACTTCAAATGTTCTTGATAAATAGCCAGATAAATTAGCCTAATATCACCAGGGATTTGTTTGTCTTCAAACTCCAATGACATACAATGCTTACTCTTGCTAAATATTTGCACCAAGCTAAGCTATGTCACTTTTAAGATATAATGTAAAATGGGATTCTACCATCAAGGCCTTCAGGATTAATGTATGTCCACTTCCACCCACATAGACACACCAAAACTGCAACACAAAACATGTCAAAAGCTTCTTTCCAATCGAGACAATACTATGGTACAGAAAATAAACCCTATCATTTTCAGAAATGGAGGGCACATAGGTTACTAATGGTCAAAGAAGATATATTTGAAGGCTGAGAAAATTTATGAAAATTGGTAATGTGATGATCCTTGCAGGGATATTGAGAGTAACTCGAAAGGAAGAGAAAGCTGAACCCCTATGGATCAAATCTACCTTATTGGCAGAAGAAATGAAGAAAAAGACAGTGTCACAGACAAGAGTATATTTGGCTCATCTCACATCAAAAATCACATTCAGAAAAGCTTTCAGTTCATAGCCTCTATGAAAGCAATATAATCTGAACTTGATCTCTGCCATTGAGGAGTGATCCTGTTTTTCTCTTGTGGACTTAGGGTAGAACACACAGATAGAAAGTGTGTGCCCTTTTATGGAGAGTTGACATTATATGAGTGCTGCTAATAAAAGCCAAAACCAGTGAAGAGTATCAGTTCCCTACAGAGATTACACCCACTTCTCATGGAAGTGAAGCGAGACCCTGCAGTGTAAGCCACACTCTCCAGAAAGCCTGGAGTCTAGCAAAATATTTTAAAACTCATTGGTTGGTTGGAAAGTCATGATGTATTTTTTTCTGTTTTCTGTGCAAAAACGAGTCATGATTTTTCAGACACCACAATATTTTGTGAATGGTGAGTGAGTGCCAGGGTGATGTGGCTCCTTCAGCACACCTCTCTGAGCACACAGGAAATCAGAATTACTCAAGTTGTACTTCATTTCCAGCCTTCTAACTGGAGAGTTTGGAGAGGAGTTAGAATAAATGGCACATCAATTTAATTTTAGTAGACCTCAGAGTATGAATCAAGGACTTGGGAATGATTTTAGTGTTTTTTGCTCCCTAGTGAAGTATGACATAAATTTTCCTTACCAGAGTAGCTTGTTTAAATAACACCGTGTCTTCATAAAGGCTCTCTCTTATTATTTTCACTGAATTGATCTATTCTATAGACAGTTTTTAGTGTCTATTAAGGAAAATTAATGATGTCTTGCATAATTTATTTAGCAGCTTTTTTCTATGAGTATATACATTTGTCATTTTAATTTATTTTTATTGAAGTATTTCATGCTTCATGGTAGAAGTAAAATAATACAGAGGTGCTGCTGATGAAAAGTAACAGGGCAGTCACATCTCTTACTCCGTTTCATTTTCCCAAACACAACCACTTTGTAACAGTTGCTTTCTTTACACCCTTTCTCTCTCTCCATTTTCATTGGGTAAAGACTATACATGGCTCACAAATCCATATAATACACAAGAAGATGTTTAATATATATTAATGAGAAGGCTTGTGGACATCTCTGTTTTCAGAAACTCCTCCCCAGACACTGGCAACCACTCCATGGCTTATTATTTAGCTCCACTTTGTCTTCATGTCACTCCAGCAAGTGCAAGTGGACTTTCTTGTCTTTCTTCCCTTTCTGATTTTTATGCAACGATTCTAAATAATGTATTTACATATCATCCTCTGTATCAGTTTAAAATGCCCATACCCTGATTACCTCTCATGAAAGCAATAAACCTCACAGTCCATTTATAGTAAGTCTTCTTTTAGCTCTCATGTTCTTGGTCTGTTGGTTGTTTACTTTAGTACTTATATTAATAATTGAGATCTTTAAATCTTACTGTATTTAAGAATGGTGTTCTGCTTTGTTGGATGTGAACACCTAAATCTCCCCTATTTCTTTCTCTCTCTCTCTCTATTCTTTTTCAATTTGTTCATGCTGTCTTTAGCACATAGTGTCAAGGAAAATATGCACAGTAATTCTGCAGCAAATTTAGTTGTCGATGTTTTGCCTATGAGTTGTTCCTAAAGTTTTACAACTAAGAAAACATTTTCATTAATAATTGTATTCATTTGTGAGATCTGCTGTCTATCAGACTCTTCACCCATTTAGATAACCTGCTTTTCTTCTTTTTCACTCTTGACCAACATTAATCTCTTCCTCTTCTTGATTTGCAGTGTGCTGTGTCTATATGCTAGTCATTTTATATACAGTCTGTGGACTTTTCATCTGAATTTTGAGCCTTTCAGCTCTGCATTTATTGTTCATTTCTTCCTTCTTAATTTTATTTCCATCCTCTTTTACTCTCTTTTACAAAATGTCTATTTGTTGTCTTTTTGAACTTGATAGATAGGTGATAGTGTTTTGTTCTTTTTTTAGTATAAAATTTCTCAAATGTTTTAGTATTGAGCACCTCCATAGTTTAGCATCAGAAAATTATTATGTTGCCTCACTGCTGTCATTAAAAAAAAAAAAAAAAAAGAAAAGAAAAGAAAAAGAGAAAAGGAAAGAATGTAAGCAAAATCTATAACTCAGCACTGATTATCTAACTCCAGAGTTCGGGCTTTTGCATCTCTGTGCTTTATGAGAAACTTAAATATAACAAAATTTGAAGCCCAAATATATGCTGCAGAGTGCTTTTCTGTTTGTCTTTTCTTCATATTATTGTTTTAAAAGATACAGATTTTTATCCCTCTGTACTCATAAAAATATACAAAACACATTTATTTACCATTTTTCTGAGACTTTAGTTCTAATGACTAACTATGAATCCATTGATTATATTACTTCATTCACAAAGTGTGAACACTAAATTAACAATCAGAAATGTTGCTTTTGGTTATTGTAGTTAGTATATTTCTTCTTTAAGTCTGGTATATCTTGCTTACTTCAAGTCATCAATCACCATGTTCTAAAGAAACATTTACCAATTACTGAAATATTATAAAATTCTGTTAATTATCAAAGATATGTATTATTTCAAAGTAGTCACCAATGACTTTTTTTCTTTGTATATCCCTCTAATTCCTTGTATTTTCTTCCTCCTCCTTTAAGATATCACTGTTTTAATATACTATATTAAATGAAAAACATTTGTGAAAAAATAATATGCCAGACTATCTTGTTTTGAAAACAAATGGAATGTTATTGTAATTGATACTGATGGGAGACACTTGCTTGGCATTTGTCTTTTATTAGTTTCATAGATTATTTTTCTTAGCCTCACAAAAAGTACTTTTGTCTCTGGGGCAAGAGAACTGAAGACTGATTTGAGCTCTGCCTTTGGCTCTGAGCCCTGGGGTAAGTAGCTTCACTCTCTGGGTCTGTTTCCTGTCTATAAAAGGGACAGCAAACATCGATGTTTTCTGTTTTAAACTGCTAAGGTTTTATGTTAAACCACTTAACTTTCTCCAGGAGGCATTGACATGGTTGCTTTGCATTGACAGATGCCCAGAATCTACTCGGCCTGAAACAGTGCGCCCCTGTCTTCTTCCATGCAGAAAAGATTGCATGGTGACAGCTTTCAGTGAGTGGACACCCTGCCCAAGTTTATGCCAGCCAGGTAGGGGGATGCTGTTTACTTAGTGCTTTGGTTCCTAATTGCCCAGTGGTTTTCTTCTCTGCTAAATAAGTGAGACTGGAATGTGAGCACTCTTCTATTCGCATGTCACCCTGGATACAGGGGTCGATGAAGTTTGTAAATGAAGTCTTGAATGTCCAGATTCATACTAATTTGGCAGGAAACATATTCAATTATTATATCTCATCATTTCACTGGTGTGCATTCCAGAGTACTCATCTTTTATTAAGTCTGTTGTCATTTTGAAGTCATTCATATGTGCTTCCTTATCCCTCATGATTTCTTTGTGGTTCCTGGGTGCTTGGATCCTGACCCCTGGCAGCTTTATTAGAATATAGGACCTTAATTAAATATTTCTACTAAATCTGTAGAAGAACAAGGTAAGAAATATTAAAAATAAAGAAGAACAGGTATAGGAATTGACAATGAATATTTGTATTTCTTTACTCTTAATGGTTATACTTTATATTACTGAGTATATTAGAGAGTTATTAACCAGAATCTTTAATTCCTAAGTCCTAAAATAACATGTAGCAGTGCTTCAGTAAAAATGACCCTTTTTTCTTCGAACATCTTCTCCTGCCCCCATGCTTACTGCAGTTCCCCAGAGGGTGTGTGGAGATTTAAATACTTGTAGTTTCAAAGCTCCATTTCAGCCTATGACCCAGAGATAATAACTTGCCGCTCTCCCCAAGTTTTATATTCTTGTCTTGGCCTTTGTATCTTAACCATTGCCAGGATAAGAAAGGAAAATCTAAGAAAATTTCTACCAGAAGAATCATTGATCCTAGTGCTTGGGGCACATCCACACATCCCTGGTCTTCTTTTGGCCTCCTGAGCTCTCACACTGCTGCTGCACCACCTCCTGTAAGCAGGGAGAAGGAAACACGTAGCTCTGCAAAGAAAGGCTCTGTCCAAGACACTGAGAGTATAAAAGTCTCTGGGAAATTCCAACCCTGTGCTTCTCAAAAGCTCTTTGACTTACACATCTTCATTGGTGGTGACAGAAATATAAGGGATAGCATTGACATATATTTGACTGCCCATTTAAATTGCTTCTCAGTGATTGGCAAAGGGTAGTGATAGCTGTTGTTGAATGTCATCCTCAATGTCTTAAGTTGCAGTAGTGGGGCACAAGCATTGCATTTTCTGTGACTATGTGTTTCATCTTCTTAATAATCCTTTGTCACAGTATAGTAGTATCCAATGACCTTTGCATATGAATAGAATCAGAAGTAAATATACTGAATATGAAAGAGCTTTGAAAGCACAGTGGGATATTTATCTGATCTTTTGAGGGAGAAGAAACAACAGCCTATTTCCAGAACTCTCCAAAAGTTATTTCTCTGAATGACAATAACGTGTATTGGATTAGCTTGGTGAGTAGTTAGAGGAATTCCATTTCCAGGCAGACAGTGGATAGAAATGCTATGAGATCTATTCTGAACTGCTTTTAAGACAGTATCTGGGAGACTAAATTTTGGACTTCTCATGGTAATTTACCTGAACAATGATAATTGCTTGAAGACCAAATTTGGGAAAAAGCAGGAAGATACAATAGTCTATGATGATGGAGTTTAATTAAGGTTCAGTTTGTTAAAAAGTGTATTTCCCATGAGAGATTAGCATAATTCCTCTGTTAAGTGGTTATGAGAAAGAAAAAGACTGAATTAAAGAAAATCTGTGATGGCAACCAACTTTTGATGTTGGAGCTCTCAAGTTCCCCTAACACCAGCAGGTATATTATCGTGGCTGAACCAGTTGCTTTAATGACTAGCCACTACTTTTCTATACTCCAGAAAGTTCCCTGCTATTCATGTCTTCTACCACTGACTAAGGGTGAAGGAATTTTAAGCATGTCAAACAATTTCTGTTCCAGCAAGTGAAAATTTTACTTCAATTTCCAGCAATGCAATTAGTTACTCAAACAGTTTTCATTATAATGAAAATAGTTTTGGGCCTCTGTAGTCTCTTTTTGCTTCCTATATTTCAAGCCTAGATAATTCTTTTCACAGCCTACCAGCCAGGGGACCTGAAGGAATAACAATTCAATTTTCATATTTCTTCCAGTTTTCCACATCAATCCTATTTAACTTTATATTTAGTCTGTACCTTGGGGCCAATATATTATTAAATAACCATAGGTTAATTGGTTGGGATGAGGAAAGGAAGATTATTGGAGGAAATATCATATAAACCTATGGTTCTCAATCTTTATTGCTTCTTAGTGACCTGAAAGCATTATTAAAATGCAGGTTTTCAGCTCCATGGTGATAAATTCTGATTCAATAGCTATGGGATTGTCCCCCAAAAATTTGAGTTGTAACAAGTTACCTCTGAATGGTGATTTACTTCCCTCTTTGTGATAAAAAAAAAAATGACTGTAGAGATCTAAGCAAACAATACTCAATACTTATGCTCTGGATATATGGCTAATCTTCCAGCTTCTTGAATTCATCATGTTCTTCCCAGCTCAAGAGTTGTCAAATGTGGTGGCTAAGTGCATAGACACTGGAGACAGATGGCATGGTTCATTTCCAAGGGCTGCTATGTTACAGTGGACTTAGTTTCTGCATGTGCTAAATAGGATATGTGTGTGTGTATGTGTAAAGAACATACTTTATTGCAAGGCAGCTGATATCTGCTTGAAGTATCCAATGCATGTTTGCTTAATTCAAAGATTTACTTATTGTAGAGGTTCTCAGTCCTATGGAGTTTTTTTTTTTTTTTAAGATTTATTTATTTATTTGTACAGAACTGGGGTACAGGCCAGAGATGCGGAGGGTGAGAGGATTCACCAGAGACAGAGTGGGGAGCAGAACAGGCAGATCGACAAAGTACACTGCTGAGGGGAGCAGCGGGTGGGCCAGGAGAGGTCTGCCATGCCATGTGGTCACCTCCGGGGCAGGCGGAGATCGAACTCATTAGGAAGTGGCTTAGGCTTCTTTGTGCTGTGCTTTAACCCGCTGCGCCACCAGGGAGGGCCACGTATGGAGTGTTTTCAATGAAGAGATACTTGGAGACTCACCTTACCCCCACCTTACTGAGAATCTATTACTGTTAGAGGGGCATTTGGAATATTAAAATTCTCCATACATTACTCTACATATTCTGTCATTTATTTTTAAGTGGAGGAGGTGAAAACACTCCTTGATTGCATTATATTTTTCCAGATGACTTTACATACATTTCAAACAACTGTAGGAAACAATTAATAGATGTACTGGGTATTTTGTAGCTACTGCTTATATACCATCATGCCCAGTGTTTTGAGTTTTGTGTCATAAATCAGTAACTATTTTCCAAGATTTCTTGCAGGCTGCTTTTATATAGACTCACTTTATATTGCCAGCATTTTATTATATGGATTTATAGGTATGTAAATTAATATAATATTAATATACAATATCATTTATTTTTAGTATGTACTCTTGTGTACCCATCATCAAGTACAATCATCAACTCATGGTCACTCCTATCTTTATCACCATTGCTTCCCTTCCCTCCCAGTGAATTGATTTGTAGTAGTTCCTAGATACATGCACTACTTTCACTGCTGGGAGAAGTATGTCATCATTTAATGATATTAACTGGAAGATAAAATATGGCATATTCATAGTTCTTCCTGTAATTTTGCAGAAGTCCTGGAACTAATGGTTATTTGTCAGTCTCAGTAATTAAAGTTTGACAGAACTCCTTTACCTTTCATTTCAGAAACAAGGTTAGTGTTCATGCTTAAAGAAACGTCAACAGAAAACTGTGAGAATTGTTAGGAAAAAAATATATATATTTGGTTGTATCCTTTGCACGTATGCCAAACTTGTGGAGTGTTTACTTGTGGTTTCCTATTTCAAAGATAGTAATATTAGTTCAATGTCTAGGTAGTATAGCATAGTGGTTAGGGTATGAATGCTCAAGTTAGATTTATTGGGTTGAGATTCTGTCTTTCCCTTAAAAGTTTGTTGTTAGTCTTCCACATACTGGTACTATGGTACTTGTTTCCAAGTCTGTATACTTCTTGGATGAATGATACAATTTAGAGGGCAAGAGTCTTCTGATTTCATTAGTGAACTTCCTGTGATCAGTGCAATGTCGCCACATGAGGGACATTCAGCACTTTTTGCTGAATGACTGATTAAATGAGCTCAGCATCTTCTGCACAAATAATTCCTGTTCTTATAAATTTTGCTTTCACTTGAACGAAGTCACGATATTAACAGACTCCATTGGGTGTGACTTTCTCCCTCTAGTCTATAATTTAAAGACCATAGATCACTACTTAGTGATCACTACTTAGTACTCAATAAATATTCCTGAAAATTTAATTAGAGTTATAGCAAACACTTGTGCTTCTAGATGTTACAGCCCTGCTAACCTGAGGAGTTCTGCTGATAAAATGCATGAAACACACTTTCTCTCATGTGATAGGCAAAAAAAAAAAAAAAAAGTTTTTATTTCTTTCTTCTAATTTTTTCCTTCCATTTTTTTTTAAAGATTTATTTATTTGTGCATACAGAACTGGGGTACAGGCCAGAGGTGCAGGGGCATTGAGAGGATTCACCAGAGACAGAGTGGGGAGCAGAACAGGCAGATTGATGAAATACACTGCTGAGGGGAGCAGCAGGCGTGTCAGGAGAGGTCTCCTGTGCCATGTGGTCACCTCCAGGGCAGGCAGGGATCAAACTCTTGAGGAGGTGGCTTTAGCTTCGTAGTGCTGTGCTTTGACTTGCTGTGCCACCAGGGAGGGCCTCTGTCATGTATTTCTTTTCATGAAATTTAGCACCATCTTATTGGTCTCTATTACTTAATTTACGCATTTGTCAGTCTATTTTTTTACTGTTATTTTTCATGAAATTATATAAGTTTATTATTGGAAGCAAGGTCTGTTCACTTGCTGGTTCCTAAAAGGCATTTCTTACTGGAATGTCACATTTCAACTGAGATAAATTTGCCTGCAGGAAATACAGCAAGGGGTGTAATGTTGGATACAAAATTATACCCTATACATTATATAGGTTATATATACCTGTATGTTATCTATACCTATACGTTATATAGGTTTCTGAAAGTATGATCTATAGAATTCCAACCCAGAATTACCTGGGATATTTGTTAAAACCCTCAGAGATTCTGATTTTGAAGCCAAGACTAGGGCCTCAAAATCTCTATTTTTTAATAAATCACCTTAGTCATTCTTAGACACGTTAAATTTTGAGAACCATGGACTGGAGAAATAATTATTTTAACCCTTAACCAATGGTTTCTTTAAGAAATAGGTAATTTACATTTAATATAATATTCTAATCAAATCTATTTCTGTCTTTCGAGAATCTCCAGTCTTGTCTTTAAGCTACGTTCAGTGACAAGGGGTTTCTAGCATAGTTATAACAGGTGTCAAAAAATAAGGGGAAAAAAAAATCCATGTGAGCATTTTGAAAACCAGGAATGCAAATAGGAATTAAGGGTCCTCTGTACAGCTTTGTGCATATCTCCCTCTTGCCCCTTCTAATGGGCTTCCTCAGAAAATCTCATATGTAGCAAATGTGGAGACCCAGAATGACTATTCCAGTCTCAACTCTACAAAACATTTTAAGTGAGCCACTTGGTATTGACAGAAACTTCTTTTGGGATTCTTTATTCAGCTTACAAAGAAAGAGAGTGTGATGGCTCAGCTTGTGCCAGGTTCTGTCCTTATCACTCTGCAGCCTCAGATCAGCTTCATCTAGTCAGGACCCATCTGGATAGGACCAGGGTTAGTGGTGCAAGGAGGCTGCAGGGAGAGAGCATTCCCCTCAGGCAGGTACACGGCTTGTTCCTGGAGAGATGCTGACCTCTCCAGCAAGCCTCAGCTCAGCACCAGGGTAGAGAATTGAGAACCTGATGCATTCCTTTCTTTTGTATTCACTGCACCTTCAGGTGCTGAACCATACAGGTAAAGGAGTGTCAAAGCTCACTGCCTTGTCTCTGATGCAGGGGTCCATCTCATTTTCATTTCAGAGATTCAGTTTGGGAAGAGAGCTGTTGTAATTTAGGTGGAAATATAGATAAGGAAAATGAAGCTCCTGGGACTATAAATGCAGTAGAATAAAAAAGACTTTTGTGTAGAAGCTTCTGGGAAGAGAGAGAAAACTTTCACCCTGAGCATGATCTGGGCCAGATAGTTTACTTCAAAGAAACAAATCTTCAGTCATTCTGTTTGTACTTGAATTCTTATCAAAATGCCTAAGCTTTCACTCCTATCACAGTCTGTCACAAGCTTAAGTTGTCTTAGTTGTCTTTGAAAATAAACAAATATACCAAGCAAAATCCAATAAATGCAAAAAGTTAACAAACAAATGTAGATTCAATTCATGGAATTTGGACCTTTATCCCTAAGAGCCAAGGTTACATCTTCTTAGCTTGAATTTGATAGTTGCCTTAAAGTATTATTAATCTCCATTCAGTAGTCAAGTTTCATTATCATAAATAAATCCTGTGATTCACACAGATATCTGTAAAAATTTATTATTATCTGTGGTGTTCCTTTCAATGTGAATATTATCAAAATGAGTTTATTTCAGGCTGGATTCTTTCTCGTGTCTGTGGAATTCTCTGTAGACAATACAGTGCAAGACAACATAATCCTTATTTGCAAGTATAGGTAAATGAGTTACCATTCAGAAACCAAGGTAACCATTTTAGTTAGTTTTTTTCTTTAGACTTTCAGTTCATTTTCTATGATGAAATAGAATTAACTAGTTTTGATTTAGTTGGGGTGATACATTAAGTTTATCAAATAATCATTTTTAACTAATTATTTTGCAATTCTTTGGCTTTGGTCCAATTTCTACATGATTTTAAATTAGATATGTAGAGGACTTTGACTTACTGTATTAATTAATACTATGAGAAATTTACAAACTGTTCAATTTGTTTTTCATAGTGATGCCTATAGTTAAATGTGGAGGTGCATGTTACATATATTGTATGTCAGCTTGCAATTCTAGATTTTTTAAGACTACTCAGCTATATCTGATAACAAATTGAGACAATACTAAATTTATGTTCAAAATGAAGTAGATTGTTTATGATTTAGATAAACACCATTTAAAAAATCATCTTCAGGTACTGTGATCATCTCTTGAAATTCCTTCAGAATTACATTGCTTCATAGAGGTGGTTCATATACCATATCTACTGAATAACATGTTTATATGACAAGAAGCAAAATATCCCCAAATATGTATGTGAGGAATGATAGTCTCTCCCATTTGAGATCTTTTCAAGTTAAATTTAATTTACTCTGATAATTAAGTTATGCTTATCATAACTTCAGTAGATATCTTATAGATTATATTCAAAATAGGAAAGTAGACTGCATATATGTGGTGACAATTTCTATGGGAGGTGTATTCATTTCTTTTCTTTTTTAAAGATTATTTATTTTTATGCAAACAAGAAGTAGGGTACAGGCCAGAGGTGCAGAGGGTGAGGAGATTCACCAGAGACAGAGTGGGGAGCTGAAAAGGCAGATTGAGTGAAAAACACTGCTGATGGGAGTGGTAGGTAGGTCAAGAGAGGTCTGTCATGCCATGTGGGTCACCTCCCTGGCCAGGGATGGAAGTTGTGCTGCAGTGACTCTGGACAGCTTCATTATGCTGTGTTTTAACCTGTTGCCCCACCCAGGAGAGCTGTTGTGTTAATTTCTAATCTAATCCAACAATGTCCTCTATTGCAAAATGACTATAATGCTTATTCAATCTGGCACTATTTATATTCTGTCTTGAGTGCTCTCAAATGTGTTTATATGGAGTGGAAAGAGCTTAGCCTTTGAATCTAAAAAACCTAAAAAACGTGTGGTAGACTCTTGATGTTGCCATTTCTTACTTTTATGTTTCGAAATTTAGTTAACCTCTCTGCGGTCTATATGCTCTTCTTTGGCATAGTGTGGCATTCAGTGTCTGTAGGAATACTTAGTACCTAGGGCTTTCTTATCCTTAATGAAGTGATTAGAAGTAGCTGATCATTAAGTAATACTTTCCTCCTAGTCCTCTGTTTCATATTTCATCTCTCTTAACTGAGTTTAGGATGCATGAATACTTAAGCTCAAACCATAAAGTCATTAAATTTAACAACAGAAGTACTTAGGAGTATGTGTATATGCATTTGAAGAAAAGGAGAGTGAGAGACAGAGAAAAGACAGAGAGACTTTCTCTATCACAATAATAGCTTTCTAAATACATATTTTATGACATTGCACTGGATGTTAAATAAAAAGTTACATGACCAACATATTCATACACAAATACAGAAACAGACATTGAGGAATTCTGTCTCCCCACGGCCATACTGTTTCCCACCCACATTCAGAAAAAAATGGAGAGTCGAAGCAGAAGAGGAAGAAAATAATAGCTAATTCTTATACCTAGAATGAGACAGGTTTGACTACTGGGCTACAGTAGGATACCTAAGAACTTAATTGGCAGGGCTGGTTGCAGATGAGAAGCTACATTCACCCCCAAGAAGGTGTATCTCAAAGAAGAGGAGAGAGAAAGGAGAGCAACACACGCTCATTGTCTTCTCCCAAAGCCAAAATTTAGATGTCACTCATTCTTTCCAAAGGAGAAGGTGATGTTGGTGGAAAGCCCAGGAACAATGAAGTCAGTGGAAGGGCATCTCCCTGCCCCTGAAAGGGATCAGCAGAGAACTTCACTTTGGTTTTGTTTTTATGCAAGTTGGTGGAACAAGTTCATCCTCCACAGCTTCCTATACTTTCCTCTAGCTGCACTTTCTTTCTCTGACCAAGCTTGGTTCATCATGTGTAGACTTTTACTTGCTGTTCCTTTCCTCTACAATGTTTTTCTCCCTGCCCTTTGCATGGGTGACTTTTGATCAACATTTTATTTTCAGTTTAAAAGTCTTACTCCAAAAGTCTTTTTCTAACAATTTTACTAGAAATCTCCTTTTCCCCACTCTCCTCTTACTCATGACTCTGTGAAATTTTCCTTATTCTACATACCATTCTCGCACCTAGAAAGCAGGTCTATATTTTGTCCTTTGCTTTAAATACATTGAATAGTGCCTGCCACAAAGTAAGTGCCAAAATCTGAACTGAGTACACAATAATGGATTCATGTGTCTTTCATTTAGAAAACATTTTTTAGGACTTACTTCATACCAATTTTTGTACCAAATGTTAATGATATTAATATGAACAAGGTGAAGTTACTTTAATCAAGTATATTTTTAATAAACAATTCCAGGAAGTACACATGTTTTTCTATAACAAGAGGGAGAACAGGTTACTACAGAGTCAAAAAAGAGGGTGTATTGAACTAGCTATTTTGTCAAAGTGTATGAGATTTGGTAGATCAGGAATTTTCTTTTTTTTTAAGATTTATTTATTTATGCATATAAGGACTGGGGTACAGGTCAGAGGTGCAGAGGGTGAGAGAATTCACCACAGACAGAATAGGGAACACACCATGCAGACTGAAATACACTGCTGAGGGGAACAGTGCGTGGGTCGGGAGAGGTCTGCTGTGTCATGTAGGTTACCCACCCTTGCCCAGTACTGAACTTGTGCTTCAGTGGCTGTGGATAGTTTCATAGTGCTGTGCTGTAACATGTTGTACCACCAGGGAGGGCCCGTATCAGGAATTTTCAAGTAAACACATGGCGGAAGTAACTTACAGGTAGAAGAATGAATGGGTATGCAGAGGTTTGGCAATGCAAGAGACAAGAATATATTTTAATTAAATGCATTGCAGGCAGCTCATTTGCTTGGGATTCATAATACATATGGAGAGTGATAAGAAATAATGCTAGAGATATATGCAGAATCATATTCATAAAGAGATTTTTGCAACTAAAGGAGTTTGGGCATGATCTGGAATTATGGTCAACAATTTGAATTTTAAGCATGGGTGTGATAACATCTGACTTGTGTTTTATAAGTTATATAGTACATAAAATTATAAGGTTACACAATCTGATAAACCAGTAGAGAAATTATGAGGTCTTTCAATCATCTGGAAATGAGAATGATTTGTGTTCTTGAAACTAACAATTTGAATTATAGATGAGCTTGTAAATTACCATAGCTCAACTGCTTAAAAGCATGTTTTCATGACCTAGTGTGTACTGAGATCATTGCTCATCCTATGGAGTTTATATACTGGATGACTATCTCAGGGGATTTAAGTGCTAGAACAGAAACATAAACAGTAAGCAACTATCAGAAATGCAAGGTGGCACAAACTCTTGCTAGCACCACTCTTGAGCTGTATTTCTATGTACACTAATCCCAAAGACTGAGCGATTACACTAGTCCTTCACATTACTATTTGTTATTATGCTGGCTAGCAATGTAATTTGCAGAAACCAGTGAAAGATGAAAATGTGAGCCTTGCTCAAAAACTGTGAAGACTTTCTAGAGGGTTACAATCTTTACGTTATCCCTATACAGCCATTTCTCTTGGGTCCTTTTGAACTTGCACAGAACATGTGCCAGGACACTGGTCCTGGTTCTGGTCCTTTCTGGCTTTCTCTGAAGATCAGGATACTAACTGACTTGGAGTTTTGTTTCCTGGTTATAGTTGCCATCTTCAATGGTTAAAACACATTAACAGAGATCATGTTATTGGATCACACTTCTTGCACTCAGATGAGAATGTTCAAGGAAAGGAGAGATTAAGAATAAATGAGGTATAATTTGGTGACAGGCAGTGGATCAGATAAGAAGATATATTCTTAACCCGATCATTTGAGTTTTAACCTCCTCTACCACTTGCCAGATATAAAATGTAGTTGTCTTCATTCTCTGACTGACAACATGGGGATGACAAGTCACTGTGTCTTATGGTTGCTGTGAAGATTGAGCTATTCTGTGTAACTCATTTGACAAGTGAACAAAGCATGTTAAATGTGTGGACTGTTTTCTTATTGTTTTGAAGATTACATTCTGGAAATTAGACATTGCTCGTTTCATCCATGTAGTACAAATGCTTACTACTAATGTGGGTGAGCTTATCAATCATTTGCTTTATTATTTTCATTTCTTTACTATCCTAAAGATATAAAGATATTAGCTTATATTTCTTTTTGGAAATATTTACACTTTAAATATTTAAATGCTTGTTCTATTTATATTAGAAAGAAGTCTGATGCATTTTCAATGTGGAGACACTGAACTCATCCCCAATATTCCCTTTGCTTCCTGATACACATTGTGATTCATAACCATTTCTGGAATTTGACTCTGCACATTTGCATAGTATTCACTCTGCTTACACTTCTTTTCCCTTAGATATTTTATGGATAACTCCCTTCTATCGTGATCTCACTCAAATATTACCTCCTCACTGAGGATTTTGAAGTTTAAAATTAGCAATCAAAAAAGATAAACTCATGCCTTTTGCAGCAACATGGATGGAGCTAGAAGGGATAATGCTCAGTGAAATAAGTCAGGAGGAGAAAGAAAAAATATCGGATGGTTTCACTTATAGGAGGAAGATAGGGGAACCAAATAAGAATTAGGGAAAAAATAATAACCATTGCAAAACAAAAACAGACAACTATAAAGTGGAGGCATTCTGCTAGGGAGAACGAGAAAGAGGGGTCAAAACAAGGGATGGAGAGCACAAGGGACTGTGGTGATGGTGCATAGGGGAACTGGTGGAGAAAACTCTGTGAAGGCTGCACCTGAGAAAAGAAAGAAAATGTAAAAAAAAAATTTAAATACATATATAAATGATAAAAATAATAAAATTATAACATCCCTCAATCCTGCACCCGCCACACATATTTCCTAGGATTTCCTGATACATTTTTGTCTCCTGTACAGTATTTAATTGCCATCTGAAACTTTAAATACTTATTAAAATTTAAAACATTTCAAAAATAATATTGAATGTCTTAAATAATTACTGTGTCATAAAATGCATCACCAGTGTTTTCTTCTACATATTTTATTGTTGCATGTTTTATATTTAAGTCTTTAATCCATTTTGAATTTATTTTTGTGCATAGAGTTAGAGAGTGATCCAACTTTATTCCTAGTACCAATCATTAAAAGGACTCTTCTTCCCTTTGTATGTTCATGGCTCCTTTATCATGAGTTAAATATTGACATATATATGGACTTATTTGTAAGTGTTCTGTTTTGTTCCATTGATCCATGTATCTGTTTATATTGCAATACAAGGGTGTTTAATTACTGTTACTATACAGTTTAAAGTGAGGTAAAGGGTATATGCAGTTGTTTGGGGTTTTTTTTTATTCAAATACCTGTTAAACCTACTTAGTCTAGCTTTTTACTTAAGGCTATTGTTTCCTTACTTATTCTCTGCCTTGTTGAAATGTCCATAGTTGTAAGCAGAGTGTCAGTAGCCCCTAGTGTTGTTGCCAACGTCTCCCTTTAGTTCTACTATTAATCTCTTCATGTACATGTACCCAAAATGTGGTACATATACATAGTTGTTTCTTATTGATGTGCCAGACCCTTAATTATAAATTAAAATCCACCTCTAATTTTTATTACCTTTCTAAGTTGGAAATCCATTTTATCTGATACATACCCGTTTTGTCATTTGCATGGAGGATTGTACTCCAAACTTTAATTTGTTTGTCTTGGTGGTAAGATAATATTAACTGTTAACAGCAACATATTGCCTTGTTTTGAAATCCACCAAATTACTCTATACCTCTAGTAAGCAATCACCACTCTTCCCTCTTCATCCTACAGCTCTCTAGTGATATACTTCCTAACTGTGCCTTAATTCTGTGTACCTCGTTCTCCAGGCTAGTGCTCAGTTTTAAAAGTCCTCAGTGTGAGGACTTTAAGTTAGCAACAGCACAGGATGCTTTGAATAGTAGCAGCTCATCCCTCTAATGGATGTAATTCTCCTCTATTGCTCTATTTTTTTTTAAGATTTATTTATTTATGCATACAGAACTTGGGTACAGGTCAGAGGAGCAGGGGTGGTGACAGGATTCACCAGAGACCTAGTAGGGAGTAGAACTGGCAGATTGACGAAGTGCACTGCTGAGAGGAGCAGCAGATGAGACAGTAAAAGTCTGCAGTGCCAAGCTGGTCACCTCCTGGGTGGGGGATCAAGCTTGTGCTGAAGCGGCTGCAGCTAGTTTTATATTGTGCTTTAACCAATTGCACCACCAGAGAGAGCGGCCTATTGCTCTAAATGCAGTTTAATTTTTTTCCCTATCACTTTTCACTGTGCCACTGCTAATACATGTGCCATATCATCCACTTATCATTCAAGGGTTGTGATTTTGTCTTATTGTAATTTAGTTGTGACTTTGGGGTGGTGGGTGGGCCCTGTATCACTATCCTGCCACTTCCTTGGGAGACTTGGGTTTCTTCTTCAGAACTGAATAGTGTGAATTCATGTCTTTACTAAAGGGTATATTTAAGAAATCTCTGGTGACTTCTTTCTGTCTCTTTTGTTCCTTTTAAAATCAAGGCCTTAGACACACAACCACTTCTACTCCATGTTGAAACGTATGTATTTTATTCTATACACCAAGGTGTTCTGGCTTCTGTATGTGGAGTGTAGGCTTTCTTTTCCTTTAAAACCTCTCCCTATGTTTTGGCCATAAACTCTGTCTTCTCTAACATACCATTATAGTTCAGGCTCTCATCCCCAGGTAGACCTGAAGATCTAATGCTCCAGAAAATTTCTCTCCTTTCTTACTTTTATAAGCATACATTTATAAAATAGCCTGAAAACTTTTATAAGCATACATTTATAAAATAGCCTTACATTTTCTTTTCAATTATCTTTTTCAAAGGTAATTGAAAAGAAAATGTAAGAAAGAGAAAGGAGCTGATTTGTCATGGAAAAATAAATATATCACAAATTTTACCAGTTGGGGCTTAGTTTATAATCCAGTACAGATTATTTACTAGTATTTAGGGAATTGGTATTAATATGTCTATCTATAATAGCATCACTATGTTTGCATATATTTTGAGATTACTTTTACAGATCTATCCTGAAATATATAGATGAATTGGTATCATGGCTAAATGTTCTTTAAAATTATTTGGGAGTATGTAGTTAGGGATAGAGATGAGACAACTTTAGTTATGTTATCATTGAAATGGATAGCTGATCATTGTAAATTTGAAAGTGATTTGAAAATTTCCAAAATTAAAAATATAATAATTTTAATTGAATTTAAAAGAAAATTTCCTCAATTTTCTAATTCCGAAGCTTTCTACGTTTCCCCCAACATGTAATTTGCCTCATTGATACTGAATGCCATAGTTTCCTTAGCCAATAAAATAAACAGAATTCGAGAAGAAGGAAAGTAGTTAATTTGTCAACAAATTGGGGAGGGCAGAAGTCCACTGTCCTGCTCTTTGGCAGAGGGCAGGGGCATTCATCCAGAGTTATAAGGGAGTAGAATGGGGGATGGGCGAGGTTCACTGAGTCTGTCCTTGCAACACAGAGTCTGGAGATTTGAATTGATGCCAGTTTACTTTCACTATCACTGGTGAATATTAATTCTGATGGTATCTTCCCAGTAACACTCTTCCCTGCAAATATAGGGAAAGAGTTTGTTAAGCCTAGAGGGGAAATTAACAAAATAGGGGAGCTTATCTGGTGGGATGTGAAGAGAGACAATTCCTTCATTACTATTTCATAATCGGTGAAAATTTATGTCCAACTTTCCATTCAAGTAAAAAAAAATAGTAAATGGCAGCAAGTTCATCCACTCATGATTTTTACTCCTTCATCCTCATTTATTTAGCATTCATCCATTAGATGCCACACAATTTTAAACATTGCAATTAGACGTGGGTTAACTCACTGTTTAGTCTGAGACAAGAAGACAGCAGAATGCAGTGTGGATTGCAAGGCATAGGGGTGATGGAAGAGTGTGCTTAGCTGAGGGTTCTGGGAAGGTTTCTTGAACGAGGTGGCTATTTGTTTAGTCTCAGAAGTATCTGAGAGGTTATTTAGGGGAAGAGAGAGAAGACATAACCCACCCCCCAGACACTGAACTAGTTTACATTTCATTACCTGATTATAATCCTGCAAAGCCCCAAATAAAGTATTGTAATTATTTTGTCTTTCAGGCACCATATGAGTAATTTCTCTACATTCACAGTGAGGACTCCAGACTCACTGATTCTAAAAATGTCATGTTATTGCATCAACACTAAGCCAGAAAGGAATTTCAATAGCTAGTGACTTTGTTGATGTTGCAAAATAATCAAGAGAGCAAAACAAGCAATAACATGTCCCTCATGAATAAAAGAGTTAATTAACAGTTTCTGTACTACATCGTGCTAATATTTATAGTCAAAAATGAAAAATTTATTTTAATCCATTTGTCTTCATGAAGTTGTTTTCCCTTAACTTGTCTGACCATTATGCCCAAAGCAAAAACTTCATCACAACTATATTCCTGTCCAAATGATGCCCCACATAATACATTCAGGCAAACTGGTTTTTATGTGTGAATATATCCTGAAATAGACTTTGAGAAAAGTTGCAGTAATCAAAATATATGTGACTGAGCCATCATGAGCAGTGTCCCATCTGGGCATGGCAAACCCGAGGAGGAAATGGATAAGCAATATCCTCTCCCATAAACAATGTACTCTCCTGTGAGGGAGACAGAACATCTTACTTTGCTACCTGTGTGGCACATAGGTTGACTGGGAAGGTCTTCTGGCCTCTGCTATCAGCATAAAACTAGGAAACAACAGCATAGCATACTGCTATGCCAATGAAGCTATAAAGCTTTAAAATGTTAGGGCAACATGGGTTTTTAAAAGGATGTTTCGAATGCATAGTTCAGCATTCATGCCTAAGAATGATGACTGCATCTTGAGCTTGTATCTTAGAGGACATCTGTGCTTCCAAAAACCAGTCTATATGTATACTGTGCAATAAGACATTTCAGTATATTTCACTCTTAATGCTGATGGAGTGCTGCACATTAAGGAACTCTGGAGCAGGCAGCCAGTAGACATTTCATCTGCTAAAATGAAAAGAGGTCAGGATAGGGGGTAAATAAATCCCTGTCATTTCAGCACACATTGGCAAAAGAAAAGACAAGTGCAACCCATCTTTATAAATAGTGTTGTTAACCCTCCTCATTTATAGTACATATTTTCAATTATCCCCATTATGATGTACTTAGCTAGAGGGCAGGTTACATTTTTTAAATGTGTTGAGAGTAGTAATGATTTAGCTAGTGCTCATTTGTTTTCTATTGCTTGGTTAAACATGCTGCATTGTCTTTTTCCTGTTTTACATACTGGATGAATAAAAAATGCTAAATTTCAAATGTGCTAATTCACTAGTTCTATGCCCTAGAGATTTTTAAAGCACCCCAGTGCTTGAGCCCCGCCTGATTGAGATTCTGATTTACATTTTTTGGGTTGGGGGCTTTATGAGTTTGTTAAAACATCCCTTGAATTGTCCAAGATTTGGTCATAGTGTACCTGGATTGAGTACACAGCAAGATCCTCTGTAGGTGGTAATGGGAGAGGAAGGGCCAGAGGCAGAGTTGCTGACTATTTGAAATCTCTCCAAATGGAATTGTTTTTAGGAGCAATAATGGTTGAAGGTAGGGAGTGGAGGAAATGAGAGACAGTCCCTGGAAATTAGAACTTTAGGTCAGGCTTCAGTGAGCACATAGTGTTGATTGCAGTAACTATGGGGAAAAAGTATGTATTTCCCTTGCTGGTGTAACAGGGTGGACCCTGAAAAAGGAGAGTGCTCATGTTCGCTGCCCCACCCAAGGAAGGATGGAGCTGAGCAGGGAGAAGGAGAAGTTGGAGAGGAGTCTAGAGAGAGAAGGAATAAGATGGGAAAACCAAAAGGAGATCTAGACGAGGACCTTGGAGCAGAAAGACATGTAAAGAAACTGTGCTTGGTTCTTGGCCTTGGGCTGGTAAAACAGATGTGGGTGGAAGACCCATGGGGAGATTTACATGGTGCTTTTTATCTTGATTTTTATTTTGTTCCTTTCCTCCCAGACATGTTGGGCCCCTTCTACCCTTTCCTAGGGGTCCCTACCAGATAGTGCTTTAGACTTGTGGCAAGCTTTTGGACCTTAATGGTCCTGTTTTGGGCCAACTCTGTTTAGCTGGGCATTTACCAATGAGGGGATGAGTAATTTGGGATTCTTGACTTGGAAACTATATTCTTTGTCTTCTCTGTTTTACACACTAATTTTATTAAAGTTCCTTTCCACTAAAGGTCTTATGCACCAGAGTATATTTTGTCTTGGTGTGGCAGGTAACAGAACCTATTTAGAACAGGTAGGTTTGGAGGTTTGGGAGTACTCCCTGCCCTATAAAACTGCCATTATAGTTTTTTCAGCTATAA
The DNA here is from genome assembly GCF_000260355.1 of Condylura cristata. Taxonomy (NCBI): domain Eukaryota; kingdom Metazoa; phylum Chordata; class Mammalia; order Eulipotyphla; family Talpidae; genus Condylura; species Condylura cristata. The sequence goes on along the minus strand of NW_004567103.1, from coordinate 71,949,652 downwards.
ACATGAATATTTCCTTCTAAAATTATGTAGAAGGGCTGTATATAAGGGATTTTAAGTTTAATGGCTATAAATATTTTTATACATATATCGCATTTGCAAAATTCTTTCAATCCCAATTAATTAGTCATTCTTAACAGCTATCTTGTGTGTTGGCTTGACAGTATTACCCACTTAGACATGCAGGAAAATTGAAGCTCCAAAAGGTTAAGTGCATTGCTTGAGGTCATATAGCAGTTCTGTAATGAGCTGGGACTAGAAATCAGAGCCTGGAGGTCTTGTCTGTTTCCAGGGTCATTGAATCTGGCCTCTGCTGCAAAATGAATGATGATTATGAAAATTTAAGAAAGTAGAATACATTTTTTTTTTTTTCAGGAAACACTTCAAGTGAAAGAAGTGTCTGGATATCCTGCAGCATATTTTCAGCATTCCTTGAAAGCTTAATAGAAAGGCTTTGCAATTGTGTTTAAATTTGTCAGTATGTAGATAAGGTCTTTAGCTCAGTTTCATTTTAAAGTACTTGGAGGTGTAGGCTGGGTATATCTGCTCTTGATATGTCTGCTCTTTATATGGAACTCAAGGATGAATAGGATGGAAGTATATGAAGACCTCCTACTCATAGTTCTTTTAGGATATTGCATGTTTCACCATTTAAGCTTTTCATTTCTCCTGAACAAAGTAAGAACATACTGGATTGATGGCATTTGGATAATAGATATAGGTTTATTTTCTCATTTCTGAATGTTTTTAAAACGGTGGAGAACTTTATTATCCATCCATACACAGTTCATTTCTGCTGTGCTAGGGAGATTTAATCGTTCATGTATATATGCTTCTGTTAACACACAACACTGGGTGCATCTACTACACAGAGCAGACACCTGATGGATATTTACAAAGGAGGCCAGTGCTGTAGGTGAGAAGTGCTTCCCTATAAGAATGAGTCATGATATCTGATTCTCCAAATGTAAGTGGGAGATAATTATAGTGATGGTGAATCCTGGCTTTGTACCTTTTCTTAAAAGGAAATCAAATCTGTTTGAATCTTAGCAATGGTTATAAATAAATTAGAAAGGGGTAGTATTCTGTATATAATTAATCAGTGGAGAGAATTTACTTTTTAAGAATTTAGTGTTAAAGATACTTAGGCTGCCTGACATCATACTGAGATCTCTATTTATAGAATTGACTTAGAGACAGTCTTTTTAGTGACCATTTGGTCATTAAATTAAATTCCAAATTACTATTTTGAATTTTCACCAAATTGAAATTATTTTTCCTTTTATTTATATTCCATATTGATTAAATTCTAGCTCCCTTTAATTTAAAAAAAAAAAAAAAACATTTTTTTTTCTATAAAAATACATGCGCCCTCCCTGGTGGCGCAGCAGGTTAAAGCACTGCACTAAGAAGCTGAAACCACTTCCACATGAGTTCGATTCCCGCCTGCCCAGGAGGTGACCACATGGCGTGGCAGACCTCTCCTGACCCGCCCGCTGCTCCCCTCAGCAGTGTACTTCTTCGATCTGCCTGTTCTGCTCCCCACTTTGTCTCTGGTGAAGTCTTTCGCCACCCCTGAGTTTCTGCCTGTACCCCAGTTCTGTATGCACAAATAAATCTTAAAAAAAAAATACATGCAACATAACTCCAGTTGATTATTCCTTTCCCTTTCATTTTTAATGTAGTGATTCATGAGCTAACATCCTTGGAACACAAAACGGTCTTCTTTGAATGCATAAATTGTTATCATAAGCAAAAATCTGTGACATGAACTAAAAGGTCCAGTGATTAGATTGAGTTCATAATACTTAAAAGAGCACTACTGTGTACATTTTGCATGTATTTAAAATGCATTCCCGTACTGCAGAGAAACAGAATGTACATGTTTTTACATTCACATGATATATGTGAAAATCACAACACATTAAATACTTTCTAGACTTTAAGTTAACTTTAAAGTCTGTTAAGACTTCAGACAATTGCTTTAATCTTGTTAAGCATCAGTTACCTTGGCTATAAAACAGGCCCTATATGGCCTTTGATTTTTTCTGAATAATCAAATGTTTCTTTACTTTGTTGTTGCTTAGAAGAACTAGAGTATAAGCCAAGGGTGCACAGGAGACAAAGTGGGGAGCAGAGTGGGAGCAGAGTGAGCCATATGTTGGTTTGCTCCCTGGCTGGGGATCGAACTCAGGCCGTAACAGTGATAGTGCTGAGACTTAACCCCTAGCCCAATAGGGAGGCCTGTGAGTGATCCTATGTTTCATATAAACTGGGTTTCTTCTGGAAGTCACTTGATGCAATATTAATATTTAAGTCAGGATAATAGACATTAACCCAGACTGCCCTAAGCAAATAGGATATTTGATCACTCTAATTCTCTCCAGTGATATGAGAAAGTAATTGGTACTAATTGCCTTGCTATTGTAGCTTAATTTACAGGAACATGGTATGATTTTAAGTCACTCATGGTGAACCCTTCAGATTCAGAATGTGGATGTGACCCAGCACTGAGTGGAAGACCATTTTGTCACTTTTTCTTTTAATCAGAAGTTGTTTCAACTATTGAAGCTTCTCTTCTATTTTTAAACTTGTTTTTCTCACCTTTGCTTGAATCTCTGTTATACTAGAGAGGATTTTCCATACCAAATAATATATACATGTTTTGTATGCAAAATTACCTTTAATTTCCACAGCAGTCATATGAAACAGTTTTAGTTGGCCTGTTTTATAGCCAAAGTACCTGATGCTTAACAAGATTAAAACAATTGTCTGAAGTCTAACAGACTTTAGAGTTAACTTAAAGTCTAGAAAGTATTTAATGTGTTGTGATTTTCACAATGGGTCTTAAAATACCATTGGTGTCATCCTTTTGCTTCAAGAGCAATTAGAAATCATGAGCTGAATTTTGGTTTTGGTTTCAATTATGACCTGGATGTGAAAGTGGAGGGGAAGGAAGACAGCACCAGATGAGAACCAGAGGTGAAAGGCCATATGCCTGGAAATACATTGTTGCTATGAAACAGAATGTGAGTCTGTGGTATATTAGAGATATTATAATAGTGAAAGAGCTACTTTAGAAAAGAAGGGAAAATCAAAGATCATATATTTAAAATCTGCCATCAGAATTATGTGATTGGTATCAGAATAACAATCATACATTGCTAATACATAATCATCTACATCTCCTCCCCACATTGTTTTTAGAAAGTCTCACTCATGTGTTCATCTGCAGCTGTACCTCACTGGTCAGCTGGTGTTTATATTTACTGTGCTCTACTTTCACGTTTCAAATCACTTGGAAGCTTTCTGTGTTAATTGCTTATTCCAAATCATTGATATAATATTCCTGAAACCAGGACTGAACATGATACTTCAATTCAGTTTAATGTTCCCAGCTTACCTGTCTGTGGAACAACCGTATGTATTCTTCACGTATTGGTTTCTTCAATCTTCGCTATTCTCTTTCTGGGAAAGGCTGACATAGAACTTCACAGAGAATCTAACAAATATTCCTTAATATTTGTAGCCAACTCATGTTTCCCATATTAAATAAGATTTTTCATCTTTAAGTTGCTATTATTTCTAAATGATACTTTTTTTTACTGTAATTAATAGCTCAAGTTTAATTATACCTGATGACTTAGTGATGGTAAATATGCATAAATTGAAGTTGAATTTTGACTAGTAGTTTATTAGCAGTAATCATGCTTCAGCAGTTGTTTATGTTTTCAAATAGGCACTTTAATTTATTGTTATTTTTAATAGGACTAATTAGGTTGAAACTATCACTCACAAAACCCTACAAACAGTGTGTTTTTATTGACACTTGAAGACTTCTGCCAACAGGATGCTATTGAAAATTTGATTAGAATGGATGAGGTATCCCTTGAGAATACAGACATATTATGAGGTGAATGCCTTCCCTAGAATTCGTTTCTCTTTCACTTCATCTTATTATAATGTCTCATATGTAAAAAGAGCATAGTCGTTGCTATTTGTTACCTATAGTTTTCATTTTAGAGAGACAACTTAGGCATTTTATTTACCTCTTCCACAATTATTTTCTTACATGTAAAATGATAAAAAGGTGAGGCTGGTGATGATACCTTGTAAGTGTGGCAATAATAAAATGAGACAGTATAGGAAAGTACTGAGAAATGAATCTGATAAAGATTATGGAGATATTTAGTGGAAACTTAAATACATTTTACTCATATATGTAATCCAGATATTTTCCACTTGCAAAACTACTATGTTTTCCTTCTCATACTTAATCCCCCAAAATCACTTTTTTTCTAGTGTTTTCACTGAACAAGGAAGCTTTGTTTTGCACCACTTTCTGAGAGCCACTTTACCATTGGCTCATCTTCTCTTGCCTAACTATTGTGTTGGGCTGCCACTTCCTTTGTTGCTAATTACCTCTTGAATTTGTGGAATTTCCATTCTCTTTTGATAAAAAATACCCTTACAGTGAGGAGTGAAGAGCTGCAGTGAGGAGACCAAGACTGCTACATTCCAATGGTAGGCCCCATGCCCTTGAGTGTCTTGTGACACTAGCTAAGTTGGTCTGCTGAACATAACAAACTGTGCTGAAAGCTTGGTCATAACAAGAGAAATTTACATCATAGGAAGGGAAAACTACTGCTTTAAAGCTGAATGCTACATATGAATATTCTAAAGTTCAAGATAAAGAAACACACACATCAATCCAGAAAGAGAAACTTTAATAAATGTTTCAAAATTACTGGTGTTGTTTCTCTGTGTCAGGATGCTTCATTACCTCTCTCTCTTCAAAAACATACATTTGTTCATCTTTTCTTCAATGATAATCAGTTCTCTCTATGAAAGATCTTAACCGCTGTTCTAAAAATTTCTTTTGCCCATAGAGTGCATCTGTCTCAGCATCAACCTAAACATTGCATGGTTATCAATACAAGTATTATTTCAATACAAGTATTATTTCTATTCTTTGAATTATTTGATCTTAGAATTATACTATAGAAAAGAACAAAATTTTTGTGTGTCAGTGTGCTTTGTGCGTGAAGTGTGTGTGTGTGCAATATTAAGGAAGAAGCATTAATCCATGTTTTTTCTCGGTGTGAAGTAAAGATATACAGTTCATTTTTCCTGTTGTTTTCAATCTTTATTTCTGATCTCCTAAAGTAACACTTGAACAGTGCATACATGCATATAAACACAACACAACCACAGGCATATATTCTAAAGGTTAACAGTTTTCAAAGTACAGCATAATAGAAATTGAGAGTGGAGGAAAGGACTTTTTCCTAAAGACATAATTATTTACAAAAATTGGCCCCACCCAAATGAATATAATTTTTGTGTTATTACACAGAACTGTTTTAATTACAGTCACAACCCAGCAAATTTTGGGTTCAGATATACACAAACACAATCAAACAAATACCGTAATAGAGCATTTCCCAGTGCATATAAAAATTCTGTTGATGCTACTCTGTAGTCTACTCAGTGTGAAATAGTATATATACAAATATATAGATTAATTTAAAATATTTTGTTTCTAAAAAAATGCTAGTCATCATGTTTATCTTCAGCATCTTAATATTTTTGCAAGGGAAATACTTGGTCTCACTACTGACGGCTGCTCACTGATCGGGATGGCAATTAATGATCGTTGGGGTAGCAACAATTAATTTTGCTGCATCAGTTTACTCTCCCTTTCACAAAACAGTTTTCTGTAACTGGCAGTGCTATATGATATCATTTTATCCTGCTATAACTTTCAAAGTTGGAGTCATCTTTTCAATTCCTGGCATTGTTTTATCAGCTAAGTTTACATAACCGAAATTTTTGTTTTCATTTAAATACTTTCATCAATATATTCTAAACAAGTAAGTTTCTTTGAGGGGAGCAGCGGGTGGGTCAGGAGAGGTCTGCCTCACCATGTGAATCACCTCCGGGGCAGGCAGGGATCGAACTCATGCAGAAGTGGCTTTAGATTCTCAGTGCTGTGCTTTAACCCGCTGCACCACTAGGGAGGGCCACAAGCAACTCTTAATCTGTTAAAGTTTCATCATGAGATTGCAGTAATCAAGTCATATTATAAGGTCCCTCCTCTAATTATCCTGTTCATTCCACCACATCTGCAAGCAACTGTTCCCTTCATTGAAGTCTTACACCCCTCAAAATCATCCAGGAAGATTGAAATCATTTTTAAAAAGATTATTTGTGTGTACAAGAACTGTGGTTCAGGCCTGATATTGGGGGGGTGGGGGTGGGCGGAGAGTGGGGCGATGAGAGAATTCATCAGAGACAGAGTGGAGGAGCAGAACAGGCAGATGTACTGAAATACACTGCTAAGGGGAACAGTGGGCGGGTCAGGAGAGGTCTCTATGCCATGTGGGTCACCTCCCTGGCCAGGTATCAGATTCAGGCTGCAGTGGCTGTGGGTAACTTCATAATGCTACACTTTAACCAGTTGCCCCACCAGGGAGAGCCCAGATTAAAATCATCTTATTCCATATTCCTTTTCAAGTAGTATTATTTTCACCTCCTCCCATGAATCATGATTGTTCTAATGACCCGTAGAATGGTGACTCCTTCCAAAATGTCTCCAATAGACACAGCTCAGTTCCATCAGAGTAAATGATGACAGCTTAGTCTTAAAAAAATCTATTTCTTAAAAAATGAGATTTAAAAGTCTAAATGACTGTTTGATACATGGAATACACAAGTGATATTGTGAAAATTATATTAATTTTCTTGTAAATATGCAGCAGAGCTCTGTTGACCAGAGTACATTGCCAAAGAGGAGTAATATTTTGAAAGAAGTCTTTTCTGAGTGGTAGATCTCAACAGTGGCCTTAAAATATTCACTAAATTATGCTGTGAAGAGATGTGCTACCATCCAGGTTTTGCTGTTCCATTTATAAGGAATAGCAGAGTAGCTTTAGCTTAATTCTTAAGAGCTGTAGGATTTTAGAATGGGAAGTGATCGCTGGCTTCAACTTAACGTCATCAGTTGCATTAACTCCTAACAAAGGGCTAGGCCTGTCCTTTGAGGCTGTGAAACCAGGAATTGATTTCTCCCTAGCTAAGAAATACCTAGATGGTATCTCTTTCCAACATAGAGCTACTTAATGTGCATAGAAAATCTTCTGTTTAGTATAGCCAACTTCATGAATGATCTTAGCCAACTCCTCTGCTTAACTTGTTGCAGATTTGATACCAGCACTTACTATGGCACCTTCCATGACTGTGATGTTATAGAAACTGCTTTGCTAAACTTCATCAACTAACCTATGCTTCATAACCTAGGTTTTTCTATTTCTGCTTCTTCATCTCTCTCAACCTTCATAGAATTGAAGAGAGTTATGGCTTTATTTTTAATTAGGTCTTGGCTTAAAGGAATACTGTGACAGGTTTAAATGTCTAATCTAGGTAACTTAAACTTTCTCTGGGTCAACTACAAAGTTTTCTTTTTTTTTTTATCATTCATGCATTCACTGAAGTAACACTTTCATTCCATCAAAAACATTACTTTTGATTCACAACTTGGCTATATGTGCTAGAGACCTACCTATCATCAACCTATCTGCATTTTCAGCAATCATTCATCACTACGCTTAGTTATTTCTGTTTTGTTATAAAAGGGACATATGTATGCTTCTTCCTTCCACTTGAACAGCTAGAGGACATTAAAGGGTCACTAAATGGACTCATCTCCTGTTTCCAGGAATAGCATGGCCTAAAGAAAATGAGAGAAATGGGAGAATGGACAGTCTGAGTAGTTGAAACACTCTGAAACACTCTCCCCCTCTTCTTGTCTTCTTTTTTCCCTTCTATTGTGTGCTCCATTCCCTTGCTGCTGAAATTGAACCAGAATCCAGTGGACAAAAGAGCCACTGATGCACCTCTTTCATGGTCAGTTCTGGGGTACATAGTAATTAAAAAGGGTTCTGTTAAGTAGATGGAGTAAAAGATCCCAGTATCTCCTTAATGTGTGGTTCAAGATAATGAAATGTACAAATGTTAGGTTTCCCCTTCTCATGGTCTCATTTACATAATATAAATGAATTTTTTAAAGGTTTATTTATTTATGCATGCAGAACTGGGGTACTGGCCAGAGGTACAGGGGCGGTGAGAGGATTCATCAGAGACAGAGTGGGGAACAGAACAGGCAGACTGTCAAAGTACACTGCTGAGGGGAGCAGCAGTTAGACAGGTGAGACAGGACAGGTCTGCCACGCCATGTGAGTCACCTCTGAGCCCGGGGATTGAACTCACACTGAGGCAGCTGCAGCCAGCTTGCAGTGCTATGCTCTAACCCACTGCACCATCAGAGAGGGCTGATGGAAATGAAATTTTTAAATGCTGATTCTTTGTCAAAGGATAGTTAAACTAAGGTAGATTTAACAGATTGTGGAGCAGAAAAACTGATGATGACACAGTACAGCCATGACCTAATTAGCAGGAATGTGGTGGCAGCAGAAAAGGAAGTTCAGCTACCTATGAAGACTCTTCAGAACCTTCGTGGGTCTGTTGGAGGTCAGGAATGGAGCTTAAAAAAAAAAAAAATTGTAAAAATTTGAAAGGCATTACAATGCAAATTCTCATCAATTATAGCAGAAAGTCAATAAATAATGTTTGAAGTTAATACATCAATAAGTAATTACATAAACATATTTATAGATTTAAATGTAACCACAGAAAAACTAAATTTGTAAACAACCCAAAATGGGGCTCTCCCTGGTAGCGCAACAGGTTAAAGTATAGTACTATATAGCTATGGAGCCACTGTAACAGGAATTGTACCCCGGCCAGGGGTCATTCAACATGGCTCATCAGACCTCTCCTGTTCTACCCACTGCTCCCTTTAGCAGTGCATTTCAGTACATCTGCCTGTTCTGCTTCCCATGCTGTCTCTGGTGACTCCTCTCACCGCCCTGCACCTCTGGCTTGTACCTCAGTTCTTGTATGCATTAATAAACATTTTTAAAAGATTTATTTATTTATGCATACAGAACCGGGGTACAGGCCAGAGGTACAGGGGAGCAGAACAGGCTGATTGACAAAGTACACTGCTGAGGGGAACAGTGGGCGCACGGTCAGGAGAGGTCTGCCTCAACATGTGGATCACCTCTGGGGCAGGCAGGGATCAAACTCTGCTGAAGTGGCTTTAGCATCTTAGAGTTGTGCTTTAACCTGCTGTGCCACCAGGGAGGGCCCAATAAATATTAAAAAAAAAAAAGTTCTGGGAGAAGGTGAGTTGTGTGTCGGTTGTCTTTTTTCTTTTCTTTTTTTTTTTTTTTTTGTTAATAATCTGTATAAAGATGTGAACATACAATATTAATAAAAGGCCCTATTTTTTCCTTTTCTTTTGCTCGACTTAGTGTACTGGCTCTTTAGAAATTTTCTTCCTAACATCCTTAGGTTTGTTATTTGTTCCAAGTTTATAAATTAATTCAATTTTCTCCCATACAGCCTTTCCTATCCATTCTTCATAGCCCCACACATATGCACAAGCAAACTATACATATATATCTTCCCTCTCAATGAAGTTACTTGTCTTTCTCTATAAGTTCAAAACCTTTTCTAGAACTGTTTTCTTGGTCTACGATGGCTTAACATTCAAGTTCAAGAATGCACTCCTTCTTCTCCAGAGCTCTCTTTGGTTTCTGGAGGCAACTCTTCTTTTTTCTCTCCTAATACTATCTCATGCTTCTCTCCATCCAATGTCCCATAAGGCTTGTCTCTGCCTCCTTTCCCATTTTGTTAAATTGTAAGTGCAAAAAAATCTTCATATCCAGTGCAATAAGTTGCACATAGTAATTGAAACAGCTGCTAACCATAGTAGTTATAATTGATCTTTGTTATTGCTGTTAATTCAGAAGACATCTAAAGATGATGAAATGAATGCCCCAACACATTAAAGTGAATACCAGCTTTTTCTTTTTTAATTGAAGTGCCTATTATTATTTCTTTCTCAGCAAAACCATGAAGTAGGCAATATTTTGTTCTGTCACTATTTTAGTGCCTCTGCCCTGAATTTCTATTACTACCATTTCAAATTATGAAGAAAAAGAAATCTAATAAGTGGATAACCATAAAAAATGTATTTCCAATGTGTTGATGTTTATGAGTTTTGCACTGTAAAAAAGTCTTACCTAAAAGAAATGCCTCACTGGAGGGAGGTTTTTTTTTTCTTTTATTATGAATATTATCAATGAAATACACTTGTTTTACATCATTGTTAATATTTTGGCTATAGAACATTTCTCCCCTCAGTGGTGATCATCATAGTGCTCCTAACACCAGAGCATCCTTAGTCCTCCACCATATTCCATTAAGCTCCCCCACCCTCCCCCTTCCTTATCTTTTCCTTTCTCCTTCCAACACCATCCCCCTTCTTGGATGCCTCAAATCTATGATCAGTTTTCAAGGGTCGGTTTTCGTTTGTCTTTGACTAGTGGAGGGAGTAATTTGAAAGGTAAAACTGTAGGTCCCTTAATGATTAGAGATCTCACAAATTAGTCCATGTAACTCTCATGATAAGGAAATACATATATTTCTACATTATATTCATATAATAAATTGAAGGCACATTAAGTCAATGAGAGATCATCTTTGCATACCAGAACACAGATTGAAATAGTTGTTATGTATGAAATGTCTATCTCAGAAATTTGATTAATAAGCCCTGATTTGACTTGTTTTTCTCTTTACTCAGGCATTCATTCATTCCTCATGTTGCAACTTCACCTTTTCTCCCCTCCCCCCACAATTTGTTTTCTAACCCTGAATTTTTCTTGGCATTCACATAAAAGGGCACTATAATTTTTATTTTTCCTTTACTTCAGGAAATGCAACAATAAAACAGTCTCGACACAGGATTATCATCCAAGAAGCAGCCAATGGAGGCCAAGAATGCCCAGATACCTTATTTGAAGAGCGAGAGTGTGAAGATGTGTCATTGTGTCCCATGCATCGGTAATTAGTTACCTTTTTAAAATAATCATTAGACTTCAGAATACATCATGACCCATTTTCTTTTGAATAATATGTGATTGTATAAAGAAATAACAAGAGATAATATTTACATTTAACTACTTAGATTTCCCCCTGCTTCTCTGGAATATATTTTCATAGAGTAAAGGTTATGAAAGTTTAACTGGAAATGAAACAAACCTGTTTTGATTCTAAGTAGGCAACTGGAGTCTTGCCATACAGCAATCAGGTTTCAGAATTAGGATCCCAAAGATTCAAAATGACATTTTTACCTGGAAAACATGCATGCACACACACACACCCCACATTTATTTTACTTTAATCAAAAACTAACATACAAATTTGTGTACTTCTTCAGTAATTATATATTTTTAAATAATATGTTTATTTTTACATCATTTTGTTCATTTTTCCATCTTAGTTGTAATCTCCTTGGGCTTCCCATCACCATATCACCCATGTGCCATCACCAAAGTCCAGTGCTTTTCCCTCCCCCCCACTGTTTTTGATCCCATTCTCCACCTCACCCCCATAAATTGTCGCTGGTATATAACTCTTCATTATTATTTTCTCGCCTGGTCCATTATACTGCTATAAGTGAAACCAATCGATATTTTTCCTTTTCTTTCTGGCTTATTTCACTAAGCATGATCTTTTCCAGCTCCATCCATGTTGCTGAAATAGACATGTCTTTCTTTTTTTTCTTTTTTTTCTGCTACTGCATAATATTCCATTGTGTATATGTACCACATCTTTTTAATCCAGTCATCCGCTTTTGGGCACTTGGGCTGCTTCCATGTCTTTCCACTTGTAAATAATGTAAATAAACATGAGGGTGCAGGTATCTTTTTGAATCAGTGTTTTTGTGTCCTTTGGGTAGATACCTAGGAGTGGGATTGCTTGGTCATATGGAAGCTCCATGGTTAGCAGTTTAAGGAACCTCCAAACAGTTTTCCATTGTGGTTGTACTAGTTTGCATTCCCACCAGCAGTACAGGAAGACTTCCTTTTTCTCCACATCCTCGCCAACATTTGTTGTTGCTAGTTGTGGAAGATATGCCATTCTCACTGGGGTGAGGTGGTATCTCATTGTGGTTTTTATTTGCATCTCCCTTATTACAAGTGATCTTCAGTAATTATTTTAATTAAAATATATTTTTGGTTTTCAGTTTTGTTAACATGTGCACATTTGAAGAAACTATCTTGTTATAAAAAATACTTAAGTTATAGGCAATTTTTTAATACATAGTTTTATTATTGTCCCTGTGTGTTCTTCTGAACACGTTGGTGACTAATATTTGCAAAACACCTGAGATTTGTGTGTCTAGTCATAAACTTCCACTCTGCTAAGATTGGATCAAGCCATTGCTTTTAGTACATAAGGATTAAATTCACTGTTCGTTTTTCAGATTTGTGAAAAATTCCCCGTGGTCTTAAAAATCAAATAACTGCCAGCACAACTTAAAAATGCCTCTAGCCATAATACCTAGGGTTGCTTCTTATTACTTGAGAAACTGTATCTTAAAACTGAAATTCAAGGCCTAATTTTTCAAGTTCTTTTTTTTTTTAGAGATTCCACATTAGACAAAGTTTAGAGTGTTATTGAAGTAGTCTGATTTGCTATCGATTTTATCTTCTCTTCTCCCACTGTTTCTATCTGATAACCAGCTTGGGGAGGATGTAAATAAACTCTGGGAACATGCCCAGACTACCAGAGCTTCCTCATTAACCACAGGGTCATTGTGGAATCACTGTCAATATTCTTCCTTTGTCCCATGTATAAATATTGAAATGTCTAAATCCAGCAAAATAGCTCTCAGAAAGAGTAACCAATTGAAAAAAATTAGCCAAATCAAATATTTTTAGACGTATTTATGAACCCAGGGCTATTATAATCAGAGAAAATGCTAGAGGCGGTTAGTGGGCTCTTGCTTTTCTACTGCCCTCTCTCTAGTCAACTTGAAGCACTTAAATGTAGGCATTCATGTTTGAACTAGTTTCTATCATGTACCTCCTGCCATTTTCCCCAGACAGCAGTTCTTCTGTGCATGGATTGGAACGTTGGTTCATTTTTCCTGATGTGTAGTTTATTATGTGTCCAAGTTATCCACATTATTCTCTTAGCAAAACACCCTTGAATTCTGAGCACTATGATTCTGATTTAGATTTTGCTTCATGCCCTTTTTATCCACCTCCCCACACAACAGCCCCTCAACCAGCATTAGACTGCTAGGGAGCCATGATAATATATTCCTTATTTTTTCCTGATCCTTCATTTTGGCTCCATTAAGGTAACATATTCACACATTTAACAAATTAAAACAAAATCAAAATGTTTATACAAGTTTTTCTGTGAATTTGAGCATGTCCCAACATCTTAAGTTAGTAACCAAAAGGGAAGACAGAATGGGTGGTAAAAGGGAAATCCCAGCTTTTTAAAATTTTACAATAGACTACTTACTTTTAACAAAGACCCACATTAGTACTTGTTTTTGATAAGCAAGTAATACAAGGATGGGAAAAAGCAAAACTAATGGTCAGCATTTGTTTTTCCGTGAGCTGCTCTAGACGTAGCATGTATCCCAGGGCTGGTACCCCATCTCCTTTCCTAGGTACTACATTATACATACTGTACTAATAGTATTTCTGCTTTTACTATATGTTAGTGTGATTTTATGAATCATTTGGTATGAGTTGATGGGTTTCTGAGGCATCTGGGAACACTCAAGAATTTTCACGTATGAATGAATGGTATGGCTTCTGTGCTTTATACTATTTTGACTTGCAACGGTTTTCATGAAATCACTTTCTTTTGAATGGTGGAGGTGCCCTTTATTCTTTACATAAATTGGCTATTAAATGTAGTCAGGAATCTGGGGCTGAGCTTCCAGAGATGTAGGACCCGCATGGGCCTACCTTCATTGGTGCAGTCCCTGTTATGTCACTTTACCTATCTGTACCAAGTTCGTCTGAGTGATCTATAAAGTCCTGATAATTCCTCCCTTCCATTGCAGTCTCTTTCAGCAAGCAAAATACATCGAATTCCTCAATCATTAGTCTAGAAAGTGTATATAAACTTAAGAATTCTTGTGAATGATATCTTGGAATGAATTGAATAGAAAAGTTGGCTAGAGATCTTGTCATTTCATTTAATTTGGAAGTTACACTGACAAAATCTATGAAAATACAAAATAAATGTAAAACTATTTGAAAATATAGGCAACACCTGCAAGCGTGACAGCTTTTTCCATTTTGTTGTTTTCTGATTTCTTCCCAAATCTTCAGTTATTCCCAAACTAGAGGTCATTGATGTACTATTTTCACTTTTACATTTTAATGTACTTTGCTTGATTTTGTCTTTCTCTTAAGGTGTACTTAAGGCGGTCTGCATCTTTCCTGTAAGGCCACCTCTGCTTTACTTATCTTCAATTATCAAAGAAGCCTGACACTCACATAGCCTCAAATAGGGAGAAGTGATGGGTGTGCTGATATTAATGCTTAGCTCTGTTAAGTGATCTCCATACAGTATCTTAAGCTACATTTACACAATTAAGAAGATGCTTTAAAGTGACTTTTCCTGAGCAAAAAAAGTCTGATTCGTATTCTGATATATACTTTTTTTTTTTAATTTGGGGAGACTTCCTTTTATTGTGATAAAAAATACATAACAAAATTTACTATCTTAACCATTCGCTGAGTATCTAGTGTAGTCATATTATTATGGCCGAGAATTATGCAGTAGAGACTTAAAATTTTTCATCTCTGAAAAATCCCATCTGTGAAACTGGTCAATAAGATTTTTACTTCCATCTGTAACTCAAAGAAACCCTGTTTCTTTTCTTTCCTTTTATTTATTTATTTTTTCCAATTAGCATCTCTTATCAGAGGCATGGGCTCATATAAATCTTAGAGTTTCAGTTTTCTGGAAGAGATGGGTTTAAAGACACAATACACAGTCTGTCTTGTGAGCAATAAAAATAAAGTGTTTTGTTGACCTGAAGAAAGAAAAGTGGTAAAAGTCAGAAGCTTCCTTAGGGACAATTTCCTTTCAGAAATAGAAATATTGAATGAAAATTCATCAAAGGCTGATACATTCCTCTTTTATGAGATGAAAAAAGAGGTCCCTCATCTCCCTTTTACACTATGTGATATTATATTTTTTTGCTTTTTACAAAATTATGAGCTATCTGAGTTATTCCAAAGTCCTGGGAAATACCTTATAAAGCATTTGAAGCAAGGAATCATGTGTGAAAGTTTGCACCAAAAGTATCAGATGTTTAAACCTTGATTCTCTAAAGCTCCAGTAGGACATAGAGCTTTTCTCTCTCTTTTTTCTTTTATTCAACAATTTTAATTCATAAAAAGCCAAATTTCCTATATTTGACTGCTTCTAGTGCTTTTCATTCCCACTTTGCTATATGAACTAAGCTTTATGTTCCTAGGTAGCCACAGCTTTGTAAAATATGAGTCACTGCATTAATCATGAATCTAGAAAGAGTGAGCTGTAGTTATCCCCACTATTTGCAGGCTCTATTTTATGATACTTTCAAACTCATTCTTCTTTGATTAATGGATCTATACTTTTGGTTTTCAAACTCAACTGTTTCTAATATGTCTTTTGTATGTTTGCCATGGTGAAATTTCTAGTTCTCCCTTCTTCATAATTACAGGTGGAAGCCACAGAAATGGAGCCCTTGTATCTTGGTACCAGAGTCTGTCAGACAGGGAATAATGGGCACCAGCGAAGCCTGTGGAAAGGGGGTACAAATAAGAGGTAAGAAAATTTAAAAAAAAACATTTTAAATGAAATTTAAAATTAGGAAACTAAATGGGCAATCCTTATTTTTACATTTGACTATTTGTGATATTATTAAATTGAAATATTTACACTTATCTAAATTTGAGTCTAAACTTAGTATTAGCTATTATTGATATTGGATTATCTTTTGAACATAGCCAGCTACTGGACCTAAGCACAGACACAATGTAAGCAAATATCAGTTCTCAGTCATCAGCACACACCAGTGTTGATATCTCAAATGCATGATGGATGTGAGCTAAGAGATGAAGGCTATTTCAAGATCAGACTCAAAAGTATACAATTTACTTTTCATGTGCTAATTAAATAGTTGTTGAATGAATTAAGAATAACTGGATGATTTGACTGTTCTTAATAATCATGCCTTAAATGTAATTGTTTTATATATACAAACACATACATACATGCATACATACATACTTGCTAGGTCACGGATAGGTAGGTAGGTAAGCAGGTAAATGGGTTTACTGCTGTCTGGATGGATGGATGGATGGATGGATGGATGGATGGATGGATGGATGGATGGATGGATGGATGGACGATATACAGAGAAAGTAACTATTAAAATTTTGGGGAAATGAGTTTCTCCTCCTGAGAAGTGCTTTTATCATCAGTGTTTTAAGTGTGGCATATGAAATCTCTGACAAATACTCAGAGACTTATTAGACTGCTGACCTTCCTGTTTCATTCATACTCCAGGTGTAAATGGTATGAGGCTTGATAAGAAGTACTTTATGTTAAAATCTGACTACTGTGGCTAAAGGGATTATATGTAGCAAAATTAAACCTTGTGGGACCAATTGAATTTTAGTGGTTCATAATTCTTCTAAAAAGCATATTTAGAATTAATTTGCTCTTTCCACTTAGGTGATTGTCTTAGTCAGGATCATTTATCCCAGCAAGCACAGTAACTGAGTTCTTTACCAGTTGATTCAAAGGCAAGGGACCCCAACACTTCAGGGAGGTGGTTTTCATTTCACCTTCTCTCAAATTATTGTGTCTACAAATGGAAATGTTCTTCTCTTTGAAACTGAACCCTCGAGAACAACAAAAACTAAGATTTGGGCAACAGGAAACAAAAATTTCATTAGTGGGTTATTAAGGGTAATAGTTGTGCCATTCACATTTTCACCCTTTGATTCAGGGAGCTGTGAATCCTGGGTTTAAGGGAAACAATACTGATATATGTCTTGTTAATATAGTATGTAAAACATATATTTATGCAAATTTGGCATATATACTGACTCTGAATAAACTAGTTCTGGCTGGGCAAAGTATTGTAACTTAGCAGGTGTTGTACCTGAGCCTTCAAGGACTTTTCACCATTCTGTCAAGTCAGTTGCTTCAGGATGGTGAGGAGAATGGACCCATGGTAGTCCTCCATTTGTTATGAAATGAGATCCTTGATCAGAAGAAAGTCTATTATGGTAATTTTAGCAAAAGTGTTGCGTGTAAGGAATGCAAATCCATATCTGGAGTGTTTATTTAGTAATTAAAACATGGCCACATCTATCATTGAAGTATTCCAGTACAATCGACCTGCCACTAGGTAGCTGGCTGATCACTGGGAATTGATGCCATAGTTAGGACTCTGTTAATACTGACAAGTTGTGTGTTCGGTGTTAAGTGCAGCCAGGTCAGTCTTGTTGACTAGATTTTCATTTTGCTGAATCCATGCACAACCTCCACTTCAGCCTCCATGGCTACTTTATTAAAACCGATTGGTGGTGGCAGGGATGACTGAGGAAAGAGGCTGGCTGTTATCTTCAAAATAGGTCATACTATCTATTTGATTATTGATATACTCTGATGAAGTCACCCTTTAGTCAACATTCACCTGAGACACAGATATGCTCATAACTTTACTCTCAGAGAGGCTATCACATACCTTGTTCCTAAATTTGCTTGTCATCAATTTCCCCATCATGTTCCCTGTCCCTGTCCATCCTACACAACTTCTGGTAATGATCCATGAATGTTTATGTAATCTCACCGCTGACCACTTCTTCCTAGCAAGATAAATAACCAGGTCTAATGCTTGCAGTTCTATCCTCTGGGAAGATTTCTCTTTACCTCTTTTTTCAGGAATAACCTGAAATAACCTATAGTACCACCTCTTAAACTACTATTCAGAGCCTTCTATCAGCCAGGCCTTAGTCTTCTCTACATGAGGCTATAATCCAGGATGGGAAATAGAAGGAAGTAGAGAAGGGGTGAGGAACTTAAAGCATTTGGGCCACTTCTTCATGTAATTTACTTGTACCTTCAGGAACTGCATGGATCATATCACATTCATATAGTTCCATTTGATGATGGGCTGGGGGCTGCGCACTTGGTGGGTGAGATAACATGCATTTATGATGGGCAGTTTAGGTTGCATGGTGATTTGTTGGCCCATGGTTAAGCATTTAGTTTCTACCACAACCCAGTAGTAGACCAGAAGTTGTTTCTGAAAAGAGAACAGTTATCTGTGAAGAATGGCAAGGATTTGCTCCAAATCCCTAAGTGCTTGCACCATATTTCACCAGTAGTAACCATAAACGTCCACCAACAACCTCTCTGTGTAACACTGACGCCACTCTACCCACTGGTTCAGATGGCTCGGGTGGCACAGCAGCCTGGATTGATTGTAGAACCAAAACTAGCACCTTTTCAGGTAATTCAATAAATGAGCTGGATTAACACAGCCAAAGGTGGAATATATTGCCTCCAAAATCCAAAAGGCCTAGTAGGTGCTGTGCCTGGATTTTAGTTGCAGGAGAGGTCAGATATAACAATAGCCTCACCTTTGATGAGCTAACAGAACAACCCCCCACACCATTGGACCTATAGAAATTTAATTCAGGTAGATAGTCCCTGAATATTTTCAGATTTATTTCCACCCTCTCACATGAACACATTACACTGCTATGTCTAGAGTAATTCATGCCCACTAGGTCCAATCTGTGTAATATCACCACGTAATGGGCCGCTGTGATATCTTGTTGAAGGAAATAAAGATCAAGATCCATAGAAACAAAATTATAAAATAAGGTTGGAGATTTGATACCCTGAAGCAGGACAGTGAATGTATATTTCTGTCCTTGCCAGATGGAAACAGATCACATCTGATGGTTATTATTTCAAGTACAATAACAGTTGGAATTAGGACTTCAATAAGAATTCTGGGTCGAAACAATTCAGTCCATAACAATTATGCTTTGGGAATGATTTCCCTGTCAGAACAATTTTACAGATTGAACTTAATTAGCAATGTAGTCTAATTCACAATTGCTATGAAATTACAAGAGACTTCTTGTAATTTTTACTTCCCCATCTCAAAAAATTGTTGTAACATGGTCTTGTTGTTGGTACGCTTTGCCTATTTTGTCCTGTAAATTTGTTATTAAATAGATGAATCATCAATATCTATATGGATTAAGTTCTTTATTTTTTAATTGCAATCTCTATGCAATGTATAATTTAATTTTGAAGGTGGCCTGTACTCTGAGTCGATGTTGTCATAATGAATGATTTTCTTTATAAAACCATTTAGTAAATTTATAGAGATTTTGTTCCTAATTTTTATAGTATTTTATAATATAAATGACAAATTATTTCTTCTGTCTACAAATGAGTCTACTTTGAACTTCAACTTAAAATAATTTCTAGCTGGGGTTTGATCAGCTCTTACATTTGGCAATTGACCTACTCAATTTTTACCTGAATTAATCTCAAACATTTACACAAAATGTTAGTGTTTAGTTGTTGGAAATAAGATTGTGATTGAAATTTTAAAGCAGGATGAGTCTCCAGTTTTAAGGTAGAACAAATTTATTTTTAGTCATATCTTTTCTCAAATTACTTCAAAACCAGCAAGGAAAGTAAAAAAAAAAAAACCAGTAACACAAAATTTAACTCCAGTGATATCTTCTTTATAAAATTGCTTTAAAGAACTAATAACAATAAGTTTACATCCAAGTTAATTGGTCACCTACAAACTCAAAAACATGTATGATATAGCAAGAGACTGGAGAAGTGGTAAGGAACTGTGCAGAACAGAATTATGTCTAAATGGGAAGATGAAGGTGCAAGGCATGAAGATAAATAAGTTTCTATCTCTAGACAACTCCATAAAGGCACCCAAATCTGCAGAAGAAAGTGTGCTTGGTTGTGCATGCATTTATATGTGAGAGAGTGGTGTGAAGGTCTATTCTGAAATCAGGAGGATCAAAGGAAAGTCTGAGCAGGAATTATGATCGCTTCCCTTTGCTACCTGCTTAGCATGCTGCCCAGGCAGTTTTATACTTTTTAGTACCAAGGAACCCTTATCAATCTGGAGTTACATTAAATTTAAATTTCTCTTTGAGGAATTTTTGAATCACTGAGGGAACATCAATTCAGACCATAAAGTTAGTGAAAGGCCAGCTTGGTGTGCCAAATTCTCATAGTAGATTTCTCTTCTGTACCATTCAGTGTTACATTTCCCTGTGCATATGACCTTCCGAGGTATTTTTTCTTGACATGTATACTTCCAGTTCAAACTCCCACTGAAGACCAGCCTTTGTGGCTTTGCTCTAGTTTAGAGCCTTTAATAATATTCTTCACTACAGCTTTCAGCTTGTGACCACTCCAAAGCCCCATGCTTCACCGAGCCATAAAGTAGAAATGAAGGTCCCCTAGATCTGATGGGGACCTTTTAGGAAGAGGGCATGTGTGACCTTTTGCTTACCTTGTATCCTAAGCCTTCATTTTGTCTTGGACTTTAGAGGGTCCCTTCCTGTTAGCCAACCCTGCAGGACATTTAAAAGATAAATATTATCCAATACTTTGTTTTTCTTCATTTGAGTCTAAATTCTAACTCATTATGTTGCACAAAATACAAGTACTTTTTCTTTATCTTATTGTGCTTATATTGTTCACCTGGTTAATTGATTTCCAGTGAGAATACATTAAAATAATAGTCTGACCCCAGAGGAAGTTAAAAGGTGATAATAGAAAGATGGAAATAGAGCTGGTGTTAAATGTCTGTAGCTTCTCCAGAGTCAATCATTATGGATCCCATTGCCTTAGCTGTCCCATTCTTCAGGGAGATTCAAGGTCTTTTTTTATTTGTTTGTTTGTTTTCCTTCCAGCTTCTTGTACTTACCAGAATAAAGTGGGAATGGTGACTCGGCTGTAGTTGTTTTTAGTTTGCTTGTTTTTAATTTAATGACATATTATTTTACATCTTTGTAAGTTTTTTTGAATTTATAGAATTCTTCCCCTTGGGTGTGGTTACCTTAGCTCTCTCACCACCAGGGCACCATAGTCCTCTACCATAGTATAATCTGCAACTTTTAAATATTGGTAGTTTTTATTGATTTAACATTGATTTATAAAATTATATGTTACATGTTATAAAATTATAGTGTATGTGATTCAGAAGCATAAGAAACACCTTCCAGATGCAGGTTCCCATACCATCCCCAACACCGAGGCAGGCATGTTCCCCCACCATGGTCCCTAGCACCACCCTCATGCTGTGTTTTCTTTCCTGCCCCACTTGTATCCTCAGTGACACATGCTATTTTCCAGGGTTGGTTATTGATTTTGGTCTCTGATTCTTTTAATATTTGTCTATTCTACATCTAAGTGAAGAATCCAGTATTTGCCACAAATAGCAATTTCATCAGTTCCTTTTGCCACCTTTGTTTTGGGTTTTATATGCGCCTTTCCCCTTAGCCAGCTAAGCACATTTTTTAAAAATGTGCATATTCCATTTGCAGTAACCATAAAATTTCATGTTCAAGACATGAACAAATAAAACTACTTTAGCTATGAACTGTGGACAGGCCCAGCAGAGATCCATGAGCCAATGTAGCTTACCGCAGGGTGCCTTCCATAGATGTGATATTCCTTAAACAGGCAAAGACATTTGACAGTAATTTCTGTCTGATTCAGGAATGGAGGGTATTAGATCACCTGTAACCCCAAATTTCAGATTTAGTCAGTAAGCAAATACCTATCTCACTACATAGTTGTTTTTTGGTTGTTGTTGTTGTTTGTGCCTGAGCAGGGAGTATATTTTTAATTACCATGGTCATCGCATAGGAAAAATGTGATTAGATATCAGAGTTTTTAGTAATCATTCTTGGGAGGAATTTCTAAAGTCAATTCTGACTTTAGTACCAAGATAAACAACTGGGGAACATAGTGTTCTTTATTAATTTCTCATTACATAGCACCTGATACCAAAATGACAGCTTTAAAATATTTTAAAATATATCTATTTTAAATGTATTTTTGAAATGTGAAAATAAAAGGAAGAACATGCTAAAATCTAGAATTAAATTGACAAAGGACAATTCTAAATTACCTTGTGATTTTAATGGAGTGAATTTTATAACATGTTAAGTGAATTTGATATTGAGAGAATTTTTTTCATTTCCTTAGCATGTTTTAGGGTCTGATTAGCTTTGTGAATTTTTATGGTAGCTGCAGGTGAAATATGCACATTTTTTAAAATTGGTAATGAATAAAAAATATTAGAGGTGAACAACCTCAGGCATGATGCTTTGGAATATAATGGTAAACTAAGAGCAGATTCAGAGATGTTGTCTCATGCCAGACTCTGCATTTTAACATAAGCTATGATGCAAGGTATGAAGTGACTCTTGCACCCATTTGAACCCACCTACATCCTCAGAAAATATTTCCCCAATGAAATGGGTATTGAGGGTACAGATGAGTAGGGGGTAATGTCTTTTCATTTGAGAAATGCAGTTATTTGCTAAAGTAGGAACAATCATTTTCTATTCTAACTGCTTGGCTCTCTGTTACAGAATTATCTTCTCTTCAGGAATGCTAATATGAATTTCAAAGTCTACTGCAAACTGTGTAAATGTAATAGGATTATACTTCTCTTGTCCAGGACTAGAGTTCAGTCTCTTCAAATAGATGTGAATCCCTTAGTTTCCCCTAGCTCTAGGTTACTAAGGTCCAGATATTCATTTCTGTTGAGCCCAGGAGCCATTTAGGATTGTTTCAGAAGGCACTAATGTTATAACATTTTTATTTGCATTTCTAAAGAAAACAGAAAAGCACTGCTCCCAGCAAGAGTAGGAGGAGCATCCACTTCCTCTAGAGACTCTAATGTCTCTCTGAGGAGCATTAAAATGCAACTTCTCCACTGCTCAGAATTCAAATATTATAGATACAGAAGTTATAACAAAAAGGGGGGGGGCATTGTATACCTTTTTGAAGGAAAGGGAGAGTTTGATCAAAAGTAATAATAACATAATAAATAATTAAACCTGGTATATGAGACATGAAAATTCAAACCCTATTTCAGTCAATTAAATTTAACAGCTACATGGGATGATGATTTCCATAGCAAGAGATTGCATGTAGGTAAGGTAGGCCTTGTGATTACAATGTTGCAAAAGGTTTAAAATAGCTATAGCAGAATAGTAACCTTGCCCAACAATTAAAAGGAACACACATAAAAGGCATTTTATTTATTTACTTATTTTTAAGACTTATTTATTATTTATGCTGGGGTATAGGCCAGAGGTGTGGGAGTGAGAGGATTCACCAGAGACAAAGTAGGGAGAAGAACAGGAAGATTAACTGAAATATACTGCTGAGGGGAGCAGTTGGGCAGGTCAGGAGGAGTCTGTCCCAGTCACCTCCCTGGCTGGGAATCAAACACGTGCTGCAATAGCTACAAATAGCTTCATCATGCTGTGCTTTAACCAGCACACCACCAGGAAGGTCCCATAAAATGAATTTGAAAGGAAAAAAAAAATAGTAGTACTTAATAGCCAAATTTATATATAAAGCAAAAACTAATAGTTACCCGAAAAGATTCAGTGGTTTTATATCAATGTAAATAGACATTTATTTATTTGTATGGATGTTTTTAATAAAATACCAACAAACACCTTTATGTTAATGAGAAGTGTGGGTACAAAGTCATAAAAATCACAGAGGGGAGATTTTTTTTTATTACAAAGTTTATTTTTACATCATTTTGCACATTTTTTTTTGCCATCTCGATTGTAATCCCCGCGGGTTTCCCATCACCAGATCACCCCTGTGCCACCACCCTAGTCCCATGCATTTCCCTCCCTTCCCCCCCCCCCCGTTTTTGATCCCATTCCCCACTCCGCCCCACAGAATGTCTCTGGTATATGTTTGTTCATTATTTTTGTTATTTTCTCGCCTGGTCCTTTATACTCCTGCTATGAGTGAAACCATCCGGTATTTTTCTTTCTCTTTCTGGCTTATCTCACTAAGCATGATCTTTTCCAGCTCCATCCAAGTTGCTGCAAAAGACATGTGTTTCTCTTTTTTGGTTGCTGAGTAATATTCCATTGTATATATGTACCACATCTTTTTTATCCAGTCATCTATTTTTGGGCATTTGGGCTGCTTCCATGTTTTTCCAATTGCAAATAAAGCAGCAATAAACATGGGGGTACAGGTATCTTTTTCAATCAGTGTTTTTGTGTCTTTTGGATAGATACCTAGGAGTGGGATTGCTGAGTCGTAGGGAAGCTCCATGTTTAGCAGCTTGAGGAACCTCCAGACAGTTTTCCATAGTGGTTGTACTAGTTTGCATTCCCACCAGCAGTGCAGGAGAGTTCCTTTTTCTCCACATCCTCGCCAACATTTGTTGTTGCTAGTTGTTTGAAGATGTGCCATTCTCACTGGGGTGAGGTGGTATCTCATTGTGGTTTTAATTTGCATCTAGAGGGGAGATTTTTTTAAGGTGCATTTTGATATTGTTGATTGTTTTAGGGCCTAAATCAAAATAGGAAATGATTTGTCAGTTGTGTGTACATATCCAAAATTCAGAGTCTAGTCTCAGCAAAATAATTATAGGTTTATAATCATAGTTTTATTTTATAATCATAGTTTTATATAGGTTACTAATCATAGTTTTAAGAGCAAGAGTTGAGAAGAAATAGACAGATACATGTTATAGAGTATTTGTCAAAGAAGTAGCATAATAGATCATTGTTCAGAGTAAAGTGAACCATCCTGTACAAATAAGAAGACAAAACAGAAATGTTACAGATTACCAACAAATAATGGGCTAGGTGACCCTCTAGGAGTAAGAACTCACTAGAGGGTGTTGGCTAAACCAAGCAAGGTTTTATAAAAAGGCTTGTGCCCAAGGAAACCAGTACCAAAGAGGAACATTTTAGCCTGACTCTCCAGGAGCAAAGAAACTTTTAAGGAAAAGGTCCACAGTCCTGCCAGTGTGTGTGTGTGTGTGTTGGGGGGGGGAGGGGTCAGTGTCGTGGCATATCCTGGGTGAGCTAACAGCACCACCTGCAGGTGGACCACATACCCCTTCACACATCTTATGTCTCATGACCATCTACCAAATATTCTGTGGGGCCCTCAGCCTTCTCCCTGCAGACATTGCAAGACAATCTTTAGTTAGGATCTAGCCCCTTGTGTCTACACCAGTTCCTTTGGTCAGTCTGGTGCGCCAAATTGTTTGACTAGGATGCTGAGGCAAGACATAGAAATATGAGATTTAGTCGACTTGCTGAAACAGGCCTTTTTTTTTTTTCTTTTTTTAAGTATAATTTTGTTCTTCAGCCTTTACATGGACTTTATTCTAGCTTCTCTACATGGGCTTTGGAAGTGTTCTTGGAGCAGCACCCTCAGATCTAAATCAGGGAATGGGATGGGGACTGGGGAGGGAGGGCTTTCTTACTTCTGAGCTTCAGGAGGACAATTACCCCACTGATTTGCAATTTTGTTAATCTAGGCTATCTTCAAAGAGTGGGAGCATATAATGAAGCTGTTAGAGGGAAGAAATATACTAATGTTTTGAGTGTGAGTTTGGATACAGGAAGGGAGTCCACTAAATGTAGAGGTAATTTTTTTTTTAGGAATTGTAAGGAAAGTCCTTTTTTCTGTTCTTGAAACCATAAGAAAACATAGGGTTAGTGAGGAAAAGAGCAGAAAGAGTGCCCATAAAATGAATTGCTAGTCATAGAAACCCCTTTCCCAATCTTTAACTCCAGTTTTTTGTTTGTTTTGGTATACACAAGTATTTACCTTTCTTTTTGAGACTCCTTACCTATACGCTCCATCCCGCTGGCTTCCCAGTGCCCCTTTGCTTGAATACCTGCATCCCAGTATCTGCGCCGGGCTTCTCTTCCTCCATGCAAACATTACATGTACCGTTCTTCTTAGCTCCCTTCTTTGTTGTCCTCATCTCCAACTATTATGTCTCCCAGATAATTTTGACTCGTTCCAAGACATATATTCTAGGGATGATCACTATCTCTCTATTTAAAAACACATAACTCTCTTAACTGGAGCTCAGGATTTTTACCTACTGGATTATAAATCATACTGCAGATAGTTCACTGATGCTTTCTTTCCACAAAAGGACTTACTACAGAATCTGGATTTTTCTTCCTTAGTTTCCCCCAAGGTACTTACAATATCTGTTACCTTGGAGTCTATTCATGTTCCTACATGGCCATTTGAAAAGCTATCAGTTTATCATAACTTCATATCAGTTGGCCAGTTTGCATTTCTACTTATTTATTAATAGAGTCAGTCTTCAAGTTCTGTCAGTTCTATCTTCATGAGATCTCCATCATCTCTTTGTTCTTTTCTTATCTGGATTGGTTTTCTATATCTCTGCAGCAACACTTCCCCCAATACACACACATACACACACACACAATTTCCAACCTTCAGGAATATTTCTTACAAATTAATGCTTAAATTCCGTGTAGTCATTCTTAGAGACTCAACTGGCCAACTGATATGAAGTTATGATAAACTGATAGCTCTTCAAATGGCCATGTAGGAACATGAATAGATTCCAAGGTAACAGATATTGTAAGTACCTTGGGGGAAAAATATTACTTTGTGTCAACATATGGAGTTCAGAATAAGACAAAGCATGATAAACAAAATTGTATGTAGTGCATGTATATATTTTTTAAAGATTTATTTATTTATTCATACAGAACTGGGGTACAGGCCAGAGATGCGGAGGGTGAGAGGATTCACCAGAGACAGAGTGGGGAGCAGAACAGGCAGATCAATGAAGTACACTGCTGAGGGGAGCAGTGGGCGGGTCAGGAGAAGTCTGCCACACCATGTGGATCTCCTCTGGGGCAGGCGGGGATCGAACTCATGCAGAAGTGGCTTAAGCTTCTTAGTGCAGTGCTTTAATCCGCTGTGCCACCAGCGAGGGCCCGTATGTATAATTTTATCCTGTAAAGGCAAAAATATGAACTGTAAAATATTAAAAGTATTCTTACATAATGATTTATCTGTGTATAAATCAAGCAACAGAAAAAGAAACTGTGCTCATGAAAGGCACATATTTCACAAAACTGCCTCAAAAGTATATTACTTGTGCAAGATATGAGAAGATAATAAAATTCCATACAACTGGGTTCTGTCTTGTCAATTCATGAAGGGAATGTGTGTCATTATCATGAATTTATGTGAAAGTAGAGAATTTTGTCCCTCACCCATCTCAGAGAGGGCCAAATATGTTCATCAGCTTCTCTAGTGCAGCAGTTTTCCACCACTGGTGACTTCTAGAGACAGCTTGCATGATGATGACTGGGTAGTACAAGAAGTCACTGGCATGATTCTGGCATATCTACAGTGCCAAGGTCGAGAAATCCTTCTAGGACTAGAAGTGTAGCATTAAATTCATTTCCTCATGATTAGACAGATTTATCTCAAAAGTACCTTTTCATTTAAAGAGCTAATCAGAATGCTTCTCATGTAAATAATATTTCTTACAACTTTTGCTGATTACAAGTAACATAAGCTAATTGGTTAACTACATGTATAGCTGTAAATTAATTACAAATGCATTTTAAACTGGAATCCTGCTAAAGACTTTTTAAAATATGTTTTAACATATACCAAGAACACTTCAGAATTTACAGTAAGATGGATGATGGTAACATCTTACAGTTGCAAAACTGCAAATTCATAATTAAATTCTGAAACAGTCATGCAGACTGAAAATTTGAGTACTGTGCCATCTTATAAGCAATTTCCCTTGAAACTCTGGGCTTTGGAGTGATGTGAATAGTGTAATTAAACTCTACATAAAGAACCATTTATTCTGTTTTTATATATTAGAGCCTGCTAAGTTTACTCTTTTAATGGTATTACTGTAACTAACCTGCCATTAACACTCTGGGCATTTAACAAGTACTTGTTCCCTTTATCTTACCAAATAATAATAGCAACAATAATAATAACTTTGTTTCTATAATTTTTTAATTTACTAATATTTTAATTTTATTAGACTATATATTCATCAGACTGACCTCCATGTACTGTACATTTGTCAGGCATAAAGACCTCCACCCTTTCCCTGATGTAAAGTGACAGTTTCATCATCCCAGTTCTCTCTAGCAGCTCTGGACCTTGGCTGTCAATACTCCACTCAACATCCGCCTTTTTGTGTATAGCTTCATTTGCTTTTTATTTTTTACACCCTATAAGTTTAATTTGTTATTAACGTTTCCTGTCTCCACTAGTAACCCAGTATGAACAATGAGTTTTCTTCTTTCTTGTGGAACTAAGAATCAGATTTGCCTGTCTTCTTGCCAAGATATTGGTGACATAATTTTCAAGTCAGTCTTTAAAATTCCAGGCTCCTGGCTCCTGAGTATTAAGTGAAACAGTTGCGGTGCTTTTAATCGAGTGTTGCTATTCAGACTAAAGGATGTATATTCCTCATTTTTTCCCCCTCTGTCCTGTTAAATATCTCTTGTCCTTCAGTCATCCATGGCCTTTCCTTTTTCCCCTCTCATCTTTTCTCCACCTGACTTAATTTAACCAAATTAAATTTGGTTCTCTCACTTCCAATTTTATATTCCTAGCTAATATGTATGCATGTGTGTATGTTTATGTATGTTATTCCTATACTACACCTTCCAAAGAATGGGAGATCATTCTGTAGTCTTCCCAATTTTTAACTGATAATTTGTTGTTAATCATAAACTCCTACAGATCTTATCCCAAATATAATCTCCCTTTTTATGATTTCCAATTTAGTTTAAGATCTTGTAGTATTGCTGGGCTACATTATATTAATCTCCAAACCCATGCATAATAATAATAATAAATGATTATTCTAAAATTAATATCTCATGTAATTACCTTTTTAACAGTTTTCATACAGGACTACTTATGTATAAAACATGACATAAAGGGTTATTCATGATCTAACTTTTAATTTCATCCTTCACCTTTCCAGCACCTCCCTCTTCAATACCTAACTGAGCTACACACTTAATTTTCCCACATAATTTGTCCTCTCTTGTTTTGCTCAAACTTATTACTGTGTTTATGGCTAGGAGCTTCTCTTCTCCCTTTCTCCTGCTTCTGTTAGTCCCAGGTTAGAATTGTCTACTTAGTGCTCTCTGTAGTTATTGGTGGGTGGAGATTGTGTTTTATTCAACATTTTATCCCCTATGTGTAATATAAAATATTTTACTTTATTTATTTTTTAATTTTATTTATGCTCATAAGTACTGGGGTATAAGGATTTACCAGAGAGAGGAAGGAGCGGAATAGGCAGATCTACTGAAGTACAGTGCTAAGTAGAGTGCTAAGTGCTAAGTAGCAGCCAAGGAGACAGGAGAGGTCTGCTGCCCATGTGGGTCAGCTCCCTGGCCAGGGATTGAACTCACACAACAGTGACTGGTGATGGCTTGATAGCACTGAAACTTTGTCATGTGCCACCAGAAGTTAAACACCCCAATAATATCTAGAAAAATGATGACAGTTTACTTACCTTTCCATGTAGTCAGGAAATTCTAACTATTGCTGAGTTTTCACTTTTTATGATGTAAAGAATTTACATACAGCTACATATATGTATGCCTATGCCCATATTAAGTATTAATATGCTAGATTTTATGCTTGCTTTGTTTCTCTCCCTTTAGTACCACTGCCCCTTACTCATATCTTAGGTGTAATTTCTTTTCTGAAATAGTATGTTTTATTGAGGTAGCATTGGTTGACACACTATATAGATTTATGGATATAGGTACACCTCTTCAGATGAGTGTTACCACACTATACTTACCACCAAAGCACCCCTAAACCTGCACTCCTCTACCACAGTCCATTGGGGTCCCTGCCTTCTGTCCTCTCTTCCTCCCACCCATCCCTTTTAGCAGACAGCTATAATTTCTTATAGAAGGTTGTAATTTTCTTCATTTTCTCCCCATTTTCTCATTGGAGTCATTATAGAAAAACAGCAGAGTCGGTTCCAATCAAAACACTAGCACAATCAACGATATTGTAACACAAAATAGTAAAAATACAATCTAAGCAATACAACTGTCAATTGAATAAATAGTTATTTTTCCTTTTTAGCTAGTTTATAGTGCTGCATTAGAGTAACAGATTCTTAATCTTTTCAACAAAATAAATTTGATATATGCACTACCTGTTTTTTTCTTTTTTCTTTGTCTTTGCATCTGTTCCATTTACTATTCCCTAGGGAATTTTGAACTTTGCTTCAAATCTCATCCCCATCCTTGAAACAGAGTACAAGTATCAAAGGTCAATGAAAAAAAATCTTTCTTAATTAGAACATTTGCCCTACTAAAATCTGAAAGTCTTTTAGTTAGTGGAATTTGCAGGCATAGTTTTTTTTTTTTTTAATGCTGAGATTTATGGTGAGTAATTTCTTTACATGAATATCTAAGAACCCTAAATATTTTAGCTTCTGTTATTGGCCAATAGACAGACTTTGTAAATCTATGTCCTGCCTGACTTGACCTCTTTCACTTACTGAGGATTAAAGTTTCCTTTGATTTATTTTTTAATGCTACATGTTTTATAGCTACAGGTAAGTTATGGTGCAGCATGCTAACCCAGAACATCAAAAGGCAAATACTATTGTCTTCCTGCTATAAATGGATCAAGGTTCTTTTGGAGAAAAATTTCCATTTGAATTGAAAATGAATTTTACCTTCACATATTCCACATTACAAATTTCTTCTAATCATTTTCTGTTGACTCATAAGCCCCTAAACTCTGAAGAATAATTAATGCTGGGTTGTTTGTAACTTTATTGAATCATTTACATGATATTTAATTAGAATTTTTACTAGTTTTAGTCAACTGAATCCTTATTATAGTTACTGTTTATCTTTCTTTCTCCTTTTTCTATCTTTCTTTGAAATCATTTGCCATTACTCTCTTGGTTGTAGTGACTCAGTTTGCTGTCTAACTACCATAGAACTTTCTATAACACAAAGATATTCCACAACATGAATGAGTAAAGCTGTATTCCTGGAGCTACTGAATCTATTTAATGCTCTCCTGGGAATGTTGTAGAAGATGTTCCTCCTCCTTCTCAATTTCTATGATTGAAATCAATGCAGCTACCATAGACTTTAGATGTATGATGCCAAATAGAATTTTAAATCATTTTGGACAAATCATGTTCGGTGACAACTGATTAACAGCAATACTACAATTGAATTCTAAGTGACAGTTTTGATAAGCAAATGTGTCGTAACTTTATGGTCATGTAAATTTAAAATATTTTGAAGAAACTTCCTTATTACCTCATCATAATTATAGGAGGTAGTAACTGCAAAGAGGCAGGTGTGGAAGAGGGAACATTTAGATGAGACTATTGTTTCTACCCTATGGGCCTTCATCTGGTTTGGGAAACAAAACCAGATAGATAGATAGATAGATAGATAGATAGATAGATAGATAGATAGATAGATAGATAGATAGATAGATAGATAGATAGATAGATATGTACAGATTTGACTTATTAGAATAAATTGACTTACATGATTATGGAAACTGACAAATGCCAAAATTTACAGTCAGCAAACTGCAGGCCCAGAAGTGTCAATGCTATAAATTCCTATCTAAATAACTGCTCACATGAGACACTTTGAAATCCAGATAAAACAGCCAGATAGGAGATCTTTCTACTTACTCAGTCTTTTTGTTTTATTCACACCTTCTACTGTTTGGATGAGGCCCATCCATGCTGGGGAAGACACGTGCTTTACTCAGTCTACCAATGCAAATGTTTATCTTATCTAAAGAATGTTTGACCAATATCTGGACACCCTAATGCCCAATTAAGGTGGCATGGAAAACTACTCGTCATGGGTATCTGATTTCTAGGAAAGCTCCAGCTATGGTAATGAAGAGATACTGTGATTTCTTTGCTCATTGCTTGGGTCATTCAAATACATTCACCCTTCCCTCAATCACAACAAACCCATTTCCTACAGACTTCCTTAATAAATGGCATACCACATTCACACATTTATAATATTTGTACTCTACCTTTCCTATTTTTGTCTTCAGGGACATATTCTTCTTATTACTAATAATTATATCTTAATAATTGGGTTTGTATATTCTTGTTTATATTTCTTATATTTTCCAAAGAACTAAGATGTGAAGATTAGACTGCTATTATGAACAGTGTTTTTCTACTGTCCCTTCCCCAGCCTTTCTCATAGATTCCATGGTTTAATCATATTGAGTTCAGTTTAGTCATAGTGTGAGAGAGAAACATTAAACCACAAGTTCTATGTAAGAAATACTCAGGTATGGAAAACGCAATACTTTGATCAACAAAAGATATGCCTATATATATATATATATATGGCAATTTTAATGTTTAAAGGCAAGTTCCACCATGAATTATTACATGACCTTTATATTATATATCAGTTCCCTCATCACACCCTTGGACTGGACCCAAAGTGCCTGACTTCTGTTGCACAGACAATATTCTATGTAAGTTTTACTAAACCAGTTTGCTGTAGTCTTTATTTATACGTGTATAAATATATGATGAACTCTAAGAGCTATTGACTATTATATGTTATCAAGAGGTGGTATTTAGGTTTTATAGATCAAGAAATCTCAGTGGTCAAGTATACAGAACAAAATTTTAGTACAACAATCAGTTAATTAAATAAAGATATAAAAAGATTTTTGAAGACTTATTGAAAAGCAAGTATTACACTCGTATTACACTTTAAATATATATAAGCATCTGGGTTCAACGGGCTATTAAATGTACATATTTTTAACTTTAAATAGTTGCTGTTGTATCCACTTTTTTTCTCTAGTCAGTATAGAAATTGATTTGCTAGAAGTGAATGATAGATAGGATTTTTACATTTTCTTTTTCTGTAGATGTGTTATAGTTTTTGAGAAATTGCTTTTAAGCCATAAAATGCAATATCAAATGCAATCTTTTACATCTATTCTCTCAGCTGGGCAATAAAATATTGAACAGTATTCCTTATAGGACATTACTGTGTTTTACTATTATGTATTTGATGAAAATCATGTTATCTACTTTATGCAATGAATAGGAGTACCTAAAGGTTGATTATGATTTCTCAGAAATCTGTTTCGTTGATGGAATTGTTCCTCCACATTTTATGTGCTAAGGGAAATCAAATAGGAATCTCATTATACTTAGCATTTATAAACTTAATGCTGTTTTAATTGCTTTTTATTCCTACTTGTTCCTGCCCTCCACAAGTTTCTAAAGAAAAAGAAAGTTAATATATTCCAAATAAAATATCCATTTTGAATATACCAAATATCATTTAATAAACTATAATTAAGACTTTGACCTGGACAAGTTATTTTGTAATTTACAAAAAAGGTCATGAAAATTTAGAATCTGACCTGCTGTCCATCACCCTCTCCCTCCCTCCCTTCCTTCTTTTCTTCCCCTCTCCCTCTCTCCTCCCTTTCTCCCTTTTTCCTCCTTTCCCGTTCCCACTCTTTCCCCAACCTATATCTTCACTTCTTTCAAGCCTTCTTTAGAAGGTATTTTTTATGTTAAGCTATTTCCACTTCATCTGCTTTATTTTTAAAGATTTTATTTATTTATTTTTGTGTTGAGGATCTGGGGTACAGGCCAGAGGTGCAGGGGGTGAGATAATTCACCAGAGACAGAGTGGGGCACAGAACAGTGTACTGAAGTAAACTGCTAAGGGAGTAGCAGGTGAGACAGGAGAGGTCTGCTGTGCCATGTGTGTTTGCTTCCTCCCTGGATTGAGTCAGCTCATCACAGTGGTAGTGCTGAGGTCCCATTTCATCTAACTTTTTAGTTGCACAGTTTGGTCCAGCAATTAAAGGTTAAGTGTCAATGTGTGTGAGTTTGTGTAGTGTCTTTCTATACAGCCATTGTTCATAAGTATAGTTTACTTCCACCTGGAAAACAACATTTTCAAATTTTGTTACCACAACTATGTGGAATACAAGGAAAAAGTAGTCCCTAATGTGCTATTTACATTGTCTGAAAATCTAGAGATGGGGCATTTATAAGAATTCATAAGAGGATGCCATGTTGTAATGGAAGGTGTATGCTGGAAAAAGAGAGTGAAATCATCATTACAAAATTATTCATGCTTTATGATAGTAGATGGTTGATTTGATGTTGGAATATGGGAAAATTAAGAGATGTTGGAATAAATGTGTGTAGGACAAAAAATTAAAAGAGTTCTTGAAGTGACTAAGGAAACTGGAGAAAAAGATAGGCCAGAGGACAGAGAGCAGAGACATTTGGGGAAAAGTACTGCAGCTCTAAAAACCACCTTAGCGGGGTGTGGAACCTAAATGAAGCTCTTTATTGCAAGTCTCATCACTGACAAAAGGAATTAAAGCCAGTTTGTAATGGCAAGCTATAACCATTCTTATAATTCACAAAACCGTATAAAAAGCTGCCTCCTACTGACACTCTTTAAAAAAAAATAATTGCACCCAGCACTGCATCACAGCTGACCAATGAATGTTTATTATAGACATTAACCAGCTGCCCCTAGCTGTGTTTTGAACTGACTCTGCTTTCAACATGTACTTCTAGCTCTTCCAGGCTTGATCATTCTTTCACGTATTAATTAGTTAATTAAATATATTTAGTGGGTACCTGTTGTGTTATAAGCACCAATCCTGAACTAGGATTCGTTAATTGATAAAATTAAATCGCTTACCTCCTGGAACTTATATGAAGTTGAAGAGAAATAGACTATTGACTAAAGAAAGGAATTTATATATGATTCTGGATGCTCATAAAGGGTGATAAAATATGAATGAAGGGAGAGGGATAGAGAATGCAGTATTTTGGGAAGGGAGTTGGTTAAACTTTAAATATGCAGGGTATACTTGCTAAGAAAGTGGCATTGTAGCAATGATTTGGAATTTTATTTTTATTCTGAGTAAAATGGGCAGCTTTTGAAGCCTTCATGCAGAAGACTGACATGATTTGATTTCCATTTTTGCTGAGTGAATAGTAGACTGTAAATAGAAGTATCCAAGCAAGGATCCAATTAGGAAGTTACTAGAACCTTCAATATGAATGATAATTGACATTAAAACCAATGTTACAATTTGAGGTACAAAATGGTTGTATTTAACATATGTTTTGAAAGTAGGGTTTTGGGGAAATGTAAACTAATTAGATGAAAGTTTTAAGAGAAAGGTTATCACAAGATGACTGGAGATAGAATTTTGAGACACAGAAGCAAATACTTGTTACTTGAGCCATGAAAATGTAGGAGGTCAGCAAAGGACTCATAGATGGCAAAGACCCCACAACTGATCCAGGCCAAGAAACTGGGGCATCAGTAGTAAAAGGAGACAAAGAAAAAAAGGCCAGTAGAGAAAAACCAGAAGATTGTAGAGTCTTGGAGATAAAGAAAAGGGAAGATTTCAAGGAGGAGGGACTGAATATGTTAAATGTTGCTGAAAGAACCATGAAGGGGGTAAAGAGTTCTTCATAAGATATAACAACCTGCAGTTCAATTGCTCACTTTGGCAAGAGTAGTTATTTAGAGGTGGGTAGGGAAAATTGCAGGAGCATGATTGCAGTGGATTCAAAGAGAATTGGAGGCAGTGTCTTAAAAAAAAAATAAATTAAACCCGTTAACAACTTTTGATGTTGTTAAAGAAAGAAAATAAAGAAGTGGGGTAGTGGAGCGGGGACCGTATAGTCAGGGGAGTGGCTTTGTCAGTTTGTTTCTGTTAGTGGAAAAATAGCAGTGGACAAGTCAGTGGACAAACTCATGATGGAGAAAGTGGAGAGAACTGCTGGAAGGTTGTTCTTTAAAGTAAGAAATGATGTATTTTACTTTTAAAATCTTTTCTATTTTAAAAATAAAGTCACCACTAAAAAAGAAAGAAGCAGAGAAAAAAACTACAGTATTAGTTCAGCCCTTTCCCTTCATGCCTCCAACTATATCTTTTCAAATAAACACAAAACATTTGTATCTCTCTAAAAATCCCTGTGTAAATACCCACTCAAACACAAAGAAAAAACCTTTTTGAAATTCAAGTTCATACATTAATCAAAAATCTCCCCCAAAACAAGAGTCCAGGGCCAAATGACTTCACAATTGAATTCTAGGGGAAAAGATAAAGTAATGACTGTGTTACTCAAATTCTTCTAAGAAAGAATAAAAAAGGTATATTTCTACATACTTTTTATGAGACACTGAAATACCAAAACCAAACAAAGATAACACATGAAAAAGAAAATTACATACCATTTTCTTTAATGAATAGAGATTCAAAAATCCATCAGTGCATCCATGGTGAACACTGTCATCTTTAAGACATACCCATAGTTTCCTAAACATGCTGCATGATGATAAGACTAGAACTTTGACTTAAGTTTAGTTTTTCCTCCATTTTCTTGGATTTGTGTTGGACTTTCTTGCATCATTTTTCAAGGTATCTAAGGAGGTAAATTTTCTGAGATGTTTAGATGTTCAAAATGATCTTATTTTCACCTCAAAAGGAAATGTCAGTTTGATTGAGTGTAGAGTTCTGCCATGAAGTAATTGCTCCCCTGTGTTACAGGTCAGAAATGTTAAGCCAATCAGACACTCATTCAGTCATTCCAATATCACTGTAGAAGAACCAATAAGAGAAGATTTACTAAAGGGCTTGACTACAGGATTGTGGGGACAGCTCAGTCTGTCTCTGTAAGGCTGTTGTCTCTGCATCTACAGAATAGGTTCACAGGAAAAATAAATCTAAGTAAGCTGGATCAGAACTTCACAAGTATAAACTGAAACTCTAGCTCATCACTGCAGGAGCAGAAGTTGGATCCTTTGTCAGAGTTAAAAGCACAACCTGGGCCAGGAATCAGAGAAGTGAGAGGAAATTTTGGGTAAAGAAGCCTAATAGTAGGATTTGCTGCTCTTTCACAACCACCAGATCAGAGACCATATTTATGAACTACAAAATGGCTACTACCCCCTTCCTCCTTTCAGTTGCCTGTGACTCTCTCTTTGTGCCCCATTCTAACCCAACATATGAAAGTAAGGGAATTCTGGGAAATCCAGCCAAATTGATTAGTTACAAGCCAATCACATACCTGCTTCTTTAGGTAGGCAGTGTTTGTGACCTTTTTATTCTTCCATACTTTTAATTTTTCTCTCAGGGACTTTACATTTTGTAAGAATTTGCCAATATATTATCACTATCATCTATAGTCTCTTATCTGCATAGTTTGTTATTATAAGAACACTATTATTTTATTATTTTGGTTTTGCACTGTATGTAGTAGGTAAAATTTGAAAATTTACTTTATTCTGTAGCTGAGAAGAATTATATTTTATTGTTCCTATTATCTTTTATACTTTGTGATATTTCTAGACTGCTTTATATCTTATATACACCTTCTGTATCAAAACTTTTCTTTTAGTATCTCTTTTTCCCTTTGATATTTTTTAAATTTATTTTCTAGATTTGAGACAAGATTTTCAGCCACATCTATCTGTTTACTATTTGTAAATACTAATCACATTATTTTTCAATTCTGATGATCCTTTCTTATTTTTTAATTGTCCCTGTTTCAAAAAATCATAGGAAAAGATACATACTGAAAAGACAGGTAGAATCTAACAATATTTTCAAGTAATGGCCTTTTTAAAAATAATGTGATGTGATATCCTTGCAAACCTTTTATAATTTTTAAGTTCTCTCTGTAATCCACATTATTTCTGTTCACATTGCCCTTT
This sequence comes from Condylura cristata, assembly GCF_000260355.1. Lineage (NCBI taxonomy): Eukaryota > Metazoa > Chordata > Mammalia > Eulipotyphla > Talpidae > Condylura > Condylura cristata. The sequence continues at coordinate 71,911,823 of NW_004567103.1, read as the reverse complement.
ATGCAATTTGTCACATATATCTTGGGATTCTTAATTATTCATTTATATTTACAATTGAAGAACTGGATTAAGTACGTGGACTTCTGTAGCACAGCCTCACACAATAGGTACATTCCATAAGAAGGATGGATTATTTTGGGGATAGCAGCTGCTTCAAGTTTAATAACATATGCAGACCCTTAAAGAGTTGTGAGCCCTCCCTGGAGGTGGAGTGGGTTAAACCACAACACTAAAAAGCTAAAACCACTTTAGCATGAGTTCCATCCCCAGCCCTGGAGGGATCCACGTGGTGCTGCAGACCTCTTCAGACCCACCTGCTTCTCCTCTCAGCAGTATACTTTGTCAGTCGGCCTGTTCTGCTCCCCACTCTGTCTCTGGTGAATCCTCTCACCACCCCTGCATCTCTGGCCTGTACCCCAGTGTTGTATGCGTAAATAAATAGATCTTAAAAAAAAAAAAAGATAGTTTCAGTTGACTTTGTAGCCTTACCAGCACCTTCAATGTTAGTGCTCCCAGCAGCTCTTTCTTCAGTCTGCCTATCGCACACCATTTTCTGTCATGGTAATTTCCGAGATCTGTGGCTACTAGAGGGAGCATTAAGTGATCACAGCTGGTGAAAAACAAAAGAGACAGTAGATTTTCTCTGGAACATGTCTTGACAACTCAGGAGTAAGACGGAGAGCTGAATGAATATCAGTTTCTGCTATAATCTAAATTTAAAGATAGTTTATTTTCATTATCGGAATACTTGCATTTTAGAAAAAGGCCTGAAAATGCTTTTGGATAAATTATAGGATATATTCTGGAACTTGGAAAGGGGAAGGTCAAATGACCATTGTGCAATGTGTCCCTGAACGTGCTATCCAACTTCTGCTCCTGGGAAACCATATGAATCTGTGCATGAAGGTTAAAAACACTGGTCATGCACCACTGAAAATCATTTTATTTATGCAGTTTGGACATTGTCAGCAATAAGTGGATTTATGTTGCAGAAGCATAAATTATCTTCTCAGAGTAATCTGTAGGATTAGCATGTACTTTAGGCTTTATCATTTTTTACTTTAGTGTCTATGTCTGTCAGAAGACTCTAGAATCTAACCAGTAGGGATGCTTTCTTCCCTCTATGATCATAGAAGAATTCATAGAGTCACTCACATGAGGTAGGGATGCAAATATTAATATAGAGCTCTGTATCATTTTTTTAGGATTAATTTATCCATGCATATAGAATGGGGCACAGGCCAGAGGTGCAGGGGTAGTGAGAGGACTCACCAGAGACAGAGTGGGGAGCAGAACAGGCAAATTGATGGAAGAACACTGCTGAGAGGAGCAGGAGGCCAAACAGGAGAGGTCTGCTGCCCCATATGGGTCACCTCCCTGGCCGGGGATGGAACTCATGCTGAAGAGGCTGCGGCTAGCTTCCTAGTGCTGTGCTTTCACCAGTTGCGTCACCATGGAGGGCCCATAAGCTCTGTATCATCCCATCCCTGCTGCCTTGTATGATCTGTGTATGCATGCACCATAGAGGACAGGATGGAGATTTATCATTATCCTTTCCTCTTTGTGTTGAATTAATTGTTCCTTGTTCCTCCCACCTACCCCTACCACTTTATGTACATGTGCCTTCACACTCACAAACTCAAGCCCTAATCCTGCCTGTGTTGGAGATGACTTTTCCCTATTTGAACTCAAAGTAAAATAGATCACAAGAGATAAGAGAATGAGAATTTTAAATAGCATATGATGATTCATTTTACTGGCTCTTAGCTTCTGATCCGGTCCCAGACCACTTTATTTTCTGCTTAGGCTTGTTTCATCTATGAATAAAAGATCTGGCAGAAATAGTTCTGTGCTTTGAAGTTATGTAGGAATGTTATAAGTGATGGAATCACATTATATATAACAAGTCATATTTAAGGAGACTTATTTTAGATTTCATTCAAAGTCATGAGGAATAGTTAGTATATGCTTTATTGTCTTAACCTTATATTGTCCATTAGCACACATCTTTAACATGGTTTTCAAGCTCTAGGCAAAACATAATCAGTGATTTTGATTGTTTTATGTATTTTTATAATTAGCTTCCAAAATATAATTTGCATATATATTTGTAATTGTAAATATATATAATTTGTAAAAATTTCATTGTTACACAAATTTTGAAATTATTAGAATAAAAATCACCAGAAATTTCACCAATCTGAGGCAACCACTATTTACATTTTAGTAAGCAACAGCAGAGATTAGTGGTACTTCCTTTTAAAAAAAATGATTTATTTATGCATACAAGAACTGGAGCACAGGCCAGAGGTGGATGGGGTAGGGAGGTGAGAGGATTCGCCAGAGACAGAGTGGGGAGCAGAACAGACAGATGAAGTACACTACTGAGGGGAGCAGTGGGCAAAACAGGAGAGGTCTGGTGTGCCATGTGGGTCACCTCCCTGGCTGGGGATCTAGCTCAAGCTGCAGTGGCTGCCAATAGTGCAAGAGCACTTTGTCATCACCCTCTGCACCACCAGGGAGGCCCCCATTGGCACTTCCTTAGCTAATGTTAGTTATAGTCAAGATTATTATATTTAGATACTACCAAAATGCATGCAATAATTTATTTTTGTATTGTAGTTCTTGTTTGCTATTGGGACTTAATCAATTGTATTTCTCTATGAATATGACCTTTCAAAGCTTTTGATTTTACTATGGGCTGTTTGAACTTTCATCTTTTCCTATAGCTTGGAAGGTTTACTTGGTATAATATTAATAGTAAGCCTTTATTTGTCTTATGCGTTACAAATATTTCCCAACATAATGTTTTAGTTCAACCCTGTTTATGGACTTTTTGTATGTTTTTTTAAAAAGTTATTGGAAGCATTTTAAGATTTTTAGACACAGAGGTTTTGAACATATTTTCTTGATATCTATATTGACTTAATACCTTTTGGATTTTATATTTGGTGTTATATTAGAAACGTCCTTCTATGTCAAGATTATAAAAGTATCTACCTATATTTTTATTTTACATTAAGAATTTTAAACTTAATTATTTTATTGCATTACATTGAATCTCTTAACTAGAATCTTTTTGAGGGAAAGACACAATATTTTGTTTCCCCAGATGTATGTCAGTTACCCACATGTACCCCACAATCTGAAATGCTGTCTATCAAAATTGCTCATGAGAGGGTTTGTTTCTGATAGACTTGCTTTCTTTGGTCCATCTGTTCACATTCCAGTAATGACAATATGTTGCTTTAATATCCTTACATTTTTTAATGTTTTAAAACTTACAGCTTGAATTTTTTCTCACTGACCAATTATTTTCAGAGTTTTATGTATTTTTTCTTCATGCATATGAGTTTCTGAATCAATTATCAAATTTTTATTTTGACTTTTAAGATGTGGTATTGTATGTGTTCCATAGTCTTTGATATTATCTCATAATCATTATTTGGGAAAGACATTACTTTAGCAGGATAAATTTAGTGGAAATATATTGACAAATATGACACAATGCTGTATATATAATGGTGTATATATACAAAAACAGTTATGTGGTATTTTTGTAGACTTTCTCGATGAAATAAAAGTATTATGAATGTTAGCTTCAATTGAATCCTAACAACAGAAAACTGTAAGACATGTTGAAAGTGAAGTGACAGGACACAACAGTCATCTTTCTGTGCTAAATATAACCTTTGACACTTAGAAAATGAATGAGTTATGAGGAATTGCTCTACTATTTTCCTGGTGGGTTTCTCCTGCACCTCTACTAGACAGAATTTCTGTGTATCATTTCCCAAACAATTGAAAAAATTTACAGGTTCATAAAAGACCATCTTCCAAATAAAAACTAATTGCAGTGAAGACATGATGGTCATAGTCATGTGACATTACTTGTTCAGAAAAGGAATAGACAGAGTCAGTATGTAACAGAACGAATGTTATTAATGATTGAGTGTTATTAACATTGTGTAAGTTCAGTACTCCTACCAGATAATTAGAGCATTTTAATTCTCTGATGTGGCAGATTTTTACATCATCTATATTTGTGTGTAAAAGTAAAATCATAGAGGAAAAAATATAAAGGCAGGATTTAGAGTAGAAATGGAATTAATGTGCAAATGTGTTTCTTAATCACAGTGTTACCCTGATCCCTGAATGCAGTCTTACATTTTTTTTCCCAGGTGGTATGGATAAAATTTCTGGATTTAATCTTGCTTTTTTTCTTTTCTCTTTACAAAATATTAAGTAGTTACTTTTTTTTTATAGTAAATGAGACTATACAGCATTGTAATTTTCCAGTCTAATTTACTTCTCCCAAAATCTGTGAGCAGTCATTTTCAGTCCTTTATTTGTTAAAATGGAATATCCTTTATGAATGTAATATGCTCAAATAGTTTTTTGATAATTGAACAATAATCCATTATACTATTATACATTAGTCTTTTTATTACATGGTATGTCTGTCTTTTCTAAAGTTACCTACTTATGGACACACTTTATGGAATATGTTAACTAGACTATATTTTATTATCAAAAATAAATACGACTCTAGAACATTCTAATCAAATAGTTTATCCACACATATTGTAGGGGAGAGGGAGTGGAAGAAACATCAGATATGCCAAGGGTAAAATTTTTTTGCTAACTTATAACATTTGAGCTAAAATGTATTGATGCCATGCTACATAGAGCAATTTTCTGATTGATTTCTACTTAATTAATATTAATTACATCATCCAGTTACATCATATTTTTATAATCTATAAATTAACTTCATTAACCAAGACTATTTTCAACTACTAAAACAAAATTTAACAAATTAGGTTAGTTAAAATCAGAAGGAATATAGATGAAAATTCTAGAATATAGATCCTCTTAGAATCTTTACTGATTCAAAAGATATCAGGGTTTTTTAGTTTTTGTTTTATTTGCTTGGTTCTACTTCCATATTTACTAAAGAAATAACCTATTCTAATCTTACTCAGGCGTGAGTAAGAACACAGAACTTTTCCCTGGGAAGTGTGCAGCAAGTTGGGTGTTATGCCCTGATTTAGGGCAGAATCCCCAAATCAGACACCATCACTCTTATTGTCTGGTCTGAAGTCGGGTACCCACCCCCAAAGAAATGGCATGGAATTGAGCTTGTCCTTAACAGATCTACTCTGTGCTTAGGCAGAACTTGTCTTTCTCCCTGCAAGGAACTAGTGGGCTGCTGTCTTGAGCAGCAGTAACTATTTTGAGTTTTTTTAACTGAGGCAACATTGACTACAACATTGTATATGATTAAGAATATAGGACCACCCCTTGAAATGTATCTTACCACACCACTCCTACCTCTAAGGCACTATGTATTCTATTCATCTACAACCCTACTTCTCTACCCCTTCCTGGTGTAACAATGTAAGATTTGGAATCCACTTATCTGGCTTAGCATCTTGTCTCTGCATTAATTGCTAGGTAACCTTGATTTGCTTTTTAATCTCCTGCAGTTTGACAATCTCAAAAATAGGAATAGCCTCAAGGATAGGATTTTGTAACAGTTGAATGGCATCAAATATGGAAAGATGGAACGGGTAGTATATGTAGGATAAGAATAAAATTCACTAAGCAGAATTTTGTAGTGGAAGTTGTGTCTGTCTTGTGTGTCTTACCCTAATACCTTTATTAGTGTATAGCATCTCTAAGGGAGCTAACATTTCTCTCTATATTCCGCATAACTCCTTATAAAACCAAGTGGTATTAAACTTTTTTTGAAGACAATAATACAGCTTTGTGAAAGGAGTGATATTGTATATATACATTCTTATGAAGAACATAGAAGGACCTGAGTGCCAGCTGCTCCTTTTTAAGGTATTGATAAAGTATCTTAGAAATATGCTAAGTTTTGGAAAAATTCCCTTCCTTTTTGTATGTTTGGTCCATGTGTTGGGGATGCTCTTGTGTCTCCTGTGTCTTATTGCTTTTGATTTGTTTTACAAGGTCACTTCTAGCTTCCAGACTCCTACGGTTGTCTGAATATTCCAAACACTTATTTATGGTGCACTTACAGCTTAGAAAACAGCTGCTTATCTCTTGGTTCCCTTGGAAGATTTTTCTTATGTCCACTGTGCTCTGCAAGCTGCTGGCTTCCTTCTCACCATGATAAAGAGCACTACAGTGTGAGGCTACCTATGGATCTAACTCTCACCTGAGGGCACTGCATCTCTGCCCACCTGCCATTTTGCCTGCATGGCTCTAGAGGAGCAGTGTAGAATGTGCTTTAACAGTAAGAGCTACTTGTTAGGAATTCTTCAGTGACATGTCTTGTGTCTCAGTGTCTGCATTCCCAAGCCCCTTTAATCTCAATCATTGCCATTTAATTACTTCATATGTGGTTGCAAAAGCACTTTATGAAGTGTAAAACATAGTAAAGATGCCTCCATTGTTATTGCTGCTGTTTCCTCAGTTTATTTATCTTGGTAATCTACTTAACCATTTTGGCTTTTCCTATCCAATACTGTAGTTGTGACTCAGTAGCCTGCATAATTTAGAGTTTCTGTTTTCCTTAATAACAAAATTTAATGTTACCCAACATTTAATGGTACCCAACATAAATAAATAAATAAATATTATTTCCTGGACTTCCTTAAGCTGAAGGTAAAAATAAGATAAATCACTTATACTCAGAAATTATGGGTACAGTTTCTGGAAAATATCCTTAAGTGAGGCAGACTCTGTTTGTCCCTTGTTTGCCTCTGCTTGACACATGGGTGAGATTACTGGAGTTATAGCTGCCATCTTGTGGCCTTAAGTATGGAGGACATGTAGCAAGAACTAAAGAAAAAAAAAGAAAAAAGACAGGAAGAGACTAATAGAGCAGCTCTATCAGCCTTATGACACTGATCATTGGACTTATTTTATAGGAGAGAGTTAAATTGATAGAAAATTTAATGCAGTTATACTGATTTATTTGAACTCTATTATTTGCAGCTGAATACAATTTCTAAGTGATAAAGACTCTGTAGATACCTGCATTTTTTTTTCATGTCATAGTGCCCACATGATTTCACCTAAGTGTAAATATAGAATGTAACTTCATAATCCAATTCCTACACAATTATATGTGTGTGTGTATGTGTGTATGTAACATACACTTATGTCACTGTAACTATTTTGGTCTATTGTACCAAGAAGAAAATTTTTCTCTAAAAGAATCCTAGAAGTGTGTTGAAAATTACATTTTGAAGTCACACATCTTTAGTAAGACTTACAAATCTTTAATTAAAAAAATAGCATTACATTTACAATTTGTTTCTCATAAAGCTTTTTTAATGTTGAATTAATCTCTATGTTTTGGGATGCATTTAAAACTGATTATAATATGTGAACAGTACTGGCCTGTAACTTTATTTTGAATACCAAAGTTCATTCTCTTATCTGAAAGGAAGAATTAGTTTTATTTTATATACATATAGTAAAAAGCTGTATATACACATGAAATTTTATTACATATTAAATTCTTACAAAGGTGAACTAGAAGGGCATATGTCCAATTTAGGAGAAATTCATTAATTCCTCTCTAATCCTGTTTTTGGATCAGCTATTCATTTTCCTTGAATGTCCTTTCCATTCCCTTTCCATTCTTCTTTACCTGATTAAATTGTTCTTACTCTCAAAGTCAAGTTTAGATGACATATTTTCCATGCACCCATCACAACTTTGAAGACAGAATTATGCCTCCCCTTCTCTGCCTTCTCAGAGCAGGGCAGCAAAATACATCTCTGCTGTCTTCAGCATTCTGACTTTGAGTTTGCATGTACCTTAGACGAGTTACTTTAAGCCACAATTTTCTCATCTTTTAAATGATAATAATTCGTTTTGATGCTAAATGATGTTATTCATATAAAGTCTTTTCAAATAAGTCAATATTTAATCCTCAAGTTATAGAGTCTTCCATCATGTATATCTTCTTCATTAGCCCTATGAGAATTATTATTTTTTATGTTAACACTTAACATATTCTGTAGTGTAGAGGATTATGTCTCTGAGAGCTGAAATTCTTTACAGTATAGGACAGGGCTTGTTTTATTTTTTTAACCCATCTGGAGGCAGCTTAGACTTAAATAATGAATAAATTTTTGTCAGACAGGGGTAATCTAAAATAAGCAAACTTTGAAAAATTATCAATTACTGCTTGATCTTGCATGCTTTGCACTTTGTGTGTAAACAGTTATAGTAAAATGCACCATGTTTGTGCTAATGAATTCACATCCTCTTCTTTGATCACTTATTCCACAAGAGGATGATAAAACCTTACCGTGATTCTGACTAACATTAACTTGCCCAGGTTGGGAACATGACCACAGTCATGGCTCCATTAGTTTGGCATATCAGCTGCTGAGCCAACCATTTCTGGGCACCATAGGAGGGAGGCAATGTGGCATTATTTAAAGCGGGTTTCTTCTGGAGTGCAATGTATGTGAATTAAAGCGGGTTTCTTCTGGAGTGCAATGTATGTGAAGTGGTCAGCAATAGAAAAATTCAAACTCTTATGGACATTCGAATGGACACTCTGGAATAGTGAACAACGAATCCCTTTCAACAACTACCAAAGAAATACAAATATACCAACCATATTGTGTTGTTTTAGCCCATGCTGAATTTCATGGAGTATAAATTCTTGTCCAATCTAAGCACATCTGTTCATAATAATTAACTTCTGTGCCTTGTGAGCAGAAAAGCAACATCAGCTCTATAGTGAGATGCATTGGCTTTATTTCTGTTTGTCATAATGATTCATTGAGACATTATGGGGAAGCAGATGCTTTTTATGCACTCCAAGACTCTGCATTGTGGCTGCCTATCTTCTGCCATTACTCCTCATATGTTGAATTAAGCAGGGTTTTAAGGTTGTAGAGCATTAAGGTTGTCAAGTGTTAATACCTCTGTGGGAATATAATTTTGAAACTTTAAAAAGTCATTTGCTCATTCCAAAACTCAGTTCCCTTTTTCTCCCTGGTGTGGGATCATAATTTAAACCTCAATCTTGATTTTGAAGAAGGTTTTATAAAGTTGCAAATCACTAGACTGGAAGTTCCTGTGAAAAATTTAATTCCTGTCCCGGAACAACCACCTTCTCTGTCAAAGTCAGGCAGTAACACTTTCCCAGTAGAGGTGTTATGATGATTAAACTGCAATTATAGGAATAGTACATATAGTAAGGAGTCTGGAATACAGTAATAATAATAGCTAATGAAAAATACTTTTCAACTATGTTCTGACTATATGGATTGCTGTATTTAGTTCTCAAAAAGTCTAATGAGGTGGTTTTATTATTGCCTCAATTTTATGTATGAGAAAAGTAAATGGTAGAGGAATTAACTTTGCCAAACTCATTCATCAAGAAGGTATGGAACCAGGGTTCAAGTCCATGAAGTCCCACTACAGAATTAGCATTTTTAGCTCTGCTCTCTTCACTTCATAGATATTAGTTGACCAATCTTTGACTAAAACTGAGAGTAAAATATATTGCCCTTTAGAATTGAGATTTGATCAGACACTGTTTATTCAAAAACTTAGAAATGGTTATAATGAATTTAGATAGAAAGTAAAAGATATCCCAGTAATACATTCTGATTTCTAGATTTGAATAATCTCTGTCACAGAATATCATCTTGTTGTTTTGAAGATACTAAACCTAGTTGTAACTGATGTGGGAAGATTAACCAATTGGTGGAAAGGTTGTTTCACCAAGTAGGGTTATAATACCACCACACTAAGACGAGAGAATGCCTTATCTCTTTCATAATCACATCAAGATTGTATTCTGACACTTGCACAGCTTTTATAAAGTGAAAGTCATTACAAATTTCCTGATGAAAGAACAGTCCTTCCCAACCACAGCCATCAATTTTAGTTCCATGTTCCTGACTTCTGGACAAGATCCCTGGCCAAAGTATTTTGACACACATAGTATAATAGAATCTCATGTAATGTGGGGATAGAGAAGTCAAAAAGGCCATAAGGGAACATGTTCAATCAGGAATTTTGAATAAGAAAAAAAAAAAAAACTGCAAATGAGCAGAAACCCTGAGATTAAAAACAAAACAAAACAAAAAGTATGACATCTAAGAGCAAAAGTCAGCATAGATGTATATACAGCATATATTTATATGTTCTGGCATAGGTGAAAGAATATATAAATATGTGCTGTATAGAAATGTAGAGGCATTTGTGGCATTGATAGAAACACCACTCAGTCCATGAACAAGGGAATAGGTAGCCTGACTTTTCCAGACTTGAATGTCTTTCTCTCATCAGAACTTGGTGTTCAGAATATCCTCTTACAGTTTCCATAAAATCCTTCCTCCATTATTGCCAAAAAAAAAAAAAATCTTAAAGCACTCTTCTAATTCTGCTGTCTTCACTATTGAGCTATTGCCATTGAGATATAAGTAATGCTCTTTTATTTTCAATCAAGAGAATGAATTCAAACATCTAGTCTTCAGTGACTATCCTGGAAGTTAGTGTGAAGCAATAAGGAGAGAACTTTGGTTGCACACAGCTCTGGAACTTAATCTCTTCTTTGACATTTATTAGCTATTTCAGAGTGAAGAGTGCTATTTTGATTAAGTAATAGATGTTAGGTGTTTAGTCTCATGTGTATATGAATAAATTTGACTGGAAAGCTGTTGACAAATTTGTCTCCAATCCAAACTGGAAATAAGCAGTGGCAAATTGGTAATTTAAAAGGTATTAATTCCATAAATTTCACAGGCAAATATGTATTAATTTATGTGGAAACGTTTAGGAAGATGAATGAGATTCTATTTGAAAAAAAATCTTATGGTTCTAGGAGGGTATAATGCAATATATTGTCAATAGTAATACCTCTCATCTACTTGCACACTTTACCTAGGTCATGATGCTTTTGAATGTGAATTTTAAACAGTAACTAAATCACTTTCTGAGGCTCTCATAGCAAAGAGTGGACACAAAAGTGTCATCATCATTGGAGATTTAGATTGTTTTTTTCCATTGTCAAGCCTTTGGGGATATAATATCTTTCAGAGCGTGAGTGAAAGATTGTGATTGGGAGTTGACACAGTATACCACTTCATTTCAAAAATGCCAGTATATTGCAATTTTTAATTATTTCTCTGTGTCCTGAATCTTCTAAGTCAGAGATCAAGCCTTTCACATAGACAGTCTAATAGAATTCTGGGTGGGACACACAGAGCTCTTTAAGTGTTGGCTTAATTAATGAATTAAAAACAGTGCTATTTGATCTCTTCCCAAATGAATTATGTATAGCTGTACCTACAATGTGTTAATTAATATTATAAGAAAAAAAATGTGGTCAGCCAATAATTAATGAAATTCACCATGTTTATTTCATCCAATGATAAATTATTAAATATGTTACAACCCATTTATTCAGTGCTTTGAAGTTTATACTTATAAACCTTATGAAATAACAAATGATTAATGATTATAATTTAAAAATATATGAATGACATGATTATTAATGGATTTAGTTTTGGGAGGGAACACTTTCTCTTTATTAACCATGCACAATTTAAGAAACAAAACTTTATTCCTAAGGAAAAATAAGTCACAAAATTATTTATTTATACATACAAAGACTGAGGCCAAGAGTGTGTAGGCCAAGGATATGCAGGGAAAGGTGAGATGATTCACCAGATATAGAGTGGGGGGCAGAAAAGGCAGATCCAATGGAATACACAGCTGAGGGGAGTTCTGGGAGAGACAGGAGAGGCCTGCTGCGGCAGTGGGCCAGCTCCCTGACCAGCTGGGGATTGAACACGTGCTGCAGTGGCTGCTTCTGCAGTAGCTGGTGATAGGTTGATAGTGCTGTCTTTAACCCCTTTGACACCTGTGAGGCTCCAAAGTCACAAAATTATTTTTGTATAAACATAAGGAAATAGTAATTAAACAAACAGCATAAGAATAGGAGTAGACTGGTTAAAAGAAAAGATCAAAAAGCAAAATAAAATCAAAGCCCCGTGTTACTGACCTGTTTCCAAAGGCTTTTCTCACAGTAGGAAAGATACCTTAGACCAGAGTCAGGTTGATTACTTTATGCCTCTTCCTTGTGCTTAGAAGTCAGCAAAACACCATAGCTAACTACATTCCATCCATTGTTCAGTTTCTGTGATATTATATGGCAGATTTAGGTCACTTCAGTGGCTTGAATCCTAACATTGGTGGTAGTGTTGGCATTAGGTGTGTGTCTATTCAAGGTCTTGTTGCTGAAGAAAGTATTAACTGGATAGACAGCTGCATGTTAACCATGTCTCCAAATTCTAGCTCTCTTCCCCATATCCTAATTTTTTCCCAACTGATCACAGATAGAAGTTCCATGTGTGGAGTGGTGGGGGGAACAGTTGCCAACTGAAGTGAAAGCAAACTTGACCTCTAATTTGGCTCTTGTTTCTACCATGGTTTATTTTACTTTTAATTTTTTTTTTTAAAGATTTATTTATTTATTTGTGCATACAGAACTGGGGTACAGGCCAGAGGCTCAGGGGTGGTGAGAGGCTTCACCAGAGACAGAGTGGGGAGCAGAACAGGCAGATCTACGAAGTACACTGCTGAGGGGAGCAGCGGGTTAAAGTACTGCACTAAGAAGCTAAAGCCACTTCTGCATGAGTTCGATTCCCGCCTGCCCCGGAGGAGACCACATGGCACGGCAGACCACTCCTGACCCGCCCGCTGCTCCCCTCAGCAGTGTACTTCGTCGATCTGCCTGTTCTGCTCCCCACTCTATCTCTGATGAAGCCTGTCACCACCCTTGAGTCTCTGACCTGTACCCCAGTTCTGTATGCACAAATAAATAAAACTTTAGGCCCTCCCTGGTGGCGCAGCGGGTTAAAGCATAGCACTGAGAATCTAAAGCCGCTTGCGCATGAGTTCGATTCCCGCCTGCCCAGGAGGTGACCACATGGCGTGGCAGACCTCTCCTGACCCGCCCGCTGCTCCCCTCAGCAGTGTACTTTGTCGATCTGCCTGTTCTGTTCCCCACTCTGTCTCTGGTGAAGCCTCTCGCTGCCCCTGAGCCTCTGGCCTGTACCCCAGTTCTGTATGCACAAATAAATAAATCTTTAAAAAAAAAATCCCTTTAAAAATAAAATAAAATAAAACTTTAAAAAAAAATTTTACTTCTAATGAAAAAGATTAAAAACAGTAGTGAAAGGAAGTCGAAAATATCTGTGTTCAACAAAATAATACTACAGAAGGAAATCTGGTGATGTTGTTCCCCAGACATGCTTTTACTTGGATTTTTTTCCTGAATTCTCTGGGATTATGTGTTGCCTTCAGCTTCATAATCTTTCAAATAATGACACATGACATCAGATGACTGAGAGTGAAATGAAGTCATTTAAAAAGAAAATGCCAAACCTTTAGCACAATGTCTAGGACTCAAATATATTAGCTAACTTTAATATTTATAAATGAGAGTAATACCCATTTCTGATGTATTAAATGAAATAAATATACATTTGGGAATTTTTTTTACTGCAGGTAATTTTAAAGTCTACACAAATCATCTTACTACACAGAAGTGGACAGTTAGTATTTGTCTTGCCTTTTTTGTCACCTTGGTTGGGGGTTTCTCTCTATGCAGTTTTTGTATCTATCACTTCCAGAGTCAAAGAGACAGTTTTTTTTTTTTTTTTTCCCATTGCCTTGTTTTAAGTATAAAGAAATTTTCCTTCAAGTACCATTCATTTGGATTGTGTTCATTCAGAAATAATATTTTCACCAGGGGAATATCAAGAACTAATTTGCTAAGGTTTCGGTTCTTGATCTGATCAAAATTTCAAGGAATATTACTTTTACACTCTCCAAGTCTACCTCTGGCACTAGCATGGAGTTTAATTTCTATTGAGGCATATAACCATAGTAGGGAAGGGTGGTTACCCAAAACAAAAGTAGGGTTCCCTAAGGAAAGGGAATAATGCATAATAAACAAAAAGCATTAGCGCAATATATGAACATGCTTATATCTTCCCCGGCCGTAACTGATAATCAATGTGAATTCAACTAACAAAACTTCATAGAAGATTATAAAAGACCATTTGGAGTCTTAAAAGTGGTAGCTAAATGATTGACAATGCAAATAGTTGCTTTCATTGTTGTTTTGGTTTTGGTTTTCATGAAATCCATCCCAAAATCAAGCCTGCCTATTCTGTGTTAAAGGCCTTCTTAGAAAGAAAATTTATCAGTCAAAAAATAATTTCAATTGCATCAAATGTAGAGCTGTTTGGGCATATAAAAATAAATTTTAAAATATAAACACTGGAATGACCTTTCTTTAGAAACAATATAGTTAACAAAACTAGATTACACAGGTTCTCAAAAAACAGCAAGTAAACCAGCACAAATAATTATGGAAATGTCAGAAGAACGCATCCCTCCTCGATACAGGCAGTTAAAAATAGTAATTTCAAGACTGCCTGTCAGTTTGCTAATTGTGTTATCTATCTGTCTATTTCTTTGTAAACACCAGACTCTCTGAGAGTATAAAAATAACAGTTTCATAAACACAGCAGGCGTGCTTAAATGTGTTTTGGGGTAAATGTTTAAGTTTGAAAATAGTAAATGCATACCATTTTTCTGTGGGTCAGTGCTGAAACACTTAAGCTTGTTGATTCTTTCCTGGAAAAAACACATTAATCCACACACACCTTTAATGTGTGTGGATTAATTAACCTTTATTTTTGTTTGGCTAAGTTATTATTCCGTCCTTCCTTTAGTGACCAGAAGTTGTCATCTTCAAATGAAAGCTTGAGTATATTTTTGCAGAATTTCATATTCTCTTATTGAAGCTCCCAATTTAAGATAGAGCTAGAACAATCTGGATGGGTGAGGGTCTAGCAAGCCCAGGCTCTGCCAGTGTAAGACAGTGACATCTGCTCAACATTGTGGACTTTGGTGATGATCTTCCCAACAGCATTAGCCTGTACTAACCAGTGCATTCAGGGCATTTTTGCTGTTTTGCTGTTTGGTAATGTTATTTGTAATATGACACCAAGTAATGGAAAATCCTTAGTTTTACTATGAGGGTTACTCAGATTTCTAATACTTTTCCAATGATAATATCTTTCTCCTCTTACATTGATTTTTCTTTCTCTTAATTTTCTCCTTTCCACTTTTCAACTCCAACTCACCGTCCCTTTTCTTTATTGGCTTTGTGCTTCCTCACTCCATCTCTCTTCCTTTCTCCTCTACTTTTCTCCATCATTAAATA
The DNA here is from genome assembly GCF_000260355.1 of Condylura cristata. Taxonomy (NCBI): domain Eukaryota; kingdom Metazoa; phylum Chordata; class Mammalia; order Eulipotyphla; family Talpidae; genus Condylura; species Condylura cristata. The sequence continues at coordinate 71,896,570 of NW_004567103.1, read as the reverse complement.
TTTATTTACTCTGGGATAATACTTATCAATATATATGAGCGCGATGATTATTTATAATGCATAGCTTTACGTAAGCTCTGATTGTGAAATGTGTAAAACAGATGTAGTAAAAATGATGTTTTCAAGCAATGAGTTCAGTATAGTTAAAAAATGAAATGAATTAAAATTTCTAGCCCTACACATATATCTACGTATAGCAATATAGTGAAACATCACTAATTAACCATCTTAAGTAAAAGCTGTCAAATTCTACACATATATGGTCCTTGGAGTTTCCAGATTATCCTTTGGGGAACTTTTTGTAAAAGGTATGATGGCATTTGAAAAGTAGGTACATGAAGTTGACATTTTTTTCACAGTTGGATAATTTTTCAAGACACAAGTGAGACAAAGAATTACAAAGCTATTTCAATATATTTTTCTTATTGAGATACGGAATTTTGCTTTCAAATTGTTGTTTATAATTGTTGGACATTTTTCACTATTTCCACGTTGTGAGACATGGTAGTACAGGATTGAACATCTTATTTTTAGATAAATGCTTATAGTTCTCATCCACTAGACAAAGAAAACATTATTTTTAAATGAATTTGATAAATTTACTTTTATTTTCATTCTGTTTCATTCCTTAAGACTTTACTAAAATTTAGAATAAAGCTCATGTAGTAGCAAGAGGATTTGGTTGTCCTTTTAGCCTTAGGCTTAATCACAGTAAAATTCATGAAGGACACTTCTGAAATTTAATATAAAAAAGGTAGTTGCTAAATAGGACACTGTTATATATCCTGTTGTTTTTCTTTTATTGCAACAAATGCAAACAGAATCTTTTTATTCTTTTTAAATATTTATTTATTTGTACATACAGAACTGGGGTACAGGCCAGAGGCTCAGGGGTGGCGAGAGGCTTCACCAGAGACAGAGTGGGGAGCAGAATGGGCAGATCAACCAAGTACATTGCTGAGGGGAGCAGCGGGCGGGTTCAGGAGAGGTCTGCCACGCCATGTGGTCACCTCCGGGGCAGGCGGTGGTTTAAGCTTCTTAGTGCTGTTCTTTAACCCGCTGCGCCACCAGGGAGGGCCAGAATCTTTTTATTCTTAACCTAGAATCTGAATCAAGAAAACATAGCAGCAGAATATCTACTGTTGTGATCATATTTCCTTTTTAAAAAAGGAATGTTAGAAGGCTACTGTCTAATGATGACTGACTGGTTTTCTTATTCTCTACCATCCCACCCCAGATGCTCTTAAAACAGAAGGTTTTAGTGAACCATGGAGTGAATTAGGTGTATGGTAGCCAGATATGTCCAAAAATTAAAGAAACTATATTCATCACTTTACTGTAAATTGCCTAGGAACGACAGGGAGGTCTGTCTAGTAGCAGAGATATTTGTGCAAGCAGAGAGGATGGTTAATTCATAGTAGGGAATTTAGGATTCTCCCCGGAAATCTGTTTCCCCTTATCTGCAGCTAACATCTGCCATCTAGCTCTCTCAGATGCATTACCAACATCATACCAGTTCGAATTGCCAATCCAATCCACTTGTCCACTCTGGTTCCTGAATGATCTTTTAAGGTGTGTTGTAACAACACCTGAATAAGGAGATCCTATGTCCCTAAAACACAAACAATGTAAACCTATGTAAATGATATCAATTAAAGGTATCATTTGATTACCTAATGACCAAATGATAAACATAAAGAATGACTCCATAGAGGCAAAAAAATGAAAACTATAAAATAAGCCTTTCAGTGATTTAGGGAAATCAGTCCTTCACATGGTTGACAAAGGCCTGGCTGTCTGCCTTCCTTTTCTAGCCAGAAAAACCCTTTCCTCCTTCAGATTCCATGCTCTAGCTACACATAGTTTTTAATGTATTTGCTTCCGCAGTTTCTAGAACAGACACTGCTATCCCCAACCTCGGACTCTTATAGATCTTTCTTTTTCTTCCTTAAAGACTCTTCTGAGTAGGGAAATTTCTCTGCTCCCAGATCTCCCTATCACAACTCATATCTTCGTGACAGTTTTCGCAAATATTATTTTTGAGTTTGCGTGTTTAACTAATATCTAGTCTTTAATTATAGATGACCAGATTATAAAATCTACAATGACCAAATTATAAATTTGTGTCTGTTATACCTAATTGTCATTTCCCAATATCTAGTGTGATCTTAGGAACTCTAGCTTATGCATATGCTAATAGCTAGTGAAGGAAAAGTAGAGATAGTAGGCATGAGACCTAGTTTTGGTATCGAATGGACTATAATTCCAGTTTTGGCTCCCTTGCTATCTAGTGGCTTAACTTTTTAAATTATGTAATCACTCATAAACTCAGTTTCTAACAGTTAGTAGTGTGGCACAGAGTGAGTGTAAAGATTAAATTAGAAACCCTCTTAATGAAATTATTGGCATTCATGTATGGCATGTTACTGTTATTATTATATTTAGCTCCATGCTAATATTGCGTTAATCAACATTTTGATTTCCCTTAGGGGCAATTTATTGCAAGCTAGTCATGGTGCTAAAAATGCAGTCTCTTTTCAGTGAGAGTGCCTTTGAAGTTACTAAGTGTCATCAGAGATCCAGGAATTGAATATTATTTCTGGCTATCTTTTCATGGTTATCTATGCCATAAAATTTAGAATTTTATCTTCTATCTGGATCTTTTCATTGGCTCTTTTATCACTGGAAATTCTCCATAGTGTTTTTCTTGAGCATAGAACATTTGAAACATTCTAAGTGATAAACTAACAAGTGTGCTATTGAGAGACAATATTATAAGATAAAAAGTAATGATAGAACTTTAGCCTTCTCACATTTTAACTTCCTAAAAAATAGAGAAAAAAAATCTTTCATAAAATACATTTATGTCTCCTTTGAAACTCTTGAAATTGAAGATCATTCAAGATCTATAACAAATAATGATTCTTTCATCAGTAAATTCTTGGAATTTTCAGGGATGCTCACCTTATTAAATTAAATGTTATGTTTTCTGATATCTGAGAATCTCCACACAAATAAATATTTTCTGAATCAGATCCAACAATCATACATTGCTGATATTCAATGTGTCCTGAGACTATACAAAACACTATGGAAGGAATAAGAGACATATTTCTTGCACATAAAGAAACCATTGTCTGGTTGAGAAAGTAAGATTTTCATGGGATTTAAAAAGAGAGATAGACAGAAAAAATAGAAAATCTTGTTTAGCATTGACAACAGAGAAAAATGAACCAGCAAAAGAATCTTTACTGAACCTTTTGTTAAAAAAAAAAAAAAAAAAAAAAACAGCTTTCGTAGATAGTTAAAGATGCTTCTTTTCTCAGATGTATTCTCTTCACTCACTATTCTTTGTGCTACAAAATGTACCACTGCTTAGACACTCCCTTCTCTATAATTTCTTTGTTTTATCATTTTAGCGTCACAGTAACTCTAAGAGATAATGATGCAATGAGTTAGTAAATAATTGGGTCAGTGGAAAACTCTAACCCTTGGTGTGTCTTTTCTTAGGTGTGGCTATACCTAAACCCCATTCTCCAATATGGTGCTCAGCTGGGTGTCAACAAACTTTCCCTTTAGTGATCCAGACATTAGATACTTCGGGTTTCATGGACCATGTGCTTTCTATCACCATTGTACAAAGCAACCACAGACACTATGCAAACATTGTAGTGTGTTTTCTATCCAATAAAACTTTATTTACAAACAGGCAGATAATTCAAATTTGCTCCAGAGACTAATGTTTACTGAGCTCTGCTCTGCAACATTTCTATTCTAACTCAGAGCTAGTGACCACGAAAGAAGAAAAAGAGTAAAGAACATTCAACACAAGGTATTCCATCTTCACTCTTCCCTCCTCAGCTTATCCCAGTTTATCATCAGCTCTATAGGAGTCAGAATATAGGAAAGAGAATTGACAAGAGAGAGGAGATAAACTCTGTCTTTATTTATCTCCACATACTCCTACTCCCAAACTCTTAGTTGCTCTAGGACCGTCATCTGTCTTATGACAAACTCTGCCTGACCCTTCAGTCCAACATTACATCTCAGTGGGTCCCCTCCATTTGTGCCCCCTATTACTCCCAATCCCCCACTCCTCTGCTGTGGCCTGTCCCTCTCCATGTCAGTACCAGTGATGATCCACCAGGTCAGCTGGTGAGGACATGTGCTCTTGCCATTCCAAGGTTATTTCTAAGTACATTTCCACCTATAAATTCAATTATAAAAATCAGAATTGCTTAGAATTGTTTTAACTAAATTTCTGTAAGGTATCCCTGGAATTTTTACTTTGTATGGGAAAACATAGCTACTTAGAGACTCAAATTGAATTAATGGAAGCACATCAATGTTTAGAATACAATCATTCATACGTTAGAAACTACCTCTCATTCCTATTAAAATCAAGAATCGTCTTGGGTTGTAATTTTTTGAGTACTCACAGATGAGATACCTGAAACATTGACTGCTGATAATGTAATGGCTAAGGAAGAGAATAGAATGTTCTGCATGGATTCTTGGTAAAAGATATCTGTCCTTTAGTTGTTTCCATGAAAGGTCCATAGAACAATACAGAATAAATTAGCAACTGATGCATCAATTCTTGCTTCTTTTACTTCAGCCTTCCTAACTCGAGCTTTCTCTTTGAAGGAGATTTTGCTCATCCACACTGAATTTTCCTGCCAAAGTTAATAGCCCATGCCCACAGACTCTAAATAAATCAGTAACAGTTGGTAATAATACTGGTTTGGGGATGGAAACAATGTTTGGCATTTGTTACATAGTTACATTGGAACCAGCTAAAGGAAAGCAATAGAAGATGATTTTGACGTGTAGTTATTGCCCTCCAATGTGCTTTGGGTTAATAGATCAAATGCTGGTTTTGAAGATAGCAAAGCCTAAGGAAGACCAGACTATTGATTTTAGGTGATTTTTACCTTTTAGAAGATTGTAGTTAGAATTCAGTTGTAAAACATGCAGAAGAAAACTCTATTAGATCTAAAATGAAGAATTTTGTCCTGCCAAGTTTGAAATGCCCATTTCTATTTTCTTTATTTCAACTACACACACACACACACACATGCACACATACATTCTTACTTTTCTGTGAACCACTAATTAGTATTATTTAATAACCTTAACTTGCAAAGAAGTCAAATGCCTACTAATAAGTGTAAAAGAAGCACAAAGGTATGAAAGTTTGTTGGCTATTAAAAGTTAAGTGTCCTTTATTGAAACAGAAGGAAGTTCTCAATTATCAACACTACAGGGTCAATTTTAGCAGTTAATCAAGGTATTCAAATACTTAAGGTGACTAAATATTATGGGGTTAGTTGTGGTTTAATATTTTTGTCTGATGTTAAAAGAAGTCACTTTCTGCCAAAACTATAATATATAAATAACTTAAGCAGGAAAAGTAAGTGACCTGCTCCTCCCAACCTCTGCTTTTACTATCACTGGAAGCTACGTTGGAAATTGATGATGGTATCTGTCTAATTCCACTTCAACTGAAATAAGTTTAGGGTTTTTTTTTCTTTTTTCCCATCAAGTCTTGTTGAATTTATATCAGCTCTTGGTTCAATCTGTTACAACCAGTGTGGCAATATTTTGCAGTATCTATGTGACAGTCAAGGATTTTCTTGTGCATCAGAAGAAAATACTTCAAGAGAAAGTACAAGAGAACTTAAAACTCCTTCCTGTTCATCTTCTCCAGATGTATTCCATATCAAACCAAAGTCAAGAGGTGTATAAAACTGTCAGTAGATCAGTTGTAGTGACAGTAACTCTTCAGTACTTGTGCTGTGGGCTGGAATCACAGAGAGCTCCAGCGAGGCAGACAACAGGACATTTCAGTTATGAAGTCATGTTCTTGGATAGACCACACTACTGTGTGTGTCAACCTTGAATTCTAGGTTCACTTTTTAAAACTATTCTGAATCATATACATAAATGTCTCTCCTCATTTTTGTCTAAGATTTATTTATTTGTCCCTGGTGGCACAATTGGTTAAAGTGCAACATTATGAACAAACCAGCTGATCCAGCACAAGTTCGATCCCCAATCCCTCACCAGAGAGGTAATCCACATGGCATGGCTGACCTTTCCAGTCATGCCTGCTGCTCCTCAGCAGTATGCTTCATTTATCTGCCTTTTCTGCTCCCTACTCTGTCTGGTGAGTCCTCACACCGCCTCTATATCTCTGTCCTGTAATCCAGTTCTGTATGAATCTTTTTTAAAAACAAGATTTATTTATTTATGCATACAAGAACTGGGGTACAAGCCAGATGTGTGTGGGATGAGAGGATTCACCAGAGACAAAGTGGGATCAGAACAGGCAGATTAACAAAGTACCTTGCTGAGGAGCAGCGGGCAAGACTGGAAAGGTGCCATGTGGGTCACCTCCCTGGTGAGGGATTGAACTTGTGTTTCAGTGGCTGCTGATAACTTCATAGTGCTGTGCTTTAACCCATTGCACCACCAGGGAGGGCAGAAGTCCCTCTTTATCTTAAATATTAAGAAAAAAAACATTTAAATATCTTCAAGAGTAAAACAAAGCAACTCTCAGGTAGTATCTAATCCTCCTCCAATCCAATTATTTGATTATCAGACTTATATTTACTTTCTGTTTAAGATAACTTGATCTCTAGAATGTTGCATAACAATGTACTGAGGCTTTCCCTGTTGTTAACGCATTTAATAATTAATAATAAGTATCTAGAACAGGAAAGTAGCATTGACATAGTATTGTTTATAATCTTCAGACCTTATACCAGTTATCCACTGGAATTTGGTTTTTGATTTGTTTTGTTTCTGGGATCCAGAATCCCACACTGTGTTTGTCTTGTGTCCTTCATGCCCTACAATGTGGGACAGCTTCTAGTCTTTCTTTTGACCTTCACACTTACACAGATAAGTCATCATTTCTTTTATAACATGTTTCTGCAATAGGTTTTGTCTGACTTTTTTTCTCATGATTACATTGGCATTATTTATTGGTAAGAATAGTATCTAAACAAGAGCTACATTATATCAAAATTAATTTTTATCTCTTTGTTGTGGTATTTGGCAGCTTTCTGTGAATAGCCTCGATAATGTGGCTATTTTACCAGTGCAATTCATAAGTATTTTGTGGGAAGCAACTTTGAGACTCTACAAGTAACCTGTTTTCTCTCTCTCTCTTTTTTTTTTGTGCCCACTAAATTGGGCAAATTTCAGCAAAATTATAAGTGCAGTATGTTATGTGGTGATTTTTTAGTTCTGTCACTCATTCTTAGAGTATATGTTCATTTGCTTGCTAGTGATGACAAAGAATTGGCTCTTCTCTCTGTCCATTTATTTATTCAATTATTCGTATTGTTATGGGCTAATGGGTAGTTATTTTATCCAATGAATTAAAATCCATCTCTATCATTATTTTGTTGCTAAAATTGTCCCATTTGTTTCTCCTTCCGGTTGGTTCTACATATTAACAACTTTTTGAAGAGCAAAAAAAATATGTTTTTGTGGATGCTGCTCTAATTATTTAATGCTGTGTAACAATTTCAAAACATAGTGGCTCAAACCAGCACTGTCTTATCAGTTCCTATACTTCTGGGAATTTTCTGTCTGAGTTTGATGTTTCACCAGGGATTCCTCAAGCAGCTGCTAAGATTGCTGAAGCCTTCTGTAGATGCATTTTGGAAACCTGGCTTAGGTGGATAGAACAGGTGTGAGCCAGTTAGAAAATCTTTCACTACACAGTTCCTCTAAATTACTAGATAAGGTTCCTATAATTTCAGTCTCCAGATACTTGGAAATTTTACATGGTAGGTAGCTACACTTAGAGCAAATGTTCCAAGGGACTCAAAAGCTACAAGGCTTCTGATGAAGTAGCCGCAGACATTACACATTATTACTTCTGCACCACCTTTCTGAGCAATGCGGTCATGTAGAACAGTGGATTCAAGGTTGAAAGTTGGAAGGGCTGACCTGATTTCATTGAGATAATAAGAATAAATTAATGACGGCAACTTGGAGACAAGCTCTTACACATACCTAGTGCTGATTTAAATAAGATTCTTACTAATGTCATTTAGACATATAAATGCATAACACTAAGAAAATATTCTTGGGCTTCCCTAGTGGCACAGGGGTTAAAGTTTCATTGCTTTCAAGCTATCACCAGCCACTGTAGCCTGAGCTCAGTCCCTGGACCAGGGATCTGACCCACATGTGATGCAGCAGACTTCTCCTGTTTGCCTGCTGGTCTGTTAGATCTACCTGTTCTGTGCCCCACTCTCTCTGGTGAATTCTCTCCCCTACTGCACCACTGGCCTACAACCCAGTTCTTGTGTGCATAAATAAATTAAAAAAAGATTTCTTTAAGAAAATGTAAAAAAAATATCATTTGCTTACAATGCTTATAACTTAGAAATACAAGTTAAATGCAAGCAAAACTAGAAGGCCAATATACTAACTAACAATGCCAATTTACCAACACAATTGATATGCTTCATTGAAACCGAAATTCTATTGACTACTTAGGATGTGGTACCGAACAATGTAGAGGAAATGGTTTTAAATCTGACACACCAAAACCTCATTATTCAATCAATTATAAAGGCTCCTGGTATATTGCACATTATGAAATCATTTGGTGATTGAAGTTCAGCATTTGCTGAAGGGAGATGGACAAGAAGAAGGACAGAAAGGTAGTAAATCTCATATCTGTGGAGGATAATTGTTCTTTATAGATTTTATTAAGTTCCCTTAGCATCACAGAGTTATTTTTCCCCTGATTCTATAACAACTGTCTATTGTGTATAGGCATGAGGTAACATGCATAATAGATACAGGTCTCTACTCTCAAGGAACTTATAATTCATTTTTCTGTAACAAAAGGGAGTATCAGACTAAATGAAATTTCTCTTAAAAAATGGCAAAGGACAAACTTTTTTTTCCCAGAATAAATATCGCTGGAAGACAAATTAACTGACCTCTGATACATTTCTTGCAAGAACTGCGTCTTCAATAGGAATCCTGTACCATTAGAAATGCAGTCCTTCTGCTCTCACAGATATGCACAACCGTTCCTGTCAGATGGCGAGCATCCAGAGCATCTAAAAATCACTGGAGCAGGTGTGTTTGTGGTAGATGCAAAAACAACTAGAGTAGAGCAAATGAGCACAGGCTTCTTAATGCTCTGCTGAGTGCTCTGAAAGATGCAAACACCAAAAATATCTAGAGAAAGTCTTTCATGCCATAGCTGGGAACATGAGCATGAAAACTGAGAGAGAGACACAGGCCTATGCAGGGTGGCTTGGGAACTGGGGTTAAAGTGAATGTCTGAATTTCTCAATGGAATTTAAAACGAAAAGGTTCTTCACTGGTGGATTGAGGATTGGAAGAAATTTGTGAGGCAGTTATTATTAATAAATTGATGTCTCAATGAGAACCATGAACGAAAGCGCTTGAAGCCAAGTGACAATCATGATAGGATTCTAGGAGAGGGTCCGGCACTGGGAAGAAGCAAGTGTAAATTTTTTAGATGGATTTTGTGAGGTGACAGATGGACAGAGAAAGACAACTGTTTAATCATTCGCCTGAATATATTCCCCTGTTCTAACTCTACCTCTCTGTTTAAAACTCTTGTTCCTTAATTTAGCAATATGCAGAGACAGCATTGATTTGAGGGATAAAAAAGGGCTTTTATTTTTAAATATTAGATAGACCTGGATTTCATCCCAGTTTCTTTAGTCACAAACAGATGATATTTGGCAGATTGTCAGATCTTCTGATGCTCCAGTTTTCTCTAGAGTTCTGGTCGAATAACTACATCATAGATTGTTTTGATACAGAAATTTAGAGCTGATGGCTGATACTTTGGAGATATTAATGTAGTTTAGAGTCCATACAAGTTGAAATCAGTCCCTTTGGTTATGGACATTTTATCTCAAACTGTGCTCTTACATTCAGAACTTCAATCAAATTAGATAGAAATCTAAAATACATGTTCTATATTTATAATTGAAGGTTAATTTCGACTTCACTTAACAATTCTACATTGTTTACATGGAATCTATCTTAAATGTCATGTGCAAAGGATATAAAAGTTTTAGAAGGAATTATAATTATCTAGGTATGAAAGTGTTTGGCTTAGATGTGTTCCTCAACATGGACACTGCTGGAGTTTGGGACAGGGTGAGTCCTCCTTGTGTGGGACAAGCTAAGGCAATCCAGGGTATTCAGCTTCCTCCCTAGATGGAGAACCCAGCTCAAAAATTGCAACATCCAAAGTGTTCTTTATTTTAAAGCTCTACCTAGAGGAGCACTATTATCCCCATGTGAGAAACTCTGAACTAGGCTCTATATTGACTTATTTGTTTTATAATGAGGGGTATGTTCCTGGGATTTAGGCAGAACATATGCTATAGTGTACAATTCCCACACTTAATCCTTATAAATGAGAGAAAAGATAACTGATCCATGACTTCATTGTTTTGCAATAGATGGAGTCCTTGGTGGATCAGAAACTCTAACATAAAGATTCTGATAATGATGGAAGCAGTGCTCTCAAATACACACATTGGGGTTTGAGATGGCCTAGTAAGAAGTTTTCTTCCCTTTTTATGTTCTGAATTAATTGAGTAAAATAGTAGAGAGCTAAGATGTTGGGATTGCAATATTTCCCTTGGTAAGTTAATATTGGAAAGTTTATACAAGGATATTACAACTGAGTTTTATCTCTGGGGATAAATGAGTTTCCAAATATAAGAATAAAACAAACTTATTAGCTGGTGATGACAACATCAGACTGGGGATACCTTCAACATTTAGAGATGCGGTTGCACAACAGTCTTAGTAGCACTGAGTAGTAGAGGCCTCATGTTATCTGCAGACAGTATTGCTTTCAAATGATTTCAAACAGGATGGTGCTGACTTTATGTGCCCAAATTATCCCAATGCCCCCCAGCTATTCCCTTCCAGGAGAGGGATAATAAAAAGCAAGAGACAGACCAAGAGTTTTACCACTAGTAGAGTTTCTCTCATGTGGAAGGAAGAGCTGATATTGGAGGACTCATTTTTGTCTATTATATAGGAATGAACTGTTGCAGAAGTGCACCAGGCCTGGAAAGGGTGGTTAGAAAGAGCAGGGGGATTGCTAAGGGCTACTGAAAAGATGAGTAGTTTCCACTAACAAAGCAGAAAGAGGCTTGACCAGTCATGTCTCACAACTCCAACCTGGACCAGTCAGCAGTGATGGGGTACACTTAATCAGAAGGAGGCTTGTACTGGGAAGTTTATCTGGAAAAGTGAATTCACCATACCCGCTGGTGTGGGGAGTGCCCTGGCCAGAACCTGACCTCAGGATATTTGACTCTATGTTCAGTCCTCCACGTCCTCCTACAGATCATGTTTTTTTTGTTTTTTTTTTTTGGTTGTTGTTTTTTTTTTTTTTTTTTTAAGGTTTACTTATGCATACAGAACTGGGGTACAGGCCAGAGGCACAGGGATAGTGAGAGGATTCACTAGAGACAGAGTAGGGAGCAAAACAAGCCTACTGATGAAGTACACTGCTGAGGAGAACAGCGAGCAGGTCAGGAGAGGTCTGCCGCACCATGTGGGTCATCTCTGGGGTGGGTATCTAACTCATGCTGAAGTGGCTTTAGCTTCTTAGTGCTGTGCTTTAACCCCCTGAACCCCTAGGAAGGAATCCCAATCATGTTTTTTTTTAAGGATTTATTTATTCATACAGAACTGGGGTACAGGCCAGAGATGCGGAGGGTGAGAGTCTTCACCAGAGACAGATATGTGGCATATAGTAATACACCAAATAGTCTATTGGAAAATCTCAACTATCAGTGATTGTGAATAATTATTAATCATCAAACATTTAAGCGAACTAATATTACCAAAGTAAAGAATGAAAAATCTAATAAATAGGAAAATCTACTCCTCTGAAAAAAAGTTGATTGCAGTATCCTAAGAGTAAAGCAGATTTTGTTATTGGTTTTCTGACAGAGAATTCTAAGTACATAAAAATAGTGGAACATGGCCCTCCCTGGTGACACACTGGTTAGGACACAGCACTGAAAGCTAGCTGCAGCCACTTCAGTGCGAGTTCCATTCCTGGCCCCAGAGGTGATCCACATGGCGCTGCAGACCTCTCCTGGCTGCTGGCTCCTCCCCTCAGCAGTGTACTACGTCGAGCTGCCTGTTCTGTTCCCCACTCTGTCTCTGGTGAAGCTTCCTACCACCCCTGAACCTCTGGCTTGTACACATAAATAAATAAACCTTAAAAAAAAAAGTGGAATATTATCCTCAGAGAGTCAGCTAGATTTTTATGCCAAACCCACACTATCTACCCATGTATGAGAAAATAAAAAACAAAATTAGAATGCAAAACCTATTAATGCTTCCTAAACCTAGATTTTTTTTAATAATTAAAACATATGATTCATTAAAAAAAAAACTAGTTTAGAAAAAAACATATTAAGAAGAATCTTAAGAATCCTAGTAAGGTTGACTCACAAGAATCAGTAAATCTTAAAGATATGTTCCAGTGAAGTAAGAGGTAAACTTTTTATTAAACTTTTTTTATTTCCTTGTTGTTCATTTTTGGACACTAATTCATTTCTACTCTCAGTTACAGTCCCCATAAATCTACCAAACCATATCACCCATGAACTATCACCAGTCCCTTTGCTCTTCCCTCCCTATTTTGGCCCCTCACCCTTTCCTTCCCCCACTATATGCCTCAGATCAGTCATTTTCCAGCAAGTTTTGTCCTTTTTAGAACCTTTGTTTGGTTTCCCTATAATCCTTCTATAAATGAAATCATCTGATATTTTTCTATTTTCCTTCTGACTTATTTCACTGAACATAGTACATTCCAGCACCATCCATGTTACAGCAAATGGCATGAGTTTATTTTTTTTTCTGATTTCTGAGTAATATCCCATTGTGTATATGTACCACATATTCTTGATCCATTCATCTTTTGCAGGGCATTTAGGTTGTTTCCATTTCTTAGCTACTGTAAGAGTGCTGTAGTAAACATAGGAGTACAAGTTTCCTTTTGAATTAATGTTTTTGTGTCTTTTGGGTGGATCCCTAGGAGTAGACTTGATTCATATGGTTGGTCCATTGTTAGTAGTTTGAGGAACCTCCACACAGCTTTCCATAGTGATTGGACCAGTTTGCATTCCCACCAGCAGTGCAAGAAAATTTGTCAAATGTACAATTCTTTACAGAGAGAGATAGAAAGAGCAAACAAACAAGAATGAATGAATGAATGTGCATCTGAGAATAACTGTACTAAGAAGAAAAACAAAGATGAAGGAAAATAGCAATGAACAGTACTTAAGAATATTATGTAGATTCAAGCACGAGGAAGAGTAAACAGGGAGCTTCTAGGGACTAGAGAACTAGGGAGAGTAGGAATGAAAATTCAGATGTGAGCAACTCAATGCATGCAAAATGAATAAAAAATAAAAGTAAAAGTAGAAATGGTATATAAAAAAAAAAGAAATTAAATAAGGCAGATTTTTTTTTT
>NW_004567103.1:71871466-71881611 GCF_000260355.1 Condylura cristata | reverse complement strand
ATTTTCTCAAGTTTATGATTTTCTGAGTGTTGTTAATCATATGCCCTCGCTATGCACTGTTCAGTCCATTTTGCTAGCCTTTTATCATTTAAAGCAGTTACAGATTATGTCTCCATGGAGTGTGCTAGAAATGTCCTTATGTTGCACCAGTCCATGCTTTACGAGATAAACAAATGAGTAATTCAAGCTTTGTAGCAAGTACGTGTGTCACATAAGGGCTCAGTCATAATTTTTGAATTGTCTGCCAATGAACGTTAAATCAAAGTGTCTATGTGAAACAGCAGTAGTATTTCATGAGCTGTGTAGGAGAGCTTGTTATCCTATCTCGAAGAACTTTTTTTTTTTTTAACCTTTCCAGTTTCATCTGTCAGTTGGGAGGACACGGGAGTTTATTTTAATCAAGGGCAAGGTCAAGACACCAGATTCTAAATGTTGCATTTTTTAAATCTTATTGAAATTTCCATGGTTTGTGCACCTAAATAGCATAAGACTAGACACAGATTATTGTTCTTTACTTTCTTGAGGTTTAACTAAATGAGAACCTCAAAGTTTTAAATATACAAAACAGTATAAGATAATTAGGAAATAGTATATTTTCTGACTGTCTAAAATAGTGACTTCTTAAATGTGGATGTATGCACATGGGAAACATTTTGATAAGGTGGTAATACATTTTTGACTTGTGACAAAACCCTTTATCTGACTCTGTGATCAAAATGGAAAACGACATCAGAAGCATTCGTTCAAGTCTATTGCTTCGGGAAATCATGTATAAGCAATCACAGGAATCTTCAAATCAAGCTAACTTATGTTCCCTATGGAGACATTATTTTGTGATTTTTAACAGCATTTTTGCCCATTTGTCATTTCCTTATGGAACAAAATGATCATGAAAAGGAATATTATTAATTTGTGATGCTGATTGCATTCCATTTCAGCTGATTAAAGCCAGCTGGGACATGGTACCCCAGTGCTGTTTATAAGAATCATGCCTGGCATGTGCAAAGTTCATGAAAATCCTTAGCAATTTGTTAAATAATGTGCCAGGTGATAGCTATAGATTTGTAATATTTAGAAAGGTCTATCTTTAATTCATGAACTTTTCAATTGCCTTAAAAACTTATGCCAGGAGGGCAAAGCTGTCTGACCCACTTATAGTTATTGCAAACCCTGCTTCTAGTTACAGTTTCATAGTAGGCTATTTCTATTGCCTGCTGTGTTCAACATTTTATTGAGACCATTTTTCTTTGACTCTTGAATACCCATGTAGTTACTTGTGCTTATTATTTCAATTTTTTCTCCTCCTCCTCCTTTCCATCCTCCCTCTCTTCTTCCCCCACCTCCTCTCTCTTTCTCTCTCTATTCCCTCTCTCAAAGAATCCATACTTTATCAAAATTTTGTTCAGCCATAATTCAATGAGAACTATAGCATGCTAAATGACAGCATCATAAGAAATCACCAAGGATTAAGAGGGAGAAATGTTTTCTTTAAAGGTCTCTGTCTTTTCTGCTAAATCCCAGATAAATCTTATGGTGTGGCAACTAGGCTACATTTATCACACCTATATTATGGGAATGGAAAGTTAGGGATTGGAAAGTGTGATCTTGTTATCATTACAAGGTTTCTTAAATATTAGATATTTCTCATTTCTCATTGCTCACACATTCCTATATCTCCAGAAATGAGGAATAATACGGAGAACAATGTATAGGCAGAAATACCCTTGTGGATCTTCAACTTAATAGTGAATTTATGTACTCAAAGTTTTTTTGTTTGTTTAGTAATAATAATGATAATTACCATTCTTGTATTACCAAGGGAAAACCCAGGTTAAAATTAATGCATTTAATAAAACTGAAGACTCTTTTTGGGGCAATCTAAGCTAAGCCAGGACTGGAGAAAGGGGATTTGATTGATCAAGAAGAGCAGACAATTTCCAGTAAAGGGATTTTTATCTATAAATCTGTACATAAGGAATTTGCTCAGGGAATTGGAATAATTGGAGTAGAACAGTTAATTAAATTACACTAATGATGGAGTAAGAGTCACCCAAAGTAAAGTGACTTCATTGGGGTGGGAGAGAGGACCATAGAGGAGCATGTAGGTCATGGTTTGAACAGCACTTAGAATTTGTGATGTAATCCTAGAACTACAGCAGAATGGTAGGTTGGAGAGTGGGATGGTTAGATTCATGTTTTTAAATGATCAAATAGCATTTGGAGCTCTGTGGAGAATGAATCAGGGTGTGGTTTGGGGAGAAAGATTGGGTTGAAAGAGACCAGGCAAGAAGCTGTGCTTACAATCCAGTGAAGATATTAAAGGACAGTGAAGATGAAGCAAAATGAACTGAAGAAAACAGAAGCTGGAGTCCGTCAATATGGCTGTAGTGAAGATACGGAGCTCGCATCCTCCATATACTCACAACTAAACTGAAATAAAACAATGCCTAAAAGAAACCCTGAGAGAAAAACAGATTACCATAGTACACAGAAGGACCAAAAGTTTGGAAGAAAGGCACAGGAAATGTAGAGATTCTAAACCATGCAACCCACAAGAAGTGTGGTGAATGCCAGGCAGAACCCATTGCAGCTGTCGGCTGGGGTACACGCCAGTGTCTGGGACTGTTAGGCATGGTACTGCTTTGGATAAAGGGGTATGTCCATTGGCAAACAAGATAGAGGTGCACTGTCGGAGAGTTGCAGGGATAGACACAGAACAAGGTCCACTGCCTGGGCTTGAGGGTCTTGATCTAAAAGACTTCTAGTCTGAGTTGGAGATCAGAGCATCAGTGTCTACTCATACAAGAGGCTACTGCTTGAAAAAGAGGTTGGGATATTCAAAACACCGGCAGCTCTTGATCCCAGGGCTAAAGTCAAAACAATAATGGAACACCTGAACAAACTAGAATTCTGGCACCTGTAAATATCAGGCACAAACACCCTAAGATAAAACTGCTGCTGGAAAAGAAAAGAGAAAAACTCCCAGTCTGTTACCTCAGCAATCTATAAAATTAACAATGAGGGGTAGATGAATACACCACAAATACTGGAGCAAAAAACCCTGAGAAGAATCTCAATCCAACAGAACTACAGGACAGCACTGAAGGCAAATTCAAGCCAATAGTTCTAACAATGCTATGGAACTCAGACAGACACAAAAGGATATAAATTTGCAAAATAATAAATAAATACGAGGACATTACATTAGGAATATTGAAGTGAGGGCCCTTCCTGGGGGTGTATTGGGTTAAAAGCACAGCACTATGAAGCTATTGCAGCTACTGCAGCACGAGTTTGATCTTCAGCCAGGGAGGTGACCCACATTGGTATGGCAGTGTGTTTCGGTATATCTGCCTGTTCTGCTCCCCACTGTGTCTCTGGTGAAACCTCTTACCCCTCCCCTGCACTTCTGGCCTGTACCCCAGTTCTGTATGCATAAAAATAAAAAAATAGTGAAGCTAAGAAACACTGTAACTGATTTTTAAAGCATAATGAAAGACTTCAGCAGCTGATAAACAGAAGCAATGGAGAGAATGGGTGCACTCAAAAACACAAAGTTGTAAAACACAGAAATAAACAACATAGAGAAAATAAGAATTTAAAAAATGAAAATAATATAAATGTTCTTTGAGTAATTTAAAGAGAAGTAACAACCATATTATGGGAGTCCCAGAAGAAGAGAAAGAGAAAGACAGAATTTCTTTGAAGAAAGACTTGCTAAAAATTGTCTATCCTACCTAAAATGGTATATAATTTTCATGTAATCCCCATCAAACTCCAAGCAATATTTTTCAAATAAATTAACAAAAACGTTGAAGTTCTATGCAACCACGAAAAGTCTGTAATTGCAGTAACAACCCTGATAAAAGAGCAAATGGAGTTATCACATTGTCTGACTTCGAGATTCACTATAAAGCAACAGTACTAAAAACTATAGGGAACTGGCACAAAAATATTTTCCTAAACCAATGTTAACTGAGCCCAGAAATAGGCTCACATATACAGCCGTACTTAATATTTGATAAAGCAGTTATGGTCATAGAATAGGGAAAGGACAGTTGCCTTAAACAATAATTTGAGAAAATTGGAATGGCACCCATGAAAAAATAAGTTGGACCACTTACTAATTCCATATACAAAAGTAAATTCCAAATGAATAAACATTTAGAGAGAAACCCTGAAGCCATAAAACAGAAGCAAAATCGGCACTTGTTATTTGATATAAACAATAAGGACATTTTTGGTGATTCAGTCCCTATGGCAAGGGAACTAAAACAAAAAATAAACAATTGGGAGTAACTCAGTTTAAAACTTTTCTATGCAACAAAAGAGCATATAAGATGATTAAAAATCTGTCAAATAGAAAAAATATTTTTATATTATATATAACTTAAAAGGAATTAATATACAAGATATATTAAAAATACAATTCCACAATTAAAATCAAATTCGTAGCAGATATGAACAGTTTACCAAATTGTATTAAAAATACAATTCCACAGTTAAAAACAATTTATAGCAGATATAAACAGTTTACCAAAGAGTATATTCAGAAGGCTATAAAAATAGTCAATATCACTTCCAATAGAAGAGACAGACGTTAAAATTATGATGAGATAGCATCTCCTGCCCATAAGAATGATACATATTAAAATAATCACCAACATCAAGTGTTGGAAAGTATGAGGAGAAGAGGGAACTCAGTTATACAGTTGTGGGAATGTAAACTGCTATATTAGTTATGGAAATCAATCCGGATCTCCCTTAAAAATCTGAAAATGGAAGCACCAGAAAGCCCACTGAAGCATAGTCTAAAGACTACTAAACCATCAACACAAAAATCTGCATGTTCCACAATATTCAAAGCAACATCATTTAGAACCACTAGAGCACAGAAGCTGTCTGTCCATTATGGAATGAGTAGATGTGGTAGCCACACTGTCGAGTACTATATAGCCATAAGAAATAATGAAATGCAGATATTTGTAACAAAATGGAAGGAATTGGCAGTATATTATGTAACAACACAAGTCAGAGAAATAAAAAGTATAAATTCTGAATATTCACTTAGCATCAATGTAACATTGTAAAAGACTTAAAAAAATAGTCATCAGTAAATATCATAATGGCTCTTAGGTGCAGAGAAAGGGGGCAGTAAAAGAAACGAGGGGATATTGGGATGATGGTGGGGAAGAAAAAGGAAAAACATTAAGCATTATTTCTTTGAAAAATAATAAATGGAAGCTTACACTCATGTCTAAAAGGGAAAAAATAAAATGTAGACTTGCAAGATTGATTGGGTATGAGAAGTATACATACGATACTCAGATACCTGACTTAAGCAATAACAACACTTCTGATGATAAATTAGCCATAGAGTAGTATGGAGTGGAGTAGGATACAGAAATATCACTAACAGAACTCTGAACACGTCAGGTTTGAAAAAATAGTCTGGGAGATGTCTGAAGCCAAGTGGAATGGTGTGAGTTGCAGATTAAACAGTGTAAACAGTGATACCACCACTAGCACTTTAATCCTTGAGACTGGATGAGATGGTCTAGTCTAAAGAGAGAGAATGTCAGGTGAGAAGAGATGGCTTATATGACCAAGCCCTGAAGAACTCCAATATCTAAAGATGGAATGACAGTACATGGGATGACTTTAAAGTATAATTTCTTCATTTATGTAAATGGTAAGGAATGCTTAATATTGACATTAACATCATAATTTGATGTATATACACATAAATACATATATAGAGAGATATATATGTATATATCTATATCTATCTATCTATCTATCTATCTATCTATCTATATATCTTTTTAATCATCATCAATGAAGTATTCTAGTTTTAGCAGGAAACCTGCAATATTTCTGAGATCTCAAGCATATTGTGGTCTCTAAAGCTTCAGTTCATTTGTTGGTAAAATTAAACACTACTCAGCTGCTTGTGCATAAGTGGAACTGGGTATCCCTGAAGCAGATATTCTACTAGGGTTGATTTCCAACTAAATAGAAAACAGAGTTCTGATAAAAGGAGGCACTGAACAGTTGAATCTTGATAAGAGTTTAAAAGTAGATAAAACGTAGATGGACAGCATGGGACTCTGGGTACCTTGCAACTTGGGGGTACTGAACACATAGGAAGCAGAGAGAGGATTCAGATGCAGTGAAGACAACTAAGATAAGAAAATAATGAGATTCCTTTGGCTAACTGCAAGTGTTCTTTAAGGATAGCCTTTTAATAATACTTATACTTTTCTTTTAATCCTCCCTAAAGCCACACAGCACTGTATTAGTTGCAATGTTGCAGCTAATATCTACACTTTAAAAATGGAAAGGAAAAAGGAAATAGTTCATATAATTATACAGAAAAGATGGAGTCTGAGTGCTAATCAAGACATAAAAGAGACTGAATTGCTTTGCATTTTGTATCTCCTTTCATTACCCAAGTGGAAAACCCACATGCCTGAGTAAGTCTCTTGTTCAAAAGACAGAAAAAACTTGTTTTTCTTTCCACTCAAAACTGTTTGCTTTTATTGGAACTTCAGGAAACTGGGCTAGTTTATGGGTTGAGTAGCTGAAATCTTTTCTTCCTTAGAGACTAGCCAGTCTTGCATTTAAAGTTAGTATCTCATGGCGTATGGGGGTTTGTTAGAGAGCGTTTTATAGGATTCAGAATTTTGCACTAGCTGTAGCCCTCTTCTGAAGCAAATGCCCCAGTAGTTCCTAGCTCATTAATTGCCAAGTATTTGTCCTGTGTCCCTGACCCTCTGTCCACAACTCATAGTCCCAGATATCAGTGCCCCCGTTGAAGCAAACTATAGCAGAGCTTCTAAGGAACAGTTTACATTGAGCTCTTTGGGGAAATAAAACATGTCAAGAACACAGTTTAAAATAAGTTTCTGTAACTCCTGGAAGAATTTTGGTTTTCTTACTTTCTTTCTTTCTTTCTTTCTTTCTTTTTAATCTAACCTGTTTGTCACTTACATGTCTCTATAACATAGCAGTACATTTTCACAGCTCCATATATGCACGTTCCACCCACCTTCCACCAGGCCTCCCATGCTAGTGACCTATTTCCTTCCTTCTCCCACCCCCCATCACTCATCCCATCCCCATTCCCTTGGTTGACCTTCACAAAGTCTAAGAATTGTTTTTGCTGTGCTTTACTAGTATATGACTTTTAGTTATTTATATTCCATTAGTCAAACCTTTAGACATCTGTCTTTCATTTTTTCTGACTTATTTCAGTTAGCATAACCTCCTCAATTCTCATCTGTTTTGTCCCCAAAGGCACTATTTCATCCTTTTTAATAACTTAATAGCATTCTATTGAGCATATATTCCACAATTTTGTCATCCAGGCATCTGTCGTTGGACACTAAGATTGGTTCCATGATTTGGCAATTGTGTGCAGTGCTGCTATGAATGTAGGGGTACACTAGTAATTTTATATTAACGTTTTCATGTTTGTTGGGTAAATAACAGGCTTATTGCAGGATTGTATGGGATTACATAATTTAACAGGTTTTCTTTTTAATTTAGATGTTTTAAAGCATTCAATATATAAACTTATTTTGAATTTGTTTTTAAGATTTATTTATGCAGAAATGGGGTATAGGCTAGAGGTGCAGGGGCAGTGAGAGAATTCACCAGAGACAGAGTGGGAAGCAGAATAGGCAGATTGATGAAGTACACTGCTGAGAGGAGCAACGGGTGGGTCAGGAGATGTCTGTAGTGCCATGTGGATCACTCCCCTGGCAGAGCAAACTACTGCTGAAACAGTTGTGGCTAGTTTCCTAGCACTGTGCTATAACCCTTTGTGTCACCAGGGAGGGCCCCTACTTGGAGTTTTTAACAGGTAGATTTGGTATGCATCTCCCTTTACATTTTTGATAGTAGAATAAACTCTGTTTCACATCTCCTAGATTTAGTATCCCCTGGAATAAAGTAGAAATATAGTTTGAAAAATGAGGTAGCAATTAAAAGAGAGTAGGCTGGCCCTCCCTGGTGGTGCAGTGGGTTAAAGCACTACATTAAGAAACTAAAGCCACTTCGGCATGAGTTTGATCCCCGCCTGCCCCAGAGGCGACCACATGGCATGACAGACCTCTCCTGATGCGCCCGCTGCTCCCCTCAGCAGTGTACTTCGACAGTCTGCCTGTTCTGCTCCCCACTATGTCTCTGGTGAATTCTCTCACCACGCCTGCACCTCTGGCCTGTATCCTTGTTCTGTGTGCACAAATAAATAAATCTTTAAAAGAGAGAGAGAGTGTGTAGGCCACCTAATAGCCAGCCTAATAATCTCACTTGGTGCTGCTCAACTGAGAGGTTTTGTATTAGTCAGTCACAAATTGACTCAGTTCTGATTTTGAACAGACTAAGGCAGTAGGGAACTAGTCAAGCATAAGTGGAGATGTGGATAGCAAGAGAAGCAGTCAGGAAAAAAAAAAAAAGCTGTAAGTATGGGAATTGCCAACCTACAAGGTTTAGACAACTTTGGAGAGTTTAGCAAGATATGTGTGGTCATTCCTAGTACAGTTGTCTACTTTATGTTGAAGCCTTCTGAGTTCTCCCACACTTGCAGGTGTACAGCTCTGTACAATGTTCTGTATATCCCACTCCCTGATTATATTCACTGTTGACTTAACCAGTCATGCATCCGTCCTTGCAAGTTGGAATGTCCCCCCAAAAGAAGCTGCTACTTCCTGCATGATGGGACAGTTTTCCTAAAAGAATCTTAAGTGCAAGGAGTAATTCTTCCAGCTCTCCTAGATCCCACTGTAAATTAGGCAGTTTGTTTTCATCCTTGCCATCCTCTTAATTTTTTTAGTAGTAAAATTTACTTGGATCTGTCCATTTCAATTTTCTTTTTTTTAGATAAAGGCTTATAATAAATTCATATGGATAAAGGGTCTCATTCCTACTTCTGCCACTTGTAATAGAAGCTCCAACTACATAGGAACTTAAGTTTTTCTGAATATTTTACTAGTTCAGGAGATTCTACATATGATTGAAAAACAGGGAGAATATCTTTGAAAGAATAGTAGGCTCTAACCATAACAAAAATAAATGCAGTATACTTAAACCAATCTCTGTATCACTTTTATTAGAGGAAAGCAATCTTATGACATTAAAGCCATATGGCCTGCTTTTCCAGGGTACCTTCTCTGCCTCAGACTAATCATGTTTTAACTACATGCTGACCCTAGAGGCAGAGCTAATATTTCTTTTCTGTCTGCTTCCTGACAACTATGTGTCCATTTCCTGAATGATTTTATTACATTGCTTTTATAGTTATTTAAATATGTGTCTTTTCCATGATATTATGAGCTTCTTATGGACTGGACCATTATCTTATTAGCCTTTGAATTCCAACATCCTCATAGATCTTGAATGCTGAATACATTAATATAATTAATGAAATTAAGAACTCTTCTGGATATCTTAATTCTGGTAAATGCATAACATACTATGCTGTGCCCTTTTAAGTCCCACTGTAAAAAGGAAAAGAAAACTGATAAAATTCTCTGTAAGCAGACTGACAAGTCAATAACTACAATCATATTCATAGTTTGCCTAAGTGTATGGATAGTTCTGTAATACTCCTATAATCAAACTTTCTGCTAAGTCATATAATTGTTACAGATGCTGAAGTAATTAATTTTATAGTTTTCCTTTAAAATAACATTGTATTGGGCACTCCCTGATGGTGCAATGGGTTAAAGCACAGCACTCAGAAGCTAAGCCACTTCCGCATGAGCTCGATCCCCGCCCTCCAGGGAGGTGACCCACATGGCTTGGCAGACCTCTCCTGACCTGCCCGCTGCTCCCCTCAGCACTGTACTTTGTGGATCACCCTGTTCTGCTCCCACTCTATTTCTGGTGAACAACTCATCACCCCTGCACCTCTGGCCTGTATCCTAGTTGTGCATGCACAAATAAATAAATCTTTAAAAAAAATGATGCTGTACTTGGATGGAGCTGGAAAAGCTCATGCTTAGTGAGATAAGCCAGAAAGAGAAAGAAAAATACCGGATGGTGTCACTCATAGCAGGAGTATAATGGACCAGGCAAGAAAATAACAAAAATAATGAACAACCATATACCAGAGACATTCTGTAGGGGTGGAGTGGGGA
>NW_004567103.1:71857790-71870996 GCF_000260355.1 Condylura cristata | reverse complement strand
GTCTTAAGCATCTAATCAAAAGGGAATATTCTGAATACATTTTCATGTTGCCTAAAATTAACAGAGAGGTTTCAAGTTGATGTGATGAGAGACTGAAAATAACTGTAAATTAAAATAATAGCAAGGGACTACTGCAGTCTAGCAGGGAAATAGCAAAGTAAACAACCAAACAAAAGAAATTTAGTAAGCTTCCATTGTAAGTGTTTTTAATAGATTTATTTGCTATAATTCAAGTTTTTGATGGTTGGTGAAAGGAGTAATCATGAAAGAATTTCAAACCTCAAATATTTATGCTCTTTTAAGAAGAGCCATAAACTCTAAAGCATTTTAAGTGCCTCATGCTCTTATGGTGGGTTTAGTTTTGCTAGCGCCAAAGCAATAAAAATAAACAAGTTGCTACTAACTCTAGCATTGAAATATGGGTGGTTATTTAAATACTGAAAAGCCAACAATATCAAAAGGGTCTATCAAAACTGTCATAAAATACATAATACCATATTATTGATATTTATTTTATTGGAAGTAAATGATACAATCATAAGCTGGAATATTTTAATGAAAATAAATGATTTCTTTTGTAACGCAATACCTGGAATATTCTAAAAGAATCCCAAACAGAGTGAAAATTATAAGCAATGCAAATTCACTTTCAAGAAAAAATAAATTTATCTTTTCAAAGTAAACCAGGGGTATGGGAGGGAACCAGAGTGCGGTTAAACATGTCTGTTAAGACAATTCACAGTTCATAAATGCTTTTAATATCAGTGCTGACTTTCCAATCCAAAGAGTTGCCAGTAGAGTTCTATCATTAATTTTTCTCAATAATTGATTTCCTACTAAGGTAACATGATCAATGGCTTAGAACCCTGGATATGGAATGAGATTGCCTGACGTTGAGTCATAGTTCTACCATATAACAGCAGCTTTGGTTTGGAAAGTGAATCTTTTGGGAGGTGGGGGGCAGGGGAACTGGAGTGTGCAGTCGCTTCTCTGACATGTGGGCATGCTATTTAGACTCTTAAGCGTGTGTAGAATAGTACGTACACCTACATAGTGGTCTAAGGTTCGCTCACACTGTGCTATCGTACCCATCTGCCTTATCTTGTTCTTTACGAAAGTCAATCAAACCTCAGCATGACTGCTCATTGTGTAGGATGTTGCTGTTGAAAACTAACCATGGCTCTAGTCTGCTAAACTTTACTGCGTATAGCTGGGCCACCAGGGTTGTTTCTGTGAACACAATTCTATAACCCCTGTTTTGGTTGATTACTGCCTAAGGGGGCACTAAGCTGGGTTGTCAATTTTTGCATTCTCTTCATAGTTAGTATTTTTATTGCCCATAATATTCATTTTTCCACACAGCCACATCTCAGGGCTCTACTGAGTCATGGATGCCCATTCGTGATCTACCAACTTACGGCTAGAACGTTTGCTGCGTTTTCTCTTATTAGAAACCAGCTTTGAAGACTAGATGCCTTCCTTAATTCCTCAAACCCTGAGCATCTGATGGCATTCCTCAAGAGCCTAAACAACCATGGCACTCACTTGCCCTTTCAAAGAAAACTAGTTTCAAGTCCAAAAATGTATCTGTGACAGAGCATTATTTTAAGATCTCCATTTGAGTCTCAGGCCTTGCTATCTATGTCTTCATGTGGTACCCTCTAATTTAGAGTCTGTGCTTATCCCTGTGACTTTCTTTGACCAATAGAAAATCAGTAAAGATTAAGCAAGCACAGATTTGATAAGTATTTTCCCCTTGGATTTGTGCTCTTGTATAACTGCCTCTATCATTTCAGGAAGTCTTGTACTCTTTGAAGGTGCAATGCCTCATGGAAAAGAAGCCCAGCCTTTCCCTCTGTGACAGCCTTACTCAGCCTGTAGCTGACTTTCTAAATGAAAGTCATGGGTGAGCCCTGGTAGAATTTCCCAGATTATCTGGGAAACTCACAGTTGTTTGTTTTGTTTTCATTTGGGGTCATTTGTAAACAACTATAGGTAACTTGTAAAGTGTCAGTGTGCACTATTCAAGTTATACGCTTCATTAGCAGATGTTACCACTTGATTAGGAAATGAATCACATGTTTCTAGGAAATGTATTTTGTACTGTACATTTGTCAAAACACATTAAGGACACTAAATTTATGATTTACTAAATGAAAGACTTACTAAATACTCCAGAAAAGATCCTGATGAATATTAAGGGAAGTTAACCTTAAGAAAAATATGTGGAAAAATAACAATATTAATATTTATGATTAAACATCCTTAAATATACTCATACTTCAAAAATATGTTTTCCGTTCCTAAAGAAGTTAACTATATTGCAGTGACCACATGCTGTGAAGTTTGGTGATCAGCGATATAAATCTTGGCATCTCCATTAACTAATTTTTGTTAAAATTTATTTATTTATGTATACATTGGCCAGAGGTGCAGAAGGTGAAAGAATTCAGTAGAGATAGTGGGGAGCAGAACAAGCAGATTGAGGAAGTACACTGCTGAGGGGAGCAGTGGGCGGGTCAGGAGAGGTCTTCTGCACCATGTGAGTCACCTCCCTGTCTGGGATGGAACTTGTGCTGCAGACAGCCAACAGCCTCATAGTGCTGAGCCACCAGGGAGACCCTCCATTAACTAATTTTTTGATTCAGAGAAAAGTGATAGTTTTTTTCTAAGCTTTAATTTCTTCATTTGTAAACCTTTTGGATCCTTGTAAGTATTAGCACTGATTTCTTTGGGTATACGATACGTGCTGGATTTCATGTCATGGTAGCTCTTTAGTATATTCTTTCTTTTTACTCATTCCAGTTTTCCAGATTTGTAACCATCTGGACATACTTTAAATTAAATCATTGGGAAGAGTTTGTTTGAAAAAGATATTTGGAGAAAATGCACAGTCTGACTCCTTTCTCTTGAGGGCTAATGCACACCCAGTACTTTAACCCCCTGCTCTAATCTTTCATGCCTAAAGTCAAGACGTCTATCAACAGTGTTGTAGAATGAGACAAATAACAGTAATGAAATTGCAGTAGCTCCTATCATAATTACCTTAGGAAGCATTGCAGTGCACATTCACTTTGCAGCTCACTTTTATTCTTACCTGTTAGAACATTTCAGGTGGATAGCAAGGCATTAGCCTGTGTGTCAAATAGCCCCAGTCTTAGAATGTGTTTTAATGTTTGCACTTAATTCCCATTTCAGAGCAAACTATTTCTCCATTCTTTTGTGTCTTTTGCCCTGATGCTCACTTTTCCATGGTGATTTTAAGTGAGCATTTGTGCCCTCAGGCACCAATCCTGAACTTTTTTCTCTTTTTGAGTCCTGGAACAAGAATGACCAGCATCTTGTGTAGGGTAGAAGGCTCTACTGATTATTTTCTTTTCTTTTGCCTAAAACAATTTCTGAGATTTCCATTGAAATGTCCTCATCTCATGGATATGTTCTCTGAAAACAAGCAAGCAAACAAACACAAAACAAAACTAGGTTACTTTAATTGCTAGATATTCTAATAAGAATCTCATTTCTCTTTCTCTTATTTTACAACATGACTCAAAATAGAACTGACCTTTCGATCTCATGAAATAGCATGAGAGATCGTGTTAATGGTCATAATTAAGAGCTGATTTAATTTGTAGACAGATACTTTACATGTAAACTTATTACAGCTATTAAAAGCTTATTTCAGGACTAGATATGATTATGCCAAATATTCATATCCTAATACATATCCTAAACAAGACCAAACTTGTTATTATTTTTAGGAGAAAACATCATCAGAAGCAGGTGGAATCCATTCTGGACAATGGCTCTCACATAAACTGCCCCACTGTGATGTCCAGCATCCTACTCTGGATGTCCCTTGTTGTCACTTGGAGATCCAAGGGAATGATAGTGGCGGGGATTTCTTGTAGACTCACTGAAAGCAGAAACTA
Organism: Condylura cristata; assembly: GCF_000260355.1. Taxonomy (NCBI): domain Eukaryota; kingdom Metazoa; phylum Chordata; class Mammalia; order Eulipotyphla; family Talpidae; genus Condylura; species Condylura cristata. Next base: position 71,867,067 of record NW_004567103.1, on the reverse strand, counting down.
CATCTTACATGTTGGATCCCCTTTGGTGCCAAATACTGTGTCTCACATTTAGAAAGTGCTTAGTAAATACTTATTCAAAGGAATACCATTTCAAGGTGACTTGAGAAACTATGCAGTTCCAGGCATCACAACCTGATTGTCAACTCTTATAAATCATTTATATCATTGTCCTTGGTTGTGAATCTATGGATTTTTGGGTTTCTGAGTGCCTGCAGCTGTTGTCAAAGAAGGCTTTTATTTATGGCCATTCATAAGCTATCCTGAAACACATAATCTTCTGCTGAATACAAACAAAACAAACTCCACAGATTCTCATTATCTGCAGAGAACAAAGTCCTTAATGGGGTATCCAGGGCTTTCTATAGTTTTGTGTGCACTTGCTTTATATTCTTACTTCCCATTCTAACCTTAGATTTTAGTCCAAGGAGGGCTAATTAGTCTTACAGTTCCCTGTCTTTGGGATGTCCTCCAACTCCGTATCATCAAGCAAAATTGAATTTGGCATTCATGGTTCTGGTAAAGCACCACCTCCAGCAGCATCTCAGTCACCTCTGAGCCAGAGGCGGGTGGAACTACAAATGGGGATGGACCAGGATATTTGCAAACATCATTTGAAAGTAGCCCTGGTGGGGCTGAGAGCCAGGACACAAGCAGGTGCTAGCTTTATCTAAAAAATGATTTGAGAGTTAAAGCAAAGGGGAGTCAGTGTCAGGACATGAGAGCAGACAAAAACCAGGTGAAATCTAGAGGTGTTACATGGACATTTATATGGTATCAGTACCAGAGAAGACAGCCAAAGGAAAGTCAAGGAGAACAGAGGTAGCAGGATGCTAAAGTCAGCTTTCTGGTCTTGATATGCCATGAATTGATGCCAGACCTACATTTTTGAAGAGTTTGATAAGCTGTGGCCTCTAATGGCTGTCAATATATGCCAGAACATTTAGTTCCCACTGAAGCACCATGAACTTCTAGGAAAGTGGGTCACATATCACATACCTGATACATTTCTTACATGTGTAATTGACATATCTCTCCCTGTACAGACCATATTTATCCTTATTTGTCTTTCCATCACACCAATAATCCCCCAACCTCACAGTAACAAAACTAAGATTGTGTGCATTCTAAGTAATTTTATTTTAAATAATGAATAAAACCGTGAATAAGTGGTTCACTTGTAAGAATTATAATGTGAACTCCAGAAATATGGATAAAAGTGGGCTTAAAATACATCTAGCAGTGCTACATTAACTGAGTAACTGCTATCCTTTATGTAAGTTTAGTAATCAATACTAAAAATTAACTTGTCAAACAAGGACATAGTAAAATCTGTGAACTTTAAATGAACTTGTCTAGTTCCTAAGAAGCACTACCTTATAACTTGTGAAATATGGGTTAGAAGGTTTGCAAAAAGCTAAAGGCCTGTGGCTGGATGCATTGGAATTGACATTTTGCATTTCTGCATTTCAGTTTCCTCTTCTCTGAAGGGAGAAAATTCTGTCTTATCTATTTTCCAGAGTTTTGGGAAAGATTGAGAAAAATGATAATATCAAAAATTTGGGGTAAATGTCCATATATCTTACAAATGTCACATTTCATTTTTACTGGTATATACCTTTATAGATAGGAGTTCAATGGCCTATTATTTAGGTAATTATTCTTTATTTGCCTTTCCACAGCTTTGCAAGAATTGCAAGAAAGGCATATAACTAATATAGTTTTGCTCTGACTTACTTTTACTAGTTATATATCAGTATGATGCTTTGAGAAGAAAATGAGGAGCTATATCTATAGCACACAGGAGGTGACAGAAAAGGATTTTTTTAGAGATAATAATGATAATCACATAAGCTTTCATGGTAATTTATATAATATGATGTAATTAGATTATAGTAAATCATTTTAAAAGATTTATTCAGTCTTCCAATATGCTATTAAGATAGAGACTAGTAATATCTATTTTCTTCTTTTCCCCATTGTTTCCTTTGCTACAGTCTACTATATATTTCTTTTCTAAAAGTTGCTTTAAAATTCTTTCTAAATCTAAGAAAAAGAAAAACACTGGATGGTTTCTTTTATAGGAGGAGTATAGGGGATCCAAATAAGGGGTTAAGGGTATAATTATAGTAAAGTGAAAATCAAAATCAACAGAGACATTCCTGGCAGAGAGGAGGAAATTGGATCAAAACAGGGGTGATGAGAGCACAAGGGATGATGGTGATGGTGCTCTGGTGAATTGGTGGTGGGAATTCCTCAGGAACCATACATAAAATGATAAAGCATACATTGCATGCAAATGAAAAATGATGTAAAATCATATAAAAAATAAAATAATTATAAAAAAGTAAGACACCTAATTCTCCTAATTCTCTCTCCCCCCTCTCTCTCTCTCTCTCTCTCTCTCTCTCTCTCTCTCTCTCTCTCTCTCTCTCTCTCTCTCTCTCTCTCTCTCTCTCTCTCTCTGAGAAGGCAGATATGCCAGGTTCTCTAGAGTTTCAGAATTTATATTAAAAAAAAATCTTTCTGAAGCCAATATTAACAAAACTCCTTAGAGGAAAATAGTGTGATTTTGTTTGTTTGTTTTGCCTTTTTATTTCCAAAGTAATGACAACCTTCATAACATTTTCTGACATCTCAATTGTATTTAGTAAGAATGAGTCCTAGAACTCTGCTTCGAATTTTTTGAACCAATTCATTTTGATGCAGATCACTGAGGTTTGGTTTGTTTCTTTGTTTGCTCCCTATTACTGTGGCTCAACTTTTCCCATTGAATAGTTCACTGGAGATTTGAAAGTCAGCAGTACCTAAATGGGTTAACATCAAATATTTTAAGAATATTTTATCATTTTCACACTCAAGCCAATTGTTTTCTTGGATATTTTGATTTGAGTTGTTTACTGTCCCCTCCTGGTTCTGTTCATTTGTTTGTTTGAAACAAGCTCAGACAATATTTCACATTTGCATCCCTTTCCCCCACAAGGTTACACAAATTTGGAAGATAGCAGATACCACACAGGCACTAATGAGTTTGCCTTGGCTGAGAATAAAACTAGAGTATTTTGGCCTGCTTTTGTTAATTGTCGGCAGTCTTTCAGATGGCTTTCTGGCGTTATTTGCTTCAGCAAGCAGCAGTCTGGAGAAGGAGAAATGTCCTCAAGGCCAGAATCCATGTCTACTGCTTTGGATTTGAATTGATGTTACTTTATGACTTACGGAATCAAAGGGATACAGAAATTAACACTATTTCTCAAGAAATTTCTAGAAAAATGTAAATAAAATCTGAGATTTTGTAATTTCTCAGTCAATATTCATTCGAGGTAAATATCTTGAAAGGGCAGAATAGTTGTAAATAAGGAACATGAGCTGGAACTCAGTAAATTTGTGTCTTCACCTTCACATGCAGGTCAGCTCTCTTCTGTAGCTGTTGCAGTCCTTCCTGTTTCATCTCTTACATTGAGCTATAACAATTGCATTTCATCTTCATTTTAACTTCTATAATCAACAGAAATTTCTTTCTATTATGTTCGAGGTTTTCCTTCTGAAGTGTAAAAGTAAATTACATCACCCATCTAACCAACTTCCACACAAATAGCCATTTATGCTATCAAAAACCAAGTACAGGGTTTCTTTTATGTGATTTCCCTTTATAGTGCTTAATAATATAAAGTTATTAATAAATGAATAGCTACTTCAGTTATTTTACAAAGTCAGAGAAAAACAAATCTGCTGGATTTTATGTCATTTTTTTGAGACATATAAAAATTAAATAGCTGAGTAATCTAGAGGACTGAAAGATGAAATTATGTTACATTGTATTTTATTGGCAAAAGATAGCAAACTGGAAAGGCTTTCCCTGTAAAATTGTAATTAGGATGCATATTCCAATATAATGCACGTTTGATTTACTATACTCTTTTATATATTTGTGTTTAAAGAAGTCAGATTTAATCTGTACTATTTATTATATAGTCATTTTATTTTATTTTATTTGTTAAATATTTCATTGATGTTCATTTCTCTTTTCCCTTCCCAGATTACATACTTTTAACTATCTTAGCTTATTATGTCACTTTAAAAAACCCATCTCTAAAAAAAATTTCATTTCTTGACTTCTCATATTTTCTTTTCACTACAAATAACGAATACTTAGCTCTCTTGTCTTACTTTTCCCTCACTATGCAGATATGCTTCTCATTTCCCCCAGGTAATTAAAATGTACTTTTATCAGAACAGTATAAGCAAGGTTTATATTAGTGTGACTATGTGAGTGTTTTAGGGATACTTACGTGTAAGTAGATTATGTTGACCTTTCTTTTCATGCAACATTTTATTACTCCTGGAGCTACTTTCTATTTTTTTCCCTTTGATTTTTTGTTCATATTTCAGCATTGAAAATCTCCCAAATACATAACTGATTAAGTATATTTTGCAAGATGATCAGATCCATCAGTCATATTTCTGAAAAACTCCTGTAGCTCTTTATGACCTGCTCAATCTAGGCTATACCTATATGTTTAGTATATTTCTCTTATCCAGATATCTCTCTTCAATGCCATCCTCTTTTCTCACCTAAACAACTATTCTTTATTGGTCTTCTCTCTTAGTGGAGTTCATCTTTCTGCAGTTTCTTAAGTAAAAATGGGGAAGTAAAAGTTTCATAAGTACAGTTGTCTAAATATGTCTTCATTCTGTTCTCACATTTGAAAGATACTTTATTGAAGTAAAATTTCTAATTTTCATTAGAATTTTGCATATTTTCCCCCCAATTATAGTAGAGTCAAGAATTAGAAGCTTTTTTGATATTTCCCTGGATTACTCTAAAATTTCACAAACCTATACCCTCATGTGAATCTATATTAATTGGGTTTAATAGACATTTGGTATTCCCTTCTAATGTTTTTAATGATTTAGTCCCCCCCCCCCTTTTTTTTTTCTCTAGCTCTGTAACTTCTGAAATCTAAATGCTACATCTCCTTGATAGGTTTCCCAAATCTTTTCTCTCCAAGTTTCTATTTATTGAATATGTGTCTCTTTGCTCTATTTTTTAAATGATTTCTTCAACTTAATCTTACACTCTTGAGTATCTCTTATAATGACTATAATTCTTTGTCTTCTGCTTTCCTTTGGAAGTGAAAAAATGAAATTATATGAATTTATTGTACATGTTAGCTAAAGAAGACATTGAAGTAATTGGGCTGTTCAGTTTGGAAACATCTCATAGCAACATAGTTGAATGGACTTCCCAGAGAAGACTTTCAAAAAGGTTTATTGGAGGAGGCAACTTGACTTTCAGTGACTTAGGTGTGGATTAGGGTTTCAGTATTCAGTGTGGCCACAGTCAAGTAATGTTCCCAACTAAGTATTTGATTCCAACTCAGCGAGTCTATGGAATGCCCTTTTAACATTTAATCATTTGCAAAGAGGAAGGTCAATATCCTATTTTAACAATATCGTGTTTTAACAGGTTCTCACTGTTTCATAAACAGATTATGGTCTTATTTCCATTATTTTTAACCATACCTATCACTGCCATCCAACCACATTGCAGATTATATGTTATAGATCAAATTAACAATTGGCTTGTGCTGTTTCTACTTCATAATTTAATGTTTTCTTCAGTCTGTTCAGGCCTTTACCTCTGATCTACTGATTTCAAAAATCAAAACACAGTTCTGCTATTTCACATGTCTTTAAGTGTTAAGGGCTTAAAATTGTCTAGTAAGGTTTTGAAAGGAAGAAGAATTAATTCAAGTTCCCACTCTAACATTCTACCTGAGCATTCAACTAATTTATATTAGTTATGTCAAATATCTTCCTAGATGATATTTGACATAACTAATATAAATTAGTTGAATGGAATTTTAAACCAGAATTGTAGAGTAGTTTTTTATCATGTGTTAGCATGCCATGTGTACTTTACAACATGTGACTACATTATGTAAAACATTGATGCATAAATGATTGCTTTAGTACCAGCTAGCTATGCTAATCTTGCAAATTTTCAATAGAACTGTGGGTCTGTGCACATGAAAAAAATGCTTTGTACATGATTATACCCATAATGTAATCATAGACGATTAGAGCTGAAAAACATCTAGGTATTTCTCATCCAGCTCCTTTGTTGAGTGGATAAATATCCTCGGGTACCAGTGAACATAACCTAGTGAGTCCTGCAGCTATCACAGGAAAAACCAGAGACACACTCCTGTCTGGCCCTGTTACCTGTATACATGGTGGTCATTTTTGGTCTTTGGCCTAAAAATCAAGCCCCACTTAGGTATAAGAAACCTTAAAAAAAATTAAAAATCTGTATTATCAGTACAGTAAAAATCTGTTTATCATGTATACACCCTTGGTAATTTGAGCTATGTAGTTGTCCACCACTCCCTCAATATATGAATTGAATATTAGTTACAGTGAGTTTAGTTATTGGCCAAAATCCTGCCTTTAAAAACTTACAGCAGAAGGCAGTTTTTTTCTTAATTCAGGTGATGTTAGCAGTAAAACTATTCATTATAAATTAGAAAAATCCATGACTTTTTAAAGAATTCAGTTTCACATGTGACAACCATTGGTTGTTTATAAGATGTGAGGTGAATTGGCATTGTTCTAGACAGAAATACTTTCCATAGCAGACTTCCCCTTTACATAAAATAGATTCATTTCCCTCATGTGTCTTGTGTAAGACTTTTCAGAGTGCCGCCTACATATTCTATGAAGTGAGTTGCTGTACATTTGAAATCCTTGAGATAAATTAATTGTATGGCACGGGGGTGTGTATGTAGTGCATGCATGTCAGAGGTCAGGCGAGCCTCTGTATCCACTCTTACTCAGAATTTTATTATAGGGTTTTATTAAGTTGGAGATACTAGACAAAATTAAAGAAAGTGGCAAATGCATGGTCTCCAGAGGGACCAAAAAGAAAATGGGGTTGTATAAACATAACTTCAGCAATGTTTTTGCAGAGTCGATGGAAGAGAGGCAACAAAATGAAAACAAATAACTTGCTGACTCAGCATCAGTTTTGTACATAACAGACCAGTTGTTTTAATGGTGGTGATTATGGCTTCAGGTAAAGCATGAATACTCAGAGTAATCTAAAAGGAGAGCATCATTTGTAGGAAAAAGGAGTTCCTTAGGAGATGTTTTAAGTAGACAGAGCCACAAGAAATCATCATATACTTAGGTGCAAAGTTAATAAATATGACATTGTGCTGATTTAAATAGCAATGAGGTAATTAATATCTTAGGTATTTGCAGTTGTTTTTCAATAGAGAACACATTATTTATATATTTGAGTTTCACATCTCATTTGTTGCTTAGTTACTGTTATTAAAATTATTACATAATGTAAAACTTAGCTTCTTGATGAGGATTTAAAAGCATGAGGATTCACCATCAAAATAGCCTATTTCATGGCAAATATATTTAAAATTTCTGTTATACATTGGCTTTTAAGAATATCATCTCCCATACTTTAATAGTAACTTCATTTTTTAAAGTTATGTAATTATTTGCAGAAAATTTGTAATTTGGCTAAACTCTGCCCTATGCCTTCACGTTCAGTATAGCATGTAACTAAAGTACATCCATATGTCAAAGCAGGTGATGGTCACAAAAAAACCAGCCCATTTTTCTTCCTGATTTGGAAGTTGGTGGCACAACAGCTGTTTGGAGAGGTACAGGTGAAACTTATGTGTATACTGCCATAGTCCTTTAAAAATGGAATAAATCACCTTCTACATGCAATGTGTGAATTAGCATATTTATACTTTCACACCTGCCAAGTGTACATTTCTCTTGTACATATACATAAAATAGGGTCTGAAGGAGTGTAAAGCTTCTAGTGTATTTATAGTCATAGACAATATTTGTAAAATGAAGTGTGATTTTCCCCCCAAGTATATAAAAGAAATGTCAAGAAATCTTTCATATAATTTGTTTCAAGGACTTCATTTGGCATAAGACACTGAATTTAGATTTGAGAGATATTTCTGGAGAAATATGATTTAATGCCTTTTTAATGACTCTGAAAAAATGACTTGGAAATCCTTAAAAGTATCTTATTAGTTCACATCTCTAATGAGACTATGCTATGGAAAGAAAGAAAGAAAATAATATACTTTTATAAGAGGAGTTAGATGATTTCTTACCTGACAGATCTTCATAGCATGCTAAGAAATTAACTCTAATTATCACACAACACTTAGATATTCTGAATACATTTAAATACAGGTGGTTCATAGATTTTTTTTTTTATAGATTTACTGGATTTTTTCCAACATGGTGGGAGTTGTGTATTTTGTGTAGAGTATTTTTGCCTTTTCTTAAAGGCAGAAATTCTTCTGCATACTAACTGTGTTATAGACTACTAACTGTATTCTTTGAATAGAGTTCTGCAGAATTCTAAATCAGTAAATATATAATCACTGAGATTAAGCAAATATTTTGTTTTTCTTAATGAAAGAAATTATATAAAGTAAAACTTAACAGGTCCAAAATATTAAAAGAAGAAATCTGCATAAATAATAAAATGTTAATATATTATTCATGTGTACACCTTGGCTATAAAGTTAACATAAATGGTTATGAACATAACATTTTTAAATTATATATGTGTGTAATTTTAGAATTATATGTGTGTATGTATATATAAATACATGCACACATATGTATACATATGTATATATATACATGCACACACACACAAATATATATATACATGCACACACATACACACACAAATATAAATTTCCCTTTTTTACAATGTGTGCTTTTTCCTCTCAGATGTAGTCCCAATAAAATTCCCACCACTTCACCCATGCACCTTAATTATAATCCCTTGTGCTCATCTGTTCCCTGTTTTTGTCCTTCTACTGCCCCCTCCCCTGAAGAATATCTCTGATTTATAGTAGCCTGTTAATTTTTTAAAATATTTTATTTATTTATGCATAGAAGAACTGGGGTACAGGCCATAAGTGCAGGTGGTGAGAGCCCATCTGCAGAAAACACCAAACAGAAAAGTTAACTTAAAATGGATTAAAAATTTCTAAGTATGGGCCCTCTCTGGTCACTCAGCCAGTTGGGGCACTGCACTAAGAAGCTAAGGCCACTTCCGCATGAGTTCGGTCCCCACCTGCCCCGGAGGTGACCACATGGTGTGGTGGACCTCTCCTGGTACGCCTGCTGCTCCCCTCAGCAGTGTATTTTGTCGATCTGCCTGTTCTGCTCCCCACTCTGTCCCTGGTGAATCCTCTCACCCTCCGCATCTTTGGCC
>NW_004567103.1:71831681-71856615 GCF_000260355.1 Condylura cristata | reverse complement strand
GGATTCTGCTAAAGGAAATAAGTCAAAAAGAAAAAGACAAGTCCTGAGTGGTGTTGCTTACATGTGAAATATAAAGGGATCAAACAATGGGTCAGACAAAACCAAGCCAATAGAAACCTTAGATGTCTGAATTTTGTAGGAGGCTACCTGATGGAGGAAAAAGGAGAAGGAAGGTAAAAGATCGAAGTTTGGAGAGGGATAGAATATGGTAGAGGACTATGGATGTCTTGGTGGCAGGTAGTCTGGGGGGTAACATACATTTGAAGAGGTGTTACCCTACACTTGGAAACATAAAAAGGAGTTGTAAGCCAATCTTTACTTCAATTTAAAAAGAAAGATTTAAAAAAAGAAAAGCAAGAAAAAATGATGGCTTCATATTTACTGTCATGACTTAATTTACTGTGACTGTTGCCAAATGTATTGCTAAATGTGGTGATTGACATACATTTAGAATGGTACTGTTCAGTATGTTTTAATTTTTCTATATGGGCAGAGGACTCAGAGATGCCATCTGAATGAAAAGGGTAGCTAAGAATTTTAAGCATAGATTGCATAGCATGTCTTCTCTTTACTTAGAAAGTACATTTTGGAGGTGTAGTCTAAGGGAGAGAGTTACTGGGGATTTAAAAAAAATAACTTGTTTTGCAGCTTTGTTAACAAGCAAGCTACTCTCTGTACTTTCATATTTATTTTGGGTGGTTTCATGTGGCTAAGTAAAAACATAGAGGTATTAAAGCTACGTCCACTTGTGTTCATGCAGATATTGTCAGCAAACTATGATGTATCCAATGCTTTTCCTTGAGTTTAGGATTCTTCTCCACTCTACATTTGGAAGCATTTACTTGCTGAAATCTCCTAAGTTTCCTAACTACTAAATAGTCAAGGAGGATCTCCTGTGTTTTCCATTCCTTCCACCCATATCCATCTGCCCACACTGACCTTGATCCCTTTGCTTCCAACTCTGCCAGTGTAATTTGAACACAGTTCCATGCGTCCCTTCTAGAATTTGCCATATCAGATCAGCAGCTGGTATTAAAAGATCTTTCTTCCTCTGTGACTCTAATATGTATTAGTCATTGCTCTTTTAATTTGACCTAAAATGTGAATTGTTCATTTCTTAAAATGTTTATTCTCATCCATGTTGTTCAGTTAGGAATCACCTTCTTTGAAGACAAGAGCACTCTATATGTATACTTCTTTTGTTAACTGTGAACACAGAAGGTTCCAGGGCTTAACAGATGCCTTGGAATAAAGCAAATGGGTATTTTTCTAACTGCATTTTCTGATTTTGTATTAGAACCTACATAAAGTGCTTGAAGGTTACCTAAGGATTAGGTATATATTATTAGTTTACTAAGCATTTCTTCTTTACTTGAAGATATTTTTTCCTCAGAGGACAACAATTATTAGAGAGTATGTCTCCAACATGCAAAATGAGTTGTATCTTTCCATAAGCAAGTTTATAATTGGGCTCCTGCAGCCACGCAGCTTCACATATGGTACTTATGAGTCAATTAAAACACCCTAACAAGCAATTATGGGTTTATTGTTTAATTCAATTTCCACAACTCACGCTGTTCCACTAAGAAGTTGCATATATGTCAGCCAGCATGTACTAATAACCACACACTTTATTCAAACACTGGTTTTGAAGAATGGAACCTCCAACTACTGTGCTCCCACATGCTGTGCTCTGCATAGGGAGGAGAAAGCCAAGGTGAAAACGAAAGCACTTGGAACATGGCAAGAGCTAGCTTTAGCTTCCAAATTAGCTCATTTGGATAATAACAAATAAAAATGTCTTTTCTATTACTTACAATTGTCACAGAAGTGGAATTTCTGGAACATTCACTGAGTAAATTACCATGCGTGGAGTGGTTGGTTGGATTCAGCTTAGGTGACTGAAGACAGACTGGGAAAGGGCTTCGCTTGATTTTTGCATGGTGAAATTGATTTGATCAGGTCAGGTGACCCTAATCTCCATCCTGGAAAATGCCAGTGCTTGGTGACCACTTTTCCCTGTTGCCTTCGTAGGCTACTGTGGATCTACACCAGCGCTAGCCACTTGGATAATAGTCTTTCTCCTTTGGAGTCAGAAAAACTAGACCCAAACAAGCCAGGACTATTCTATAGCATCCTAGTACCCATATTAATGGGCATCCCTAATGGTGGCCAGCTGTTGACTTTTGTGTGTGGGGTGGAATGTGGAATTTACTTAGGTTGTTTCTGTCTATAGTAATAGGATCAAAGACACAGGCTTGCTGTAGGAAAAAAACATTGTCTTCTAAAACATAGAACTTTCTATTCCTTCTAGCTCATCTCAATTCTAACATTTCTCTGAGGAGATTTTTCCCTTCACTTATTAATTCAACCAAAAATTGAAGCAGGATAATTGGAAGGGATAGGGTGGCCTTGCATTTTATGTGGCAAAGACTGACTTCAGTACACACTGTTGTCCACCTTAGATCTATGCCGCAGACCGACACAGTGAGGGCAGAAGACAAGTTTCAGGGATTGCAATTCTGGCGCAGGATGGACAAGGATTCGGCTGAATGACAGACAGACACGACTTCTAGGAGTGCATATCTGAATGTGTTTAATTTTTAAGAGTGCAGAGCATTTATACAATTTTTCTCCGCAAGCAAATATAGAGATACAATAATTCTTTTAATAGAAGCGTGACAGGTAGTACATTTTCTTGTTGTTTCAGGGGCCCGAAATCAACTTGGGGCCCTAGGAAACCATTCTGTATTCAAGGTTCAGTGGTGCTAAACAAATGCCCTATCACCTATGCCTTTCTAATCTTTTTAATTGCTCTCTCCACTCTTTTTCACAAGCGACCTGGTGTACAGGAGTTAATAGTTTAATAGAATTAAAGATTGTAATGGAGTTTCTCAGAGTTAAATCAGTATAGAGAACAGAGTAAGTTACATTCCTTTCAAGAGTATCATTAAAAACAAGCACAATATCCATAACATTTCTTTGGTTCAGTGTGTTGTGTGTCAACAGAATCAGGAAACAAATCAAAAAGTTACAGTGACCATTCGAGAATCAGCCATTCTTCTATTCCTGGAGGGCCACGTATTCCTCCCGTGTGCCCGGTACCTTGACCGTGCCAAGCTCTAAGGATTTCTCACTTAGGCGCCGTGGGAGGGGATGTGGCAGATCTACATTTTTGATTGATCTCAAATAAGAAATAGATTTGCCTGTCTGATTTTGCTGAGGGCGGTACAACAGAATATGGGGAGAATAGTTTCAGAGGTAACCTGGGTGGTTGAGGAAAGATGGATATGGTGATTAAAAAGTCAAAAACTTAGAGCAAAACAAAATAAATTGGGAACAGGGAATGAAATCTCAGTAAGACAGATTGTGTCAAGTCTTACTATTGGAAGATGAGGTAAGCCTGTTTCTTTTTCTAGTGAATAGGACAATTCCTCACAGCTAGGGAAACATACATTGGCCATATGTTATAGGCTGAATAAAGGAACCCCAAAATGTCCAAATCCTGATCTCCAAAACTATTAATATCTTACTTTACATAACAAAGGAGCTTTGTAGGTGTGATGACTTTAAGAATCTTCAGATGGGGAGATGGTCCAGGGTTATATTCCAGGTGAGACTAATATAATCACAAAGACTTCATAAAAGGGAGGCAGGTGATGAGGAAAGTAGGAGAGAATGACTTGTTTTAAAATGGAGAATGAACAGGACTAGGCATGCAGAGTATAGGGCCTGGACACTGGAAAGGGCAAAATGAGATTCTTCTGGCTGCCAGAAGGAACCTGCCCTGCTGACGTTAAGCTGACGAAGATCATTCCAACTTCTGACTCCCAGAACTGTAAGAAAACAAATTCCTTTTAAGTTGATAAATTTGTAGTTATCTATTACCTTTGCAAAATAAAAACAATGCCTTAAAAATACAATAACATTTAAATAAAGTTACTGGGGCTTTTCTTATACCAGAGAACCCAATGGCTCCAACTATTCAGCATTTATACTTTAAGAGGAAGAGAGCTATTAACAAAAATTACTTCAGCAGATAAGGAAATAACTAGGGTAGAGAACAGTTCTTGAAGTGGGGAGAAGTGTGGGGGTATAGGTACAGGGGTGAAAGAATTTATCAGAAAGAAAATGGAGAACAGAAAAATTAGGTTTGTAGAAATATACCACTTAGAAGAACTGGGCAAGGCAGGGGAAGTCTGTTTCCTAAGGAGGATTTGAGGGTCTTTTATACTGTGCTTTCATGGGCTTTTTGGACCAGTTTGGACCAAGTACCTGCTGGGATGTCTGGTCTCACGTGCTGGCCTTTAAAAAAGAAACATGTCCTGGTCTCTGTTTCTGCTGCACTCCTGGAGCAGCATGCTGAGTCTTTTCTGGTCTTATGGCCTTGTCCCGGAGGTCAACTTTATCAATTCCCTTGTTTGTTCAAACCTCCCTGCTACCTGCAGTGGGGGAATAGTTTTTAATTTTATTAAATTGTACCTTGACAGGGCTGTCCTGAGCCATAGTAAAGGTGGTCTGCCTTGACCTCCACTTCTTACAGAGTCCTTCTTTGATCTTTTTTTATTTTCTCGGCTGTTTCCTCCATGGAAGTCCAGGTTTACCCACCACTCCTCTCCCCTCCAATTAAATTTTGCTTCAGTTCTTGAATTCCTGAAATTAAATTAAATGGTTCAATTAAATGGTCTTTAGCCAGTTTGAAGGACATAAAGAAGCCTTTGGCTGATTCTGACCTCAGCCAGAGGCTTTCACTGCCTGTTTGTGCATGTTCTTGTGATGATGAACAGAGGTGGCTGATTTGTGGGTTGAGTAGCACCCAAAGTGCAAGGAGGTCCCCATGAGTAAGAGGAGGAAGGGAATGGCCAAAATTCACAACTTGTTCTCTTTATCCCTGTACTACCACAGTCTAACCTGAAACACTAAGGCTTCCCAGAATTTTTTTAAAAAAGATTTATTTATACATACAGAACTGGGGTACAGGCCAGAGGTGCAGGGGTGGTGAGAGGATTCACCAGAAACAGAGTGGGGAGCAGAACAAGCCAACTGAGGAAGTACACTGCTGAGGGGAGCAGTGGGTGGGTCAGGAGAGGTCTGCTGCGCCATGTGGATCACCTCCAGGATGGGGGTGGAGCTCAAGCTGAAGTGGCTTTAGCTTCTCAGTGCTATGCTTTAATCTGCTGTGCCACCAGTGAGAGTCCCATGCTTCCCAGAATTTTTATTAGAACCTGACTTTCTAAGTTATTTTGAAGACTTGCATTAAAGTAGAGATAGAACCACTCTAGTATACATTTGTTAATTTCAGTGATAACTTTTCATGCTTTAAATTTATTTTCTTTTGTGTTCAAATACTGGACCCTGCACTTGTGATGGGCACCTGACATAGCATCTTTAAATGAGTGACTTCCTCCTACATAGACGTGGACCATGCAATTTTGTTATGATTGTGAAGGGGAAATTAATCATGTAAACAGCAATGGTGGGAAACCATTTCTTGATACTTTTTGTTTCTCTGCACAGACAATTTTCACTGATATATCCATCTTAGCCATCATCTTGTTACTCCCTCTGGAAGAATCCTTAGTGCCTATAAAACCCAGCAGTGTGCTGTTGGAGGACCCCAAATGCAGTGAAATTTCATGTCCCTGTGTGTTTCTTCCTTCTATTCTAGACCACCAGCACAGGGCCTGAAGCCTACAGCCCCTTGTCTGAACATTGGTTTCCATGACCAGTTGCTGCCAACCTTCCAACTCAATGATGCACAATTAGATGAACCCCTGAACTGAAGCAATTTAGGATTGCAGGAGAGCCAGTTAATAGTGATCTTGTGTCTTTGAGCAGGTCAGCCCCCATTTCCTGGAAATCATGACCTCTTGAAAGGAATTCTTTCTGCCCTTTCTTGTCCAGTTTTGCATTTGATCTGTTTGGTAGCAATTTTGGATAGGTAATTTGAGTGTTTTGGTGCAGGTGATGAAAATGGGCAATTTGAGAGAGATAGCAGACTCCATCACTTACTTCCCAGCAGGATATTACCAATGCTTATCAGAAGACCAGCAAGCCCTGCCTTCTTCATGTCATAATTGAAATTTATCATGTCTGACTATCAGTTTCTGTGGAGAAGCAAAGCTAAGTATTTAGTATCAGTTAATAACCCACTGTTTTTAGTCATTTAAGCCTAAGCAGGTAGGCTAGCCATCCCACTTACCGGCCATCCCTTAACAAAAACCTGAGACATTCTGAGGCTGCCTATAGATCCTTGCTATTTCTTCTGTTAAATTCTCTAATTTTACATTTTGTGTCAGGACATTTCTTTTCATGCTGCTAGAATTTAAAAGATTCAGATAGCAAGGGAAAGCAATTAACAACCCTTCTCTTTTTGGTAATTTTCTCCCATTGCTCAGCCTGTGTAGTAATTAAGAGAAAGATGAAGTAGTTGAACTCAATTTTATGTGTCTGGTACATTGCTAAACACTGTGAATGGGGACTGTCACCTCAAGCTTCATAAAATTTTGGAGAGTTTTGGTCACCTTGCTACAACTGTCAGGTGACCATCGTTGTCTGGGAGAGCATCTTAGTGTGTGACTCAAACCCCTGCTTCATCAGTCCTTAAGGAGACCCAGCTGTCCTAGGTAGCTACTTGAGAGCTCACAGCTAAATTTTAAACAACACATAGTAAGGAGCTCATTCTGGAACTACCTGAACTAAATTTGCCTTCAGGGGTGACAAAATTTCAAGTTTTAACAAAATACAAACAATGAATTATTAGCCCTCTAGAACATTTCATTGTAGGTAGAAATATATAAGGTCCGTATTCAATTTCCCTTTCTTTTCTGATGGAAAGAACTTTCCTGTTGGAAAATGTAATACAGTAATTAAATACCTAAAATTACCAAAAAATGTATCTTTCTTCTAGATTGTATCTTGTAAGTGACTTGCTATAACCCAAAGGATCCAGGGCCCAGAGTTCAGCTAAATAGCAGATGTCTGACAGATAAATTCACTGTAATGATGTAGATGGTCCTGCCTGCTCATTACATATCCTTCCCATTCAAGCAAAGTACCCATTTTTTTTTTTTTTTTTTTTTTTTTTTTTTGAAGATTTATTTATTTGTGCATACAGGCCAGAGGCTCAGGGGTGGCGAGAGGCTTCACTAGAGACAGAATGGGGAGCAGAACAGGCAGATCGACAAAGTACACTGCTGAGGGGAGCAGTGGATGGGTCAGGAGAGGTCTGCCACACATGTGGTCACCTCCGGGGCAGGTGGGAATCGAACTCATGCAGAAGTGGCTTAGCGTTGTGCTTTAACCCACTGCCCTACCAGGGAGGGCCAGTACCCATTTTTCACTTGTTCCAGCCTTCCCATTGGTTACCCCCATTAAAGAAGCTGAGATATTACACTACCATTATCATTCTCTCTGCCTGTCACTGGCACAACCATAGTCACCTGAAAACAAGATTGTTTGTACATGCCCATTTGTACAAACACAGTGCTTTTGTAGTTATCCGTAGCTTCTATTTTGTGACCAAATGAGTGGATAGACAAATTAATCAAGTTCAGTAAGTTTCATGGAGACAGCAAGAACACGTTAAAAAGCCCTAGTTATGTAAATAAAGGCTAGAGTCTAGCCCACTATGGAATTAGAGAAAGTGACCTTAACAAGTTTTATTCCTGATTGCAGAACACATAAGCTATTATTTTTTTTTTTTTTCTGCCTATATCATTCCTTTTCTGAGTAGGAAGCCTAGACGGGTCTAATGATCAGAAAAAGCTTCACATATGCCCCTAAATCTTACTTAGATGTTAAAATTAGAATCTTGAAGACATCTAAAAACCGTAATGTCTGGCCTAAAGTGATTGCACCATCTTTAGCTTGTCAGTTGCTGACCACTTTTGGTTTAATATAGCAACACAGAGCTTTGGTCTTCAGGCTAATGTGAGTGTTGTCAAACTTGCTGTAACACCTTTGATTGCATTCTGTAGCCTTTAAAGACCTCTAGTCTCTCAGCCCATTTTACTACATCTTATATAAACTCTAGTTTATACAAGAGTGATGGGTCTGACTTGTGCATCACTCTTTTAAAGCAGTGAATATATTTAGGGCACATCTGATATACTGATTACCTAGGGTTGATTTTAAATGTAGCTTTAGCATCAACTGAAGATTTAGCCAGTTTCCCTTGTACTTTTACCCTTCAGATTCTAAACATGACCATGGAATAAATGAGACAGGGGCAGCTAGATTATATACAGACTGACTTGTTAGGAGAAATATCAGTTTACTTGATTTAAAATAAATGTAGAGCCCTCCCTGCTGGCATAGTGGATTAAAGCATAGCACTAAGAAGCTAAAGCCACTTCAGAATGAGTTAGATAACCGCTCCAGAGATGACCCACATGGCGTGGCAGACCTGTCCTGACCTGCTCGCTGTTCTCCTCAGCAGTGTACTTCATCAGTCGGCTTGTTCTGCTCCCCACTCTGTCTCTGATGAATCCTCCCATTGCCCCTGCACCTCTGGCCTGTACTCCAGTTCTGTATACATAAATAACTAAATTTTTAAAAATGTAAATGCAGTTATTGATGAATAATTTTGCTTATTGTCTTAATTTTTGTAAGACTGCTTTAAGAATTCTACAACTCTTAATTCTAGATGTTTTTACTACCTATACTCATTTTAGATATAAGAAAAAATAATTTAAATTGTCTTAGTAACAGGCTTTTGGGTGATTTTGGGCTAGAATTTGCATCCGTGCCATTTGTTAATACTATCTGTGAATTCATTCTATTACATGCTACAGTTCTTTCTTATTACACTCTTGTTGATACAAAGTAGCTCAATAAGGGCCTTCCAGGTAGTGCAAGGGGTTAAAGCACAGCACAGAAAGCTGTCTGCAGCCACTGCAGCACTGAGTTCAATCCCCAGCCAGGGAGGTGACCCATATGACACAGCAGACCTTTCCTGTCTAGCTCACTGCTCCCCTCAGCAGTGCATTTCAGTAGCTCTGCCTGTTCTACTCCCCACTCTGTCTCTAGTTAATCCTTTTACCTGCTGCACCTCTGGCTGTACTCAAGTTCATGATGTGTAAGTAATTAAATCTTAAAAAAATTAAAAAAAATCTCAACAGACATTCACAAGCCCAGTGTCGTCTAATTTAGATGGTTTTTAGAACTTCAAACTGTCATTGATTTTTATTATAATTGTTAAATTCTAAACTTATTCAAAGTAAATAATACAAAAATGTTTTAAAAAATTTGTCAGTTGCTCATTGAGAGCAATTTTGAACAGCAAGCCTTTTCAAGTATACAAAATTTCTCTGTTATGCAGTGTATTGTCATCTTTAAAATATCTTGGCAAGACCAAGTCTTCTAAATTGACCATAAATTGGCTATCTAAGCATGCAATTCAAATAACATTTGCTTGTATCCTATTTAAAATAAAATATCTTGATAAATTCAATATCAATGGCTGTAATATTCCCAACAAAGAAAATGCAGGTGATGTTGGCTTAGTGTATAGTAGATTTTCTTTCTAGAATGTGGATAAACCCCTCCCTCCAAAAAAGTGCTATTCATTATGAATGAATAGTCCCACCTGCCACAGAACAGATGCACAAACTGGGAAGTATTGTGTATGCGTCTGTTGTCACTTAACTAACTCCTTGCTCCTGATGCATTAGATAGATTTAGCTTCTACCAATTAAAAAAAAAAAGAGAGAGAAAAAAAAATTGGGATTCAGATTTTCTTGTTCTCTGTTGCATTTAGAATTTTAAAAAATGAATTATAAATGTAAGAATAGACAACTTACAAGACTTCTTTGTATATTTACCCAATATTAGAGAAGTTTATATAGAATCACTACTAAATTGTCATTTATTCATTCCTTATAACTTAGTAGACTCTAAATAGTTGTAATAAAAAATGGTCCTAAACTATAGTTGGTTTAGGATGATGAATACAGCTAGTAACCTTTATATACATGTTGACGTTGTCCAAAGGCACCATGCTGAATGTAAGTGGTTGGTGAATAGGTCGGGTTACAACAACATGGATCCCTTAGCTATAAAAGTCTTCCTGGGCTTTTTTCCCCAAAGATGCTGCCACAGCAGATCTCAAGTCATGCCATGCAATCACTGCATTTTTGTAAACCTCTATGGTTAGGGAATTTATTTAAATATCTGGAGTCATTTTAGGTGTTCCCAGCTAGGAAGGGGTTGTGTGCTATTGACATCTATGCGTAGAGGTCCTGAGTACCCTGTAGTGCACAAGACACTCATGTACTCAAGAGAGAAACAAATGCCCAATGTGGCATGTCGGTGATGCCAAATTGAGAGATGCTGATCTAGAGAAAATAGAGAAATCCTTAAATGAGTTTATAGTTAGGACAAATAAGAAATGCACAATATCATTTATTCATGATTGAATGAAATAGTAGCATTAGTCCAAATAATAAAATAAGAATAAGCCAAGTTGCATAAATAATTTAAGATTATTAGCTATACTATGATATGAGTAGAAAGTTTCCAATGAAAAAGCATGTGAGAAACTTTAAAGTTATCTTCAAATTAATAAGATTTGTAATGAAAATTATCAGGCTAGATTTGCTGTATTGAAAAAAAGATTTAAAATATTTAATCTTGAAGCATTACTAAAGATAAAAAATATAGACAGAAAACATCTTTTTAAGAATTGCTTTGAAGTCAAAATAAGACCATTTTATATACGTGTCATTTAAGGAGGCAAACAAAATCAAACCTAGAAAAGAGTTAAGATTTTTGGATGATTCTGTCCTCATCTAAGTCTTATAGATTCTCCTTCAATAGTTTTCCTCCAGCCCTAGAAATCAGATACTCATAAGCAGGACATACAATAAATTACTAGAAGTTATTTTGGTTTCTGCCAGTGTAGGATTTGTATTAATAATGAAACCAATTAGAGGCTCAAATACCTCCAGTAGCAACAATAAACATTTAATTTCCTGAGAGAAATAAAGTTAGCTATGTTGACCACCTTGAGCAATCACATGGTAACCAAATCTTCAAACATTGAAGGAGTTGTATTCTACGAAAGAATCAGCAGCAGGCTGATTTAATTGAAGTCATAGAAAAAGTATCCATGCTTCTTTTAATTTTTTTTCAGCCGTCTTATGCATCTCTGATGATAACCAGTCAGCAGAAATGATGGAATGTCTCAAACAAACAAATGGCATGCCTCCCCTTGTGCAAGAGTGTATGGTCCCGTGTCGAGATGACTGTACCTTCACTGCTTGGTCCAAATTTACACCCTGCTCCACCGATTGTGAAACAGCCCGAAGTAGAAGACGACAGCTCACTGGTAGGTTTTACCTTTCATTTCTTGACTTCAGACAACTGATGCACTCTTGAACTTCCTAAAGGGAGTGGAGGAGATAGAGTTTATATCAGTTCTCTTCCACCTATTTTCTTCCTCCCCACCCGCCACTGTTCTATAGTTTAATCCAGGTTTGGATTTTTTTTTTTTGCCTTCAGTATACAAATAATAGTATTTTATATTTTATTACTATTCTAAATAGTAGTATATTTTATTACTGTTCTAAATAAAAATGTGTTTAGACATGCATAAAACTTAATTTGGGGAATGAAGGACCAAAGGGAAATGCAAAAATAATAATTGGGAAAATAAAATTGATTTTGACATAAAAATATTAAGCACAGGTAACCATTTCTGATGATTAGTTTAAAGTTTATTCTCTTAATCTCAAGACCCCTTTTTTGATTCATTGCTTATGTGATTGTCTTAAATTTAACTCACTCTAGTGAATTTACTAATCAATGAGAACATTTAGCAGGAGTTCCTTACTCAAATGGGGAGCCCATTCCATTTCATGGAAACATAAGATGTGTTATATGTTCCACAAAAATCTGTGCATGTAGTTATATGTAACAATCCTAACTTTTTAAGATGCAGCATTTCTCATAGAGAAAAAATATGGGATAGAATGCATTTGACAGGAATAATTGTAAACAGTGAGGACCTCTGAAACGTAGTTTGCAGCTTCATACATAAAGCTTCCGAAGTCATTAATGGAATAACTATTTTTGAGATGAGAATTTACTTCATATACAAATATTTTAATGAGTGGTCAGGGTTTTTCCCCTTTACCTGAAGAATTGCCTAAGGTATTTTGCACCTGAAAATTGAAAATGGAAAAACATTAAGAATCCTACTATATATATATTTACCCATGGGCACAGTTTGCATTATAAATTTTCAAAATTTCATTAATTCAACTTTTATCCAAAATAAACTTTTAATTAAATATTAAAGAACTATTGTACACTTTTCTGCAAAATACATCCCAAGAATTATTTATAGTGAAAACCAACTCTAAGATTTTTTTTTTCTGAATTATCAACTCTTATTATTTCAACTTGCTAATTGATCTCTGTGTATCATCACATTCACACCACATCAAAAACTGGTCAAATTCATGAAATACTTGAATTATTAAAAAAAAAATTACTCAAGTGAATAATGTTGTGTCTTGTTGAAATAGTGAAAATTTTACTGTTCTAAAATCTTATTATGATACTCATATTTTTGTCATGGTTTTTGCCATATAATTTGATAGTTAACAATTATAAAACGCTGCAACTTGTGCCCTTCCTGGTTAAAGCACAGCAGGTTAAAGCACAGCACTGAGAGGCTAAGGCCACTTCCATATGAATTCGATCCCTACCTCTGAGGTGACCCCACAATGGTGCAGCAGACCTCTCCTGACCCACCCACTGCTTCCCTCAGCAGTGTACCTCATCAGTTGGCCTGTTCTGCTCCCTACTCTGTCTCTGGTGAATCCTCTCACCACCGCTGCACCTCTGGCCTGTACCCCAATACTGTATGCATAAATAAATAAATCTTTAAAAAACACTGAAACTCTTTGACACAGACATATGAAAACCATGCAGATGCAGATACCAGCCATTCCTTTAACTAAGGAGGCCAATTAGGCAATTTTTTTCCCTCCATTTTAACAAGAGGCTTTAATCCAATATCTGGGTATCCTGTGTACTGTGGGCAAAACTGTACCAGCACAGGTTCTAGATTGAATGGTAATTGGAACAATTGTTTATACAATGATGAATATAAACCATTAAATAGATTTGTCTATATTTTCAAAAAAATATTTATATACTCACAATAACTAGATGACTAATACACACATTTAATATTTACTTGTAGTCCTATTTTTTTCTGGCACTAGTCACAATTTCCCTTTGATTAAGAGAAAATGTTTTTAGAATGGTAGTAGGGATTGATTCAATGATTGTGTTGTTGTTAATACTAGCTGATTCTGAATACAAAGGTTAATGTTAAATTTTCATTATAATGTCACCAAAACAAAAGACCACTGATCATTTATTTATTTTCTTATTGTGAGGATCATTTAAGCAGCTTGTTTAAATCCTCCTTCAAATGGTGATGCCATATATTTCAGTTTACCACACATTTAAAGGTAGTATAGACTTTTATAGTACATTTTTTTTTCTGCCAGTAATTGTCAGTTATCTTACAGTGGGGAACATTTTCTTTCAGCCTCCTCTCTCTTGTCCTCACTCATTATTTCTCCTTTTCTTTTCCCTCTCCTCTCTCCTTTTATGTTTTTTTTGAAACAGCTTCCTTTTATCAATTACTCAGAGAATATTTTTGTTTATCACACATGTGTGTGCCAGATCTTGGGTTAACACTACAAAGGGTTTGAGTAATGTGACTCTCATATAAGTCTAATGGGAGCCTACATATACAACACAGATAGTACCTGCTATAATAGTTTATATATAAGGGTCTTTCTTAGTTTCTTATTGGTGCTATAACAAATTACCACAAATTTGATGATATAACCAGCACAAAATAACCTTATTTCTCTATGTCTAAAGTTAGGTACAGGTTTCACAGTACCTGAACATAAGGTATTAGAGGACTGAATTTCCTTGGAGTGATTCAGATAATCCAAAGTAATATGATCTGAGGAGCCGTCATGTTAATCACATTTACAAAGTCAAATTTGCCACGTGAAGTAGCTTGTTCACAGGTTCAGAATAGGATGTGAATATCCTTGGAGAGTCAATATCTGTCTATCACATATGTACATAGGGAAGAGCATCTCTTCCAGATCGGAGATGCAAGGTATGTTCAGCAGTAGATTTTTAGAGACAATGATCTGTTTTTGTTTTTTGTTTTGTTTTTTGCAACTAAAGGACAAGTAAACACTAAGTAGACTGTGGAAGGAGGGTTGAACAAGTGAAACTTTCTGAAGTAGAACATGTAAAGATCAGAATTCTAATGAATAACTTTAGGAACTGAAAGATGCTCAGTATGACCGGCTTGTATATTGCAAGATACACTGTGAGAAAACCTAAGCAGGCAGGTAGTAATGGACTCAGATTCTATGGGCCCTTAATGACTATATTGGGTATCTAGAAGTCATTCTGTGAATTATGGTAAGTGAAGAGTTGATGGTAGGTCGATGAATGATGTGATCAGATTTCCATCTTGTAAGCTGATTCAGACTGTGGTGTGGGTAATAGACTGACGAGAATGATATACAATGATAAGATCTTGGAAGAAGCGCTTTTATTGACTTAGAAGTGAGCTACGTATGAGTGACCATAGTCAACATCTAAAACCATAGACTGGCTCTAGAGTTACCTAGGGATCTGAAATGATAAACCTTTGTTACTAAGCAGATACAGAATGATTCAAATTTGGCATTAGCATTTTGACTAAATCATGTTGGTATATTTGGGACATTTCAGTGAAAGCCTGATGTGAAGGGAATGAGTATGTGTTTTGCATACTGAGTTCTATTGGCCCTTTAGATGTAGGTTTCTTGTCTGTAGCTAAGAAGTTTAAGCATGGAATCTAGATGGAAGGTAATGATTTTGACTTTAATGATCCTTGTATAAATTCTGTGTGGGGTAAATGTAGATGAAAAGAGGTCCCTAGGGCAGTGAACTGAGAGTAGAGAGTTAAGAAAGTAGAGAGGAAGAATGAACCAAGAAATAAGATATGACCAGAGGGATGATGAGGTGAGGCACAGAAAGAAAGGACATGGGGGAACTTGAAAAGAATTTCAAGAATGCAGTGTAATCAATACTGCACTTCATTGCATGATCACATCTGAAAGATAAGGACTAAACTATACTCTAAGGGATGGTATTATTTTAACAAACACAAAGCTCTTTTAAAGACTAAGTACACCCAGAATTCAGAGTTCAGTAGTAAGTCAAGAAGACACAGTGAAAATTAGAGATTGAGACATCAATAAATGGTAAATGGAAGTTAGTGGGGCACCAGAGAATTATGCATGTATATTACTGGGAGGGACACAATCACTATCAGTTGACATCCTCTCAACTAGTAAATTCTTAGCCATGATACAGTCTGTCCTTAAACTCCCCACAGTAAGTGTTCCTAATGAGATAAGAAAGTGACTCCATTCTCAAGAAGGGGCATAGATTTATTATTCAATCACTTGTAAGATTATTTCAGGTCCTGCATAAATCATTATTCATTGTAGCCACCATGGCAGGCTATAGATTCCATTATCCAGGAAATAACTGTAGAAATCTTGTGTGTAATATAAGCCATCTGACGATGAGAAAGGAGCCCAAGCATGAGCCTGAAGCAAACATTTTCCAAAAATTACATTAGGGAATAAACCTGTAAATTTGCCAGCTTTGTCACACCCACCTGAAACTCTACCTAATGACTTGCTAATGAGGAGACAAAAACTGGAATTATTAGATAGATCTAAGAAAATTTGCAATAATCGAGAGTGTGCGTTGGCCAAGTTGTAGGCTGATGTAGAATCTACTACCTGGCACCCATTACTATAGAAATTGCGGCTTTCTTATCATTTATCAAAGATGAAATCACAGCTAAAAGAACCATAAGAGCTGATAGTCATATTTTAGAATATTGTATTTAAAAAAGTTGATAAAGTGAAAGCCATAGCTTTTCCTCAGATTAAATTATCCAGCACAATTTGAACATCATTTCATTTAATTGTCAACTTTTATGAACTGCCGGATGGCGAGGACCAAAATAAGTTTCACTTTGTTTACCATACCCCAAGTTACCCCCGGCCTGAATGTAGGGATATTTCATAGAAGGATATCACTTTGAGTAAATACATTTCTTTTTAATAATATACTTGAAAGAGAGGGAGGGAGCCAACATTTTGTTGGTTTCCCTGGCAACCATTAATTTCAAGAAAAATAGAGACAAAGTGATCTGATTTTATCAACAGGTTGTAGGGAAAACAATATTTAGAATAATTTGCTAGCAGGTGAGCCACCGTAGCAAAATCCAAGAATTTAGTAATGCACTCTTACTTGAAACTATTTTCTTTTTCACTTACGTTTTACAGTTGCCATGGGAGTTGGCACCTTTGTCTTAGAATTTACTTCTGTGCAAAAAAAAAAAGAGGGAAGAGGCTTTATTTAAGATCTAATGTTCTAAGAGCTCCTGAATCTGAATCCAAAAGTCTGAGCTTTTGACAAAGACAGGCGAAAATTAACACATCAATGTCTTACAGGGAAGAGCAGGAAGAAGGAGAAATGCCAGGATGCTGACCTGTACCCACTGGTGGAAACAGAGCCATGTCCTTGTGATGAGTTTATATCTCAGCCTTATGGAAACTGGTCTGAGTGCATTCTTCCCGAAGGCAGGAGGGAACCTAAGCGAGGATTATCAGTACAGAGAGACAGCAAAGAATGCGGAGAAGGAACGCGCTTCCGAGCAATAGCCTGCTCTGATAAAAATGGAAGACCTGTGGACCCCTCCCACTGCAACAGCTCTGGTAAGGAGATGAACATGGAGTCACAGATAAAACATTGACATACTCTCCAGGAGCTTGTCCATGGCCTAGAGTTAGTAGCTTTATCTTTCAAAAATTGTTTTAATTGTTTTGTCAATAATATACTACCTCTCATAAAAGATGGCCATTTGGACTGCACTTACCCATAGCTCACTTGTTACTTGGAATGACATTGTTTTGGTTTCTTGATTGTCTCTATATTTCATCTTGGCCATTTGTTCACTGTCTATCTCACATGGCTCTACTTTTCAGAAAAAAACAAAATCCAATAGAAATGACAAAGTAGCAGGCCTTGAATTTTCTCTGAAGTAACTGACAAAAAGGTGATTTGTAATGTTTTGCAATACAGTGTACAGTATGTCAGAATTAATAAGCTGAAATTATAGAAAAGAAATTAGACCTTCTGAGAATTTTGTGAGATGTTAATCAAGGATAAGAGTTTTGTTTTTTGAGCCTTCAGAGAGTTTGGAAGTTAGGGCAAATGGAGAAAAGAATGAAGATAAAAATTTGTTGAGGGCGGCTGAAACTAAAGATAATGATTAAGCTTATGAATTTCCTGCATTTTTTGCTTTTTATCTTTTTCTAAAAAAGGCTAGACAAGTCAGCAACTTTATGAGATAGTGTAAAATGTATCCGTGTTTGAATGACAAACTGGGAATAATGATACAGTTTGGTCTCCATCATCAAGATTTTTTTGTTTTAATAACCTTTCACATTAATACCAGCAGTGGCAAAGTGTATTTAGTTCTACCATACAAGTGGGTATATGATAAAATGATAATTCTTATTTATTTTCAACATATTTGTACATATTTACTTAAGATATTAACCACTTCATTGTATGAAAATTTCATATTTTTTAAGTGCCATCATTGCTCTTTATCAACTCCCTATGTTAGTCTGAATAATTGTTTTCAGTGAGTTGAAGTTCAGAAACATTAGACAATGCAAGTAATTAGCAAGTAATGTATCTATTTTATGGACGTCAAAATAGGTTGACTCTTAAGTTGTTCAGCTCTTTCTTATTGGTTTTTTGTTTGTTTGTTTAAATTGAAACATTTTATATATAGCATTGCATGAATTTTAATTGTAGAACATTAATTTGATACATTTATATTGATTACCATTACAACCATAGTTTGCATCTCTATCACAGTACATACTTATCATTTGAGGAGGAGGATAAGAATAACTTAACTGTAATTTCTTAGCAAGTTTGATTATAATAAAATATTGTCTATGCACATTATACTATGCATTAGATTTCTAGGACTTATTTATTGTTTACAAATTGGTACCTATGAATACCTTCTGTCCTATTTGTCCAGTCCCCTGTCTTCTGCTACCTACAATTTTACTGTGTTTTTATAAGTTTGGCTGTTTTCAGACTCCATGTAAAAGTGAGAACATATCATTGTGTCCTTCTCAGACTTAACTCACCTGGCATAATGCTGTCAGTTCCATCCAGATTGCCACAAATGAAAGGGTGTCTTGTCATGGCTCAAAATTATTACCTTGTGGTATAGGTTGTTTCCTTATCGTGACTCTTAGATAAATAATGCTGTAATAAACATAGAGGTGAATATATTTCTCCAATGCCCATACATTCATTTCCTTTGGGTGTATGCCCAGAAGGGTAATTTGTAGGGCATAAGTACAATATCTTTTAATTTAAAAAAAAATTAAGATTTATTTATTTATGCATACAGAGCTGGGGTACAGGCCAGAGGTGGAGGGATGGTAAGAGGAGTCACCAGAGACAGAGTGGGGAGCAGAATGGGCAGATCGGCAAAGTACTCTGGTGAGGGGAGCAGTAGGCAAGACAAGAGGCCATGTGGGTCACCTACGGGGCAGGGATCGAACTTGCACTGAGATGACTGGCTGCTGCCAGCTTGCAGTGCTGCGTCCTAACCTGTTGCGCCTCCAGATTTTAATTTTTTCAAGAGTTCCATATTGCTTTCCATCTGACTAAACCAAGTTTCATAACAGTGAGCAAATTTTCCTTGTTTCTACATCCTCACGAACACTTACTACCATTTTTGTCCTTTGTATGATGCATGACTTGCAATGTTTTTCCCAATTTGAAGTTTGCCTTTTCATTGTATTGATACTTTTGCTGTGATAAACTTTTGTGCTTGTAGTCTTATTTTGTTTTATTTTTTGCTCTTGTTGATGGTACTTTTGGTATCTTTCAAAGTCATTGACCAGACTAATGTTAAGGATCTTATTCCCAAGATTTTTTTAGAGGTTCTATTATGTCATTAGGTTTTATGTTTTAAGTGTTTGATCCAGTTTGAGTTAAGTTTTGTTAGACTGAGGAAAGGGTTCACTGGCATTGTCTCCTATGTTTTTGATCCAGTTTTACAACACACTTATTGGAGCACTGTTTGGTATTTTAGCTCCTGTATTTAATATAAGTTGATTAAATCTGTTCCACTGTTATGTCAACACCATGCTGTTATGGTTAGTATAGCTTGGTAGTATGGTTTGAAATCAGGAAGTATGAAATCACCAGCTTTATTCTTTCTCAGGATTGCATTGGCTATTGGGGCTCTTCTGTGATTCCATGCAAATAGTAAGATTTTTGTGAAAAATGCCATGAAATTTTGATAAGGATTGTGTTAAAGCTATTGATGGGAAGTATGGACATTTTTCACAATATCAATTCTTGAAATCCATATACATGAGAAATAACTGCCATTGTTCATGTCCAATTTCTTTAAACAAATCATTGTTAGTTTTGGAGTTTTTTTTATTTTCTGGGTTAAATATAAACATAAATATGTTTTTGATGCTCTTGTGAATGGGATAAATTTCCTAGCTATTTTATTACTATATGTTGATCTTATATCCTGTAACTACTGAAATCTTGGTTAGTTCCAACATTTTTGTCTTTCTGGTTTTATACATTTAAAAAAAATCTGCAATGATTACAGCTATGTCTTCTTTCCCAGTTTGTGTGCCTTTTATTATTTTCCTTGTCTAATTATATGTTAGAATTTCCAGTACTGTATTGAATAAAGTGTTATCTTTATCCTGTTTCCCAATCTTAGAGTAAAATGTTTCCATTTTTTTCCACCATTGAGTATAATGTTAACTGTAAGGTCTTTTGTATTTGACCCTTAATTTCATCATACACTCTTGTTGAGGGATTTTTCTATAACCTATTGTTGTAGTTTGACAAATGCTTCTCCTGCATATTTTGGTGATGTTGTCATTTTTATCTTTCATTCTGTTAAGATGTTACATTTGTTCATTTTCATGTGTTGAAACATCTTTGTATCTTTTGGATAAATTACACGTTACTATCATCTTTATCCTTTTAATGTATTCTACAATATCATTTGGCAATACGTCAGAAAAGAATTTTTGTGTTTATATTCATGAAGAATATTGTTCTATAGTTTTCTTATAATGTCTTTTTCTTATAATGACTTTGTATTGTTATAGTTCTGTGCTAGCCCTATAATCTGACTTTGGTATCGGCGTAATACGAACCATACAGAATGAGTTTGGGAAGGTTCACTCCTCAGTTTTTCTGAAGATGTTTGAGAGACATTGTTTAGTTCTTTAAATGTTTGATATAATTTGCCAGGAAAACTACCTGGTCCTCAGTATTCTGTGTTTAGTGTTAGATTGCTGATGCTATCTCTTTGTAATTGTTCTGTTCAGATTTCGTTTACTTCTTGGTTCAGAGCTAGTTGGTTGTGTTTTAGAAATATAACCACTTTGTAGTTTGTCTAATTTGTTAATATACAATTAGTATACTAATTTCCTATGATTTTAATTGCTTTTATAGTATTTGTTTATCTTTCTATTTCTCTGTTTTTTTAAAATAGTGTAAAATTTTGTCAACTGTTTACACATTAAAAAAGTTCTTAATTTTTTAATATTTGTTTTAATGATTTATATTACACTTATTTCCACTGTATGTTCCTTCATTTTACTTATTTTTCACTTACAATCTTTTGCTTTCTCATTGTTTAAGATCTTTGTAGCTCCTAATAATGTGCATTTATCGCAGTAAACTTTCTTCTCTGATTTTGTAACATCCCACAGAGTTGATAAATTTTCTCCATTTTCATTAGTTTCAAAATAGATTTTCCTTCTGATTTCTTGACACATTGGTTATTCCAAAATGTGTTTTTTTAGTTTATATATGGGTTGCAGGTTTTCCAGTTTAATTTTGCTATGGTCAGAAAAGATAGTTCAAATTATTTGTCTTAAATTTTTTTTTTTTTTTTTTTGGTTTCTGTTTGCATGGAATGTCTTCTTCCACTCTTTCATATTAAGCTTATATGTATCTTTAGAGCTAAAATGAGTCTCCTATAGGTAATGCATAGTTCTATCTGGATTTCTTTTTCTTTTTTGAGTTTTTGAGATTATATATACTTTACATCATTCTTCATTTTGTACATTTTTTCATCTCAGTTGTAATCCCCATGGACTTCCCACCACCAATGCACCATTGTCCCATGTAGTCTTCCTTCCCCAGTTTTGATCCTATTCATATCTTGACTTCTTATCTAGTCAGTTGTTCTCTGCCTTTTGTTTGGCAAGTTCAATCTATTTTTACTTAGAGGAATTATTAATATGTGAAGACTTAC
This sequence comes from Condylura cristata, assembly GCF_000260355.1. Taxonomy (NCBI): domain Eukaryota; kingdom Metazoa; phylum Chordata; class Mammalia; order Eulipotyphla; family Talpidae; genus Condylura; species Condylura cristata. The sequence continues at coordinate 71,835,155 of NW_004567103.1, read as the reverse complement.
TACTTATTTTATTGTTTGCTTACTCGTTGTTATATTTACATTGTTTTCCTCTTCACTGCCTTTCTTGGTAAGGTTATATTGTTCTGTGGGGTGGTGGTATGCTCTAGCCCTCTTTTTTGTTTTATGAATCTATACTAGATTTTTGATTTGTGCTTACCATCAAGCTTATACAAAAAAAAATCTCACATATTACTCCATTTTATGCTGATTATAATTGAATTTACTTTCTGACAATTTTTTTTCCCTTTTTATATTTCGATGTCACAATTTACCTCTTTTTACATAGTATATTCATTACAAAACTATAGGTTGTTCATGTGTTTTTAAATTTTTTTAAACTCTCTTTTTTTCTTTTTATTTTATTGTCATGTGTCTCACCCTTTTTTTATTTTTTTTTTCTTGTTGTTTTTTTTCTTTTTTCGAGTGTTTTTTATTTTTTTTTTTTTTTTTTTTTATAACTGTTTATAATCTTTTTATTTTCTCTTGAATTCCTTTAAATATTTCTTGCAAGATATGATTCCTGGTGGTAAACATGCTCAGGTTTTGTCTGTCTGGGAAAAACGACTTTCTCCCAGACTCTGATCAATAACATATTCTTGGCTGATAATTTACATCTTTCAACACTTTGGATATGTTAATTCCACTTTTTTCTATCCTAAAGAATTTATGCTAAGAAATTTGCTAATAGCTTAATAGGTTTTCCTTTGTAGGCTACTTTTTTTTCTCTGTCTGCCTTTGTGATTTTTTATCAGTGATATTTTTGATAGTTTCTTTATAATATACCTTAGAAAAACCTTTTAACATTAAGATAAAAGGGTGTTGTATTAGCTTTGTGAACTTATATCTTCAATTCATTCTACCGCATTGGGACCTTCTATTTAAGCTGTGCTTCCTTCTCCCTCTCCTTCTGGTATAGCAATTCTTTCTTTTGCCTTTCTCATCAGATTCAACACCTCTGTTTCTATCCTCCAGGTCATCTTTCTTTCATCTGTACTGTGCTACCAATATGTTCTCTTTTGTTCATATCTTATCCATTAAATTCTTCAGGTCTAGAATTTCTGCTTGGTTATTCTTTAACATTTGATCTCTTTGATAAAGCACTCTTGCATTCTTAGTTTTATTTTTGAGTTTTCTTGTAGTTCAGAGAATATTTTTGTTATTTTGAATTTTGGCATTAGAGCAAAATATTCATAATATGAGTTTGGGTGATAGAGAAATAACATTTTCTTTTTTTGTAATAATATATTTCTTTGATATTTTTATAATATGTGTTGGTATGCACTTTTGTATGTACTGTTTAGAATAGCAGATTCCTCCTCAATGAAGATTTTATGTGTTCTTTATTAGAACTCAACAGACTGGCTATTAGAAACCATTCTTTCACATTTCATACAATGGTGTGATAAAGTTACCCTTGTCAAGTTACCTTATCTATAAATTGAGCATCCTTTATGTGGAAAGGATCTCTCATGAATACAACAAAGAGTAAACAGAAGAAGGCCACAGCTGAGTAGGGAAAGGTACATTCTCAGCATTTGGGTATGCTATGGGTGTTCTTAGGGTGCCTGTGAGCTTTGCAAGATTATAGAGTAGCATGCCCCAAAGACTCTGTTGCCTTCCTGATGACATCTGAAGCAGGCAGCAGTAAATATGTACCTTTAACATCTTCCTTCTCTTTGTCCTCCTTCCTCCCAATCATTACATTACTTCCCCCAGAAAACTGACTTACGCCATGTGGTTGCTGATATTGCCCATATACTGGTTTGTTCATTCATCTGATCAAAACTTATACACTGAACACCTGCTATGAATCAGGTCCTCTTTTATGAATTGGTGTACAACTATAGGGCAATCAGCAAAATTATGCAATTTTCTAGTGTGTATAGAACTAAAAACCACAGAATTTCAAATCTTGATTAGCTCTTAGAATGCTGAATAGAAAATCTTTTGACTTTAGAGAAGTCCTCATTGAAGTGGAAAAAGTGGTAAGACATGAAGAGTGAGAAGGCAACATATGAAAATTACATACAAGAAAACTTGAGTTAGTTGTACAAGAATGTTCATAGGATGTAGGGCAGGAAAGAAGCTTTCTCAAAATACTAAGGAAGCCCAATGAGGAGAGAGTTGGTATTTATGTGAGGTTGATGGATCTCGTGGGACAAAGCCTGTCTGATTTTAATGAGCAGGGAGGAAGAGAGCTAGGTGATGTGATCTAATGTACATTTTTAATACATTACTTTTTAGTAATGTGCAGAGATGACCCCTTTGAAGTCAAGGATACAATTGAGAGACTATACTAATAGTCAGTGTAAATATCGTTTTAGTTTAGAGTAGGGTGATAGCAATTAAAAAATAGAAAGCAGATTTAAGGTATAATTTAGAGATAGAACTGGTAAGGTAATTCCAATGCCTTCTTTTTAGGATATACTGTTACAATTCACTGCAACTTTTCATGGGTCTGCTTTTTTTATTTAGACATTTCAGATTAGAAAACATCTTCAAGAAAGAGGGGCATTGAAAACTGAACTGAATTTGTGAAACAATCTTGATTTGATCAAGATTTACCAGCCTGCACTCATAGCTTTTTACAGTAGCTGTCTTATGATATTTTATAGCACATTTTTCAAGAAAGGGTTTTAAAATTGTAAGTGAAGTTTCCTTTTTTATCACATGTAGCCATACAACAACAAAAAAAAAAATCAAGGAAAAGCAAAAACTTTGGTCACTAAAAAAGACATGTTTTTGTTTTTGTTTTTCTATTCATGGATTAACTCATTACTAAAAATTCTATTTTCATTATGAATGAACTGAGGCATAAAACTTGCTCTCCTAATAATAGTAAATATGTCATCCTTGTAAATTCTTCATGTTATTTCTTTCATCTGCAATTGTAAGAGAGGGGATTCCAGGATGATATGAGAGAAATCTTACTGTGAGGATAACTATTTCTCATGCTAAGCTGTTTTATATGGCCCCTTATAAAACACCCCACTTGCAACTAAGGATAACACAGTTTAGTAAATTCTGCATAATCTACTAAATTCATGAATGGTTTGAACTCTAGACAATCTTACCTAAATAAGTTTGACATCAGACACCACTAAAATTGGAAGTGAAAACACAACCTTCCAAAACAGAACTTTTATCTGTCAGCAGGTTTTGGTTTCTATTAATCTCCATTACTTCCCAATGCCCAAAGTGCATGATGTATTTCCCACATTATGAAAACAAGCCAGATGTAGTCTTGGACAACTAGTTCAGAAAGCAACATACCATGTGACAAAATTAAGATAATTGAGGTGGTTTACTTCCAACAATATCTCTTATCCTAGTGGTTATTTTGGCAAAGAATAGAACTAAAAAAAAAAAAAACAAAAACCTCACACCCTAATACTATGTCATGGTCTCTTCTTTAACTAGTCTTCATTACTTTTTTCCCTTCTAGTCTTAGCTTATATTTTATATTACATCTTT
>NW_004567103.1:71793756-71831581 GCF_000260355.1 Condylura cristata | reverse complement strand
TTCATTACTTTTTTTCCTTCTAGTCTTAGCTTATATTTTATATTACATCTTTCTCTAATTATTCTAAACCTCCCTCATGACTTCTGTTCATATGAATAGTCTTTACTTTCCTTCCTAGTATTTAATCTTCAGAGAAGAAAGTTGAAATACAATATATAATCTTACAAATACTGCTTATTGATCTTTTTCTTCCATTAAAGTTCCAAGAAAGGTAAAATTTGGTTTTTTAAAATATTTTTGAACTGAATCTATACAACTTAGAATGGAACCTGAAATAATACTCAAACATGATTTTTATGCATTACTAGATCATTGATTCCTAATAATCACCTACAGATTTCTCATTATTTTTTATTTTCTCTAGCTTTCTATCATGTGTGATAATCTTTGTTCTGTCTTGATTTATACACCTAATATCTGTTGGGCCAAGAGCCATCAGACATCATGCTCTAAAAGGTAAATGTCACTGTGCTGGTATCCTGCTTACAGTATTTTCTGTTGTTGTTTTTTTTTTTTTTTCTCCCATATCAACTCCTTAAGTGGACACCCAACAGGGAATTTTCATAATCATATGATCTACATACTATGCCCTGAAACAGCTTCTTTGGGTAAAGACCCATTGTTTCCTGGTTCAGGACATGTTGCCTCTGCTTCCATTTCCAGGATGGGACTCCTGTGGTTCCTTGTGTTCCTGTTTGTTACTGTATTTAGCTTTATTATTTAATTTTGCATGCAAATTTTGCATCTTTTTCCCCTAAACAGATTGCCATAGAAATTCAGCTATGAATCATAGTTCTCCATTACTAATGTCTAAAACATGGGCTGGGTGAATACATGAAGACAAATTAAGCCATTATAACAGTCAACATACATGCCTATATGAAAGTTGAGATGTGTGGGTATGAGTTTATTGAGGTTTAATTGACATATTACACATTACTTTCAGGTGTAGACAATAATGATTAATTATTTGTACATGCTACAAATGCATATCACAAAACATTAGCTTCATATATTTCACCATTAATAGTTAACATTTTATTCTTGTGGTGAGAGCTGAAAACTTATTTTCTTAACTGCCAATTGTGCAATATAGTATTAACTATAGCTGATACTATATATGAACTATTATATTCTGTAATATTATGTATTATACACACCATGACTAGTTCATAAATGAAAGTAACTTTTGACCCCTTTTACCTATTTTACCCACCCTACACCCCTACAACTAGCTACACCAGTCCTATCTCTATATCTGTGTGCTTAGTTTTCTTATTTTAGGTTTTTTAGATTCCACAAAATCATTACATTTGTCTTTCACTGCCTACTTTATTTCACTTAGCACAACACCCCAAAGATCCATCCATTTTGTCCCAAGTGGCAAATTTATTTCTTTTTTCATGACTATATAGTACTCCACTATAGATATGTACTTCATTTTTCTTACTCATTCATCCGTGGACACTTAAGTAGTTTCCTTATTTTTGCTATTGGAAATAATGCTGCAGTAAATTAGAAGTGCCTTTATCTCCTCAATATCCTGCCTATGTTTCCTTTGGGGAAATGCCCAGAAGTATAATTGCTGGAATATATAATTAATCCATTTTTTAATTTTAAATGCTTGGTCTTGGTTCCTTCTCTATATTTTTTTTTTATTTTACCCAACTTTTTGGTGTCAGGATTTCATAGTATATTTACAGTCCTTTTTATTTCATTGGCGTTTTTTTGTAACATCTCTTTAATTTCTGATTTTGAGTCCTGTTTTTTTTTTTTTTTCTTTTGCCAAGTCTAGCTAAAGATTTATCAGGTTTATTTATCCTTACAAAGAACAAATTCTTAATGTAATATACCTTTACACTGTGGGCTTCATTGGTTCTTTTCCTAGTTTTTGTAGATGCAAAGTTAGGTTATTTAGAATTTTCTTGTTTCTTTATTTAGGCTATTATTACCATGGACAGCTTCTTAAAAATCACTTTTGCTTCACCCCATAATTTAGGTATGTTACATTTCTTTTTTTCATTTGTATGAAGGTTTATTTTGTTTTAATTTGCTTCTTTCTTTGACTCATCAACCACAACAGTTTAATCACCACAGGTTTGTGAATTTTCCAATTATCTTCTTATAATTAATTTCTGATTTCAAACAATTGTGGTTGAAAAGGATGACAAATATGCTTTCAGTCTCCTTAAATTTATTAAGATTTATTTTGTGACCTAATGTCTAATTTGTCTTGGAGAATATTCCATATGTGTTTGAGAAGAATTTGTGACTCTTGTTATTGAGTAGACTCTTCTACATATATCTGTAAATTCTATCTGGTATAATTCATCATTTAAGGTTTGTTTTCTCATTGATTTTCTGTGAGGATGATCTATCCACTGCTAACAGTAGCATATGAAAGTTCTACACTATCTTTTATCATTACTTTGTTAAGTCATGTTATGATTTATGTACTAGTGATGTCATGTTGGTTATATAAATGTGATATCTGTTTGCTGGATTGCCATTTTAATTTAAATAATTATGTAATTTCCTGCTTTCTCTCTTACTACAATCAGCATTTAAACATTATTTTGTCTGATAAATGTAGGCCTCCACTTTCTTTTAGTTTTAATTTACATGACATTTTCCATCCCTTCATTATGGTCTCTGTTTACCCATAAGTCTGAAGTGAGTTACTTGTTGGCAGCATAACAAATGTGTCTTGTTATCTAGTCTGCCATTATGCTTGTGGATTGGAGAATTTAGCTCACTTATATTTAAAATAATTGTTAATAGTTATGTACTTACTGATATTGTTCATTGTTTTCTGAGTGTTTTGTTTCCTCTGCCCTTTTTTATGTGGTTTAATGACTTTGTAATATTTCTTTCTCAGCCTTTTCCACCTTGTTTTGTTATTACTATCAGAATTACATGACAGCTTCTATTAATCTAATTCAGTCACTAAATTTATTTTAAATGTATTATAAAGTTCTACAATTTTAACCTCTCTACTCTTTTATAATGCCACATCACATTCCACATCTTTTTTATCCCTTACATGACTTGTAGGTAAATTTACTACTGTATTTTTGTCTTTGTCATTTACTAGCCTTATAAATGTTTTACTACAGTATTTTTGTGTTTAACATTTATACTAGTCTTATAAATGTTTAATTCACCACTATACTACCTTTATAGCCTACTACCTTTATTGGTGTTTTCCTTTTTACTAAAAAGTGACTTTCTGTTTTCAGTTTCAAGAAGTCCTTTAACATTTTTCATAAGACTGGTTTAGGGTGATGAACTTCATTAGCTTTTGTTTGTCTGGAAAATTTATCTCTCCTTCAATTCTGAAGAAAAAAATTTCCATGTATAGCTACCCCAGCTGGAATTTTCACCTTGATTACTCTATCATGTCTGCAAAGTTTTAGCTGGAAAACAAAACTCTTGTTATGCCATTTGTACATAGCAAACTTTATTTTCCATTGCAGCCTTTAAGAATATTTGTGTCTAAATTTTGACACCTATAATGTCTCTTCATATGGTTCCCTTTGGGTGTTTCTTATTTGAAACTCTGGGATTCCTAGACCTAAAAGTCTGTTTCACTGCCCAGTTAGGGAAATTTTCAGTTATTTATAAGTTTTGTTTCTTCTCTTCTATAACTAGAAACCCAGAAATGCAGATGTTGTTCTACATGACATTATCTCTTGAGTATCTTTATCAGTCTTTTTCTTTCATTTTTCCTTCTGTTTCTCTGATGAGGTGTTTTGCCCTATTTTTGACAGCAAAGGTCCTTTCTTATATTTCATTTAATCTGCTGGCAAATTATTCTTGTGTATTTTTCAATTCAATGATGATATTTATTAGTTCTGTGACTTCTTTTGGTATTTACATATACCTTCTCTCTCTTTGAGTTTTCACTGTGTTATTCCTTTCTTATTTTGAGTGACCATCTTTAGGACAATTATTTTAAACTCTATTAGGTGAGTCACCTATCTCTGTTGCATTAAGAATTTTGTATGTACATAAAGTTCTATCTTCTATTTGTAACATATCTTTATTTTTGACTCTGTATTGGTTTCTATATATTACATATAATACAACCTCTCCCATTTCTTGTATCCCCAGTAAGAGATAATACTGGCTACTCTTACCTAGCTCTTATCTCTCAAACCTTTGTGATTATCCAAACATTCTATTTTATTTTTAATGATCACAGTAGTTGAAACTGTGACAAAATCTAGTGTGTCCTGAAAGAGAGGTCCTTACTTAGCACTGAGAGTCAGGCTTTCTGGAAGCCAGATCCTAAGATACCAGGTTTGAGATTAATGGATACTCTGGAGGTGGGCATAGTGTGGTAACATAGATCTGAAAAGGTGTATGCCTATATCACTAAATCATACACACTTGTAAACCAACTTTACTCCAAAAATAATATAGTAAAAATAAAGTCCTGGGAGACTTCAAGTTTAAATCCACTGACAACCAGAACCAGTTTATTTAGTGTACCCTGAGTAGCAGTTATCAAAATTGGAGTGCCAAAAAAGTGTACAAGTTCCTTTCTGGGAGATAAATGACCTATAGCAAGCAGAGTGAAAGTATGATAGTATCCACCAGCCCCTGTTTTTTAGAGCACCTGAATCTGCAGGTATGTGGTTTGACAATCCAAATGTCTGCCTCTCAGGTAAAAGGTCCAGAGCGAGTATACTGGCCTTTCAGAGGTAGACTGAGAGTGTATTTTAGTTAATTATCTGCCCAGTGCACTAGGGTAGCAGCCTGCAGTCAACTGTGTGATTGTTATGACCCAGTGGGGCCCATAAATACAATCCCCTTGGTCACCAAAGCCAGGTAACCAAGTGATTTCCCCTGAAAAAAGAGCCACAAAAAACACACTACAGATGGAAAAATTGGATGTTGGACATACTTTTAAGTGTGACAGTGGTGTTGCTTGAATGTCAGGGTCTGGCTGCCGATCAATGTAAACAAAGGAATTCAATCTATAAGGTGCACTTTTATTGTCTGAAAGCCAGTGATCTGAGGGTCTAAGAGGTATTATAGCTCTCACCCCTTCACCCCTGCCTGTTAAGTAAAACAGTCTGATGTCGTGAGTTGGCCTTTTTCTAGTGAGTGAAGCTAAGTCAGTCAATTATAAGCAAACGGCTTGTCCTGTTTAGTGTTCCTGGTCTTCATCATGTTTAGCCTCAGAATTCATTGTTGCCTCCTTGATCATCTTGACCTAGGTACATTCTGGTATATTAGGCCTGGTTACTTTCTGATGGTGGTATTGTCCAACAATTCCTCCAGCATCACTGCAGCAGGAATCTCAGTCCAAAGCAAGAGTTTAAGTTCACATAAAAGAAATCATTAATCATAATGGTGTCTCTGTGCACCTATTTCTGTGTGTGTATGTATATATGTGTGTGTATGTGCGTGTGTGTACAGGTTCTATATTCAGTATGGTGCCCTTCTCTTCCAGAAGGAAAGTGCCAAATAACACCCTCTCTCCTGGCCTCTGTGAAGGATTATTATTAGTCTTTAGAATCTGCTCCTTAGACCACAACTGTTGTGATAAGCTAATAGCCCTGATGCACAGACTAGATTTCTAGATGTTTCCTTTTGTCTTGTCTGGGAGGTAGTAGCTGTTTAAGAATTCTTTCTCTATGGTAATAGTCCTATGGAACCTACAGCCATATCACATACCTTGGTGGCAGCCAGAAATTTGGTTTATACAAAGGAGGTATAAGCTCCCTCTTTCCCAGGAGTTACGGATGAGCTGGAGCAAGGTGGAAAGAGAATGAGAGAGAGCACCAAGAGGGCATTCACCAACCTCCATTCCAGCAGGCTCCTAGAGGTGTGTTAAATTACTTGCCCGCCATTCAGGCTAGCTGGTGACTAGCCTTAATGATAAATGAGGAGCCTCTTATCCATAAAGTGTGGAAGACATTCAATGGGGGCATTTCTTTTCTTTCTTTCTTTCTTTTTTAAAAAAGATTTATTTATTTATGCATACAGACTGGGGTAACAGGCCAGAGTTGCCGGAGCAATGAGAGGATTCACCAGAGATAGAGTAGGAAGCAGAACAGGCAAATTGATGAAGTACCCTGCTAAGGGGCGCAGCGGGTGAAACAGGAGAGGTCTGCCTGCCATGTGGGTCACCTCTGCCTCTGGGGCTGGGAATTGAATTCACACTGAAGTGGCTGTAGCTCCCTTGTAGTGCTGCACTTTAACCAGCTGTGCCACCTGGGAGGGAATGGGGGCATTTCTTAGTAGTCTCGGGGTGAATCTGAGCACCAGAGTCCTTTAAGAGAGGGTTCTCAGTTCCCCATAGTCTTGTGAGATGCAAATTGCTAAAGTGTTCGAAGCATTCTCAGAGGATTTTTCTAATTTCTTTATGGGTATAGCATCTATACAAGGAAAGTCATGTGAATGGTTACTGTAACCTAGAAAATTATTAGATTATCATTGGCCCTGAAAGTTAATGAAAAAGGCAAATATGCTTTCATTTCATTGAGCAGCTTTACGTAGAATCAGTTTTTCTTTCATTTTTTTTAAAAATGTATTTATTTATGCATACAAGAACTGGGGTACGACCTGGAGGTGTAGGGTTGTGAAAGGATTCATCAGAGACAGAGTGGGGAGCAGAGCTTCTGTATTGACTGAAATACACTGCTGAGAGAAGCATGTGTGAGAGAGGAGAGGTCTGTCTGCTGTGCCATAAGGGACACCTCCCTGGCCAGGGATGGAACTTATGCTGCAGTGGCTTCAGATAGCTTCGTAGTTCTGCACTTTAACACCCTGTGCCAACAGGAGGCCTCCCCTTTTTTTTTGACAGGTGTGTGGTGTCCCCTTGTGTCTTAGTACATATTACCTTGATTTCCTTTAACATTTTGCATTCTAATTTTGTCTTGCTTAACAATTATTCAGATGAAATCTCATCTGAAGACGGTTGTGCTACTGAAAATGTTTGAGGAATTACCGAGTAAAGGGATCTGTTGGTGACAGGTTTTGTTTGTTCATGTATTCATTTACTAACATTTATTAACAAATTTCAGTGAAACATTTTGTGATCACCAGATTATTTCTTATGTAACAGGATATGTAACAAACCTAAGTTGTGTAACTTATCCTATATAACAAAGATAAGTAATACTTATCTATAAAGTCACTTTAATGCAGAACTGGTCTCAGGAATTTCTAAATTTGGAATTATTTCCCCTCTGTCAGCTCATACTTTATTTTTTTTATTACAATGATACAAAAATATTAGGATACCATTTAATCAAATAGATTCACAGTATATTTTTATTCATACCTAATACCTTGCTAGAAAAGGCAAGGTATATTGTAACCCTTCTGAGTGGAGATGTGTGTAACTTCCTTTCATCCTAACTGCAATGCAAAGGGACATGTATTCAAATAAGAAAGTTGACAACTGCAAAACAGATGATTTTAAATTAATGAATATATGTTACTCCTTTTTCTTTGCTCTAAACAAGTAGGTATCTTGTGAAGATGTGCAAAATAATTGTTTATATTGCTTAAAAAATAGTTCAATCTAAGATCAGAATAAATGAAGATGGCCATATTTGGCTTCTATTCAGCTCTGTAATGGGGAAGATGGTCGAGGAATTTAGACAGGGAAAAATATAAAATATATAAAAGTAAAAATAGCAGGTAACATGATCTCAGAAAAAGAAAATCCTAAAGAATTCCCATGTTATTAGTTAATAAAGAAATTCATCATATTTTCAGTATATAAGACCAATTTACAATCAGTCGCATCTCAAAGTTGCAAAAATATTCCAAATAAGTTGTAGGTCTTTATACTAGCTGTGGCTCTATGAAATTTATTTGAAAAAAAATCATTTATAATAGCAAAAATCAGCATAGTTAAGAATAAGCTTAATAAAATAAAAATATATACTCTAAAATTTATGAAACATTGGAGAAAATTAAAGAACTAAATAAAAAGATGTGCTATATTTGTGGTCCCCAAATTTCCAAGTCTGAATATTGTTAAAATACTAATATTCTACAAGTTAATGTACATATTTAACAAAAATATTCATTTTAATTCCAGTTAACTTTCAATAGCAATTGGTAGCTAATTTTTAGAATCATGGAAATATAGGAGACCATGAGTAATTAACCAGTCTTGGAAGTAAAGAATAAAGTTGTAGGATTCATATTTTGTGATTCAAAATTTAATACAAAATGTGGTTCTGACTTATGAATAAACACAGATCAGTGGGACAGAATAGGGAGACCATAAATAAGATCTCTCATTTCTACTAAAGGGATTTTCAGGAAGGTTGCAAAGACTATTCAATGGGAGAAGAATAGTCTTTTCAACAAATGGTGCTGGAACAACTGAATAGCCACTTGACAAATGAATGAAGCTTGATTCTTTCCTTACATGACACAGAAAATTAATGGATCATATACCTAATTGTGGTAGTTAAAACTATATAACTATTGAAAGAAGGTAGCAGTAAGTTTTAGTGATCCTCCAGTCTTCTTAGATACAACATCAAAACCATGAATAACAACATAAAATACTGATAATTTGAACTTCATCCAACTTAGAAATGGATGTGTTGCAGCGGGCACTATCAACAATATATACATATAACTCATAGATTGGGAAATAATATTTTTCAATTATACATCTGATAAGAGACTTGTATCCAGAATATAAAAAAATGTCAAGTTAACGGTAAGACAACTCAGTTTAAAAAAGGATAGAAGGACTTAAGACTCTTCTCCAAAGAAGACAAACAACTAATGAGCACATGAAAAGATGCTCAACTTCATTATTCACTAGGGGAATGCAAACCAGAGCCATCATGAGATATTACTTCATACTTATAGCTAATAGAATGGCTATAATCAAAGAACAAATTAGTGATTATGAGGATATGAAGAAATTGGAATCCTAATGTATTCTTGGTGGAAATATAAAATAATTCAGTTACTTTGGAAAGCTGTTTGGTAGTTCCTTTGAAAAGGTAAAGATAGAAATACCCTATGAGGCAAAATGTGCCCAACATGTACTCTCTTCTGGTGTGCAAATGGCCATGTTGTGTACCCTCATGTGGCAGAGAGAAAAATGAGAAGAGAGCCAGAGGGCTAGCCCACCCTCTCCAATGTCTGTATATTAAGGAAACTGATCCTATCGTGAGGGCTTTATCCACATGAACTCATCCAAACTTCGTTTCCTTCCAAATGGAGCTTGGCCCGTGCCATTACATTGCATGCTATGGGCTCAGTATCTCAATTTGGGGATGATACAAATGTTAAGGTTGCTTGGCAGACTGCTAATCGATATGAGGGTTTCTTTTTTAAGGGAAGGGTGTAGTGAAAGTCTTCCCAGATGGATTGTAGTAGCTGTTCTGCAGCTTTACAAATGATGTCAAATTATTAAATTATGTACTTTATCTGCATGACTTTTATGTGAGTTGTCTCACTCAAAAACTAAAAATTTAGGGTGATTTGGTGATGGGAAGCCCACGGGGATTACAACTGAGATGAAAAAAATGCACAAAATGATGTAAAGATAAACTATTATTTTTAAAAATTTAAATGTAATGAATAATTAAGAATTCAAAGGAATATCTCATTAGTATATGTGCATGTGCAAATATATGTATACCTAAAATACTAAGGATTCTGACTCACTTGGATGAAGAATCTTAGTTAGTAGTAGACTTGTAACTAAATAGTAAGTCCTGTAAGAGAAATATTAACAAAGTATTCAGGGAAGTCAGTGATTCATTAATAATGGATAGTTTCAGAAATCTTCAGCAACTGTGTTAGGAAAAAAGGAATATTTTATCTCTATCTTAAAGAATAAAGGGGGGGCATTGTATTTTGATGAAAGTGACTGACTAGTACAATGTAACCAGGATACATGTAAGTGATAGAAAACAAGGTTGGAAATGTTGCAGTTAACTTGCACAAGATCTCATACACTGAAGAGGCTTTCTAAGGCTCTTTAAAAGAGTTACTTCCTTTAAGGGTCTCCTGATATTAACTACAATTATTTTATGGAAGTTGCCTTAAATATGCATCAAGATAAAACTGAACACAACTTCCTTGCATTTATAGGACATAAACTATCCAAAGCTAAAAATATCAAATATTATATTTTGAAATTTGCTGTCCCCTGAGAAATAACTGTAAATGGTTAGAAGCCACAGAGCTGTGCCTGCAGCTTTGAGAGTATCTCTTAACCTTTTACTCTGGATAACATACTTACCCAATATTACTTACCTAGAATATTATCACCAGACCCAATTGAGGATGTTCCCTAGGGGCTGTCCCATAGATGAGTTTGCCTAAGAGTATAAGCAGCCCACAAGGCCTTACCCTTTTTTGCTTTTCTCTTTCACACTGATTCTTCAGATCCCAAACTGTCAAATATTGCTGTTTTTGAAAATTAGGTTATACCCAGTACTGTGATTGGATTCCATGTTATTCTAGAGAGATAATTCTAGCATCAAAGTTGAGGTTGGATTCCCTGGGGAAAAAAATAAGGTAGAAAAACCAGCCGGGGGAGGTTCAGTGCCCCCTGTGACAGTAATAAAAGCTCAAGAGAACTGGGTAAGGAAAGGGAAGAGAGAATTGAGATCAAGAGGGTTAACATTGTGTGGAGGTGACATGCAGATTGTAATTGGGAATCATTTTGAAAACTGTACATCAGCAATAGATGGTAACAGACATTGGAAAGAATCACTTGAAAGTAGAAAGTGGATAATTCAGTTTTGTATATTCAACTGTCCAGATTGAGGACTGGACAATTTCAAACAATTAGCAATTGAAAAAAAATGAATAAAATTGATTGAAGGTAATAGTAATAAATTTCTGTTGGTATAATTTGGCATACAGATTTTGGAATATGAAGGTGATACTAAGATACTGAGAATGAGAAAAGAAATACCTTTGAGACAGTGGTAGAAAAGTCATTCACCTCTACTTAAACCTCCTTATTCACTAGAAACTTATTATGATAGTATGAATGTGAACAACTCTAAAATTTTAAAATATCTTTTAAATATAAATGTAGTTCCCTCAATAGGTTGAAAATTAACTGCTCATAAAAAATTTAGCAAAATCTAAAATATTGCCTAGAGTGTTTTTTAAATGAAAATGCATAGAATACCTGTTCCATTTATAAACTTATTTTTGAGCTAATTTTTCTAGTCTTCTGTACTGACTAATGTGGATTTCTAGACATGCATGATTCTGCTTGTTTTTCTCCAATATACCTCCATTTGGCAATAAGTACTTAAGCGATGGTAAAGTGAACATGATGTCCCAAAGCCACTTTCAACCACATGTCTCCTGTACCATAAGCTGCACGATACTGGACACCTTCCCACTGTCTCCCACGTTCCTTCTGTCCTTGCACAACTCCTTTCATTGCCTATGTTCTGCCTTCAGTCTGGTATCTTCTTTTTAAGGTGAACACCTACTCATCTTTTGAACCTTAATTCAAATCAGTTTCTTCAAAGAGCCTTTCCCACCACTTGGGCAGACTGATTCTGTATTAGCTAACAAACATGGTCATATTTTATTATATGCTATGACTTATGTTAGACTATTATGTCACATGTCTTTTTTTACATGTATTAGTCCTTAGTTCTGAGATCATTTTTATCCATTAATTCAGAATACATTTATTGAATAGGTGTGTGCCAAGTGCTGTGCTACACATTTATTTTTATTTATTTTAACTGGGTTATATTTATATCAACTGAAATAATCACCACTGGGAACCAAATCCAAAATGTATAGGAGAATTTTATATTTATATTTATTCACACCCATAATGATAAAACAGTGTCCACAATATATCAATATCAGATTTCTTTGAGTAACTAATTCCTTCACTGGAGATTTTGGCTTGTTAAACACACAGTTAAACACACAGAAATAGTTAAACACACAGTTAAACACACAGAAATAACATATAATTATTTTTCTCTTGACAAAGGAATATAGTCATCTAACTTCTAACATTTTCAGTTAAATAAAGGTTGATTTCTAACAAACTTAATTGATAAAGTAAAGGCATGTCTTATACCTTCAAAGCAATCCTGGATCTTACTGAGCTAAGTGAATTTGGGAGATGTTAGGACTAACGTTTTCTGAAACTTCCCCTGAAAGTACCTACCTGATAGAAGCTTTGAATATGTGTGTAGGAAATTCAAGCCTTTAGAGCATGTTTCTCCCTCCATTAATTCACAACATAATAGAGGGCCTTTCCCTGTTTGGATATCCCTTTGTTTCTTGGTCAAGATTTTATCACAGTGAATGAGTCCTTCCTCTGCTGACTCCAACCTCTTGAGGTTGCCCCGGCAGGACATTTGCCAACAGAGCAAAGTGTAAAATTGTTTTGTTTTGTTTTGTTTTGTTTTGTTTTGTTTTGTTTTGTTTTGGGGGGCACAAAACATCTGATTCATAACTTCATGGAGCTGCAGTCTACTAATTGTAAAGGTGATAGAACCATATATAGTTGGATAAAAAATTTCAAATTTTCTAGAAACTAAAACAGAAAGGACCAAATTACTATAAAAGAAAAACAAGAGGTGACATTTAAATTAGGCAAGAAGGCAGTCTTAAGAGAGATAGAAAGTTCTAAAAGGTAAAGGATGAACAGGTGTAGAATAGAACAGAACTTTCTATTGGGCCAGAGTAAATGCTCAATTATGTCTTAAAAAAGTTGGAGTGAAATGTTCTCTATAGTTTCCCACTCTCTTTGAAATATTTTAATGTCATTTCTTGGTATATGAAGTTTATGTTATAAAATTTATGCATAATAAATAAGTATAAGTTAATTTCATAGTGACCATTAATGCATTTTGAGTTTGCATTTAAAAAGTAAAATTTCCTCAAGTCTGTGTTTTGGGCCACTGTCCTATTTTGTATTTCCATCCTGAGGATGCAGTCAATTGCCTTTCAGGTGACATAGTACAACACCATGCTTTTCCCTACCTGTCTCTCATGTTTTCAGTTACAGTTCATTATTCTAGCTTTCTAAGAGTTCTAAACTCTGATTTAACATGCAGCATATCAGCCTTAAGGCTTACCTTTATAAAAACCCCAAATTTGATAAGCATGTCATCCGTGTCTTTATGTTGTTAATCAAAATTTCCCATAAAAAGAGACTAGGAGTTGGCCCTCCCTGGTGGTGCAGCGGGTTAAAGCACAGCACTAAGAAGCTAAAGCCGCTTCTGCATGAGTTTGATTCCCGCCTGCCCCGGGGGTGACCACATGGCCTGGCAGACCTCTCCTGACCTGCCCGCTGCTCCCCTCAGCAGTGTACTTCATCAATCTGCCTGTTCTGCTCCCCACAGTCTCTGGTGAATCCTCTCACCACCCTGCACCTCTGGCCTGTATTCCAGTTCTATATGTATAAATAAATAAATCTTAAAAAAAAAAAAAAGAGACCAGGAGTTATACAGCATTCAGCTACAGGGGGTACATCTCTTAGGGGGGTACAGTGTACTCTCTACAGGGGGTACGCTGATCAAAATTGTTTTGTTAGTTAGCAAAAATACATCTGGCATCTTTATAATTGTTTATGAGGAGAGAGGTTTATTTTTGTCAGATTACTTATATCATGTCCTTCCTCTTTCCTGTCCACTATAGAAAAATCCATCCAAAAAACTTGATCTTTCTTCTTGTTGTTTGAGATCTGTGGGTTTAATGAGCACATTATTGAGAAGAAATTCTCGAGTGAGGAGGTGAAATAACAATATGGGATTTTTCTGTGTCCTTCTCAGAATTCATTGAACTAATGTTGTATTATAATCATAAGCTTCAGGTATGTACCATTGACAGTCAGCATGGGTATATATTACATTAAATTAGCTACCAGAGGTCCAGTTTTATCTATCACTATTGTCTCTTTCCCCGTTTTAACCTTCTCTTGTTCTCCCGTTCCTTCAGGTAATCATCAGTTGGTCTTGTAGTCCAAAAATTTTACTTTTCTGTGTTTTTATTTTTGTTCATGAATTAGTTTTCTCTATGCACTATATTCCATATGTGTTAAACCATAAAGTATTTGACTTTCTCTGCCTGGCTTATTTATTAAGTATAGTTTTTTTCTAGTTCCATCCACATTATTACAAATGGCACATTTTCATTTTTTTTTATGGATGAATAGTAATCCATTGTGTATATAGACCATATCATCTTTACTCAATCATATGTCAAAGGGAAATTAGGCTCTTTTCAGTTCATACTATTATAACCAGTGTGCAATAAATGTGATCTCAGTGAGCCACTTTGACTTCCAAAGCCCACTTCTTTTTACTGAATGGTTTATAAATTTTTAATCATATGTTCATGGACTTTTACAATATTGGAAACTACCATGGCTTTTCTGATAACCTCCTAGCATTCTGGCCTTTCTGGCTAGGCCTGCCCCCCCGGGCAGAGGTAATGATTGAATGACTTGAAACCAGACCAGGTTATATAGCACCAAGGATAATGGACCTCTTCACAGCTCATTGCTCCTTTCAAGATGTGGTGCTGCTCAGTAGGTGGGTGTGACAATGTAGGGGTGTAATTGCAGAATTTATTTCTGCACTGGCTTGTCCTGAACGTTGGCTTTACTGGGTCCATTCTTTGTATTGTGCCTTGGTCTGAATGATAGTGCTTATAATTATTTTTTTTTATTTCTACTTGATGTCTTCTAACAAGGCCTTTTCTTTGTAGTCTTGTTATTACTTTTATGCCTGTTCCTGTATATTTGACCCACCTCTCTCTTTCAAGTTTTTCCTTAAGTCCTATATTTCTTGTAAGTTTCAAAATTCATTTTTTGGTTTATTTTCTCAGTACTTTATTTTTTGCCAAGATGTCTTTTATATTTCACGTCTAAAAATTTTAATATAATCTTTTGTACTATTTATACTGCAAACACATTAATTTCTAAACTCTTCTTTCTCAAAGACATCTTCCAGGCAAAATAAAAATAATAATATATCCTGTTTTCCTTCAAGTATTTTTTCCTCTTAAGACTATTAATTCCAGGAGCTACATTTCAGAGTTCTCATCAGTTATATTCCTTCCATCTGGTAATTCCTTCCAATCAGTTAACTCAATAAGTTTTGACAGGTTTTTCTTGGGTATTGGAGCTGTGCTTGAAGATGGTGAAGGGTATGGTATTAGCTTTCTAAATATATAGTCTGTGTTAGAAACTCTGCTGGGAGGCTCACTGGTGTAATTTCACAGCATCTGTTTACCAGGAGTAAAATCTCAGTGTGACACAGCCTAATCGTTTTCACCACATAGGAAGAAATTAAAATATTTTAAATCTTTTCAAATTGTCAGTGTGATAAAGAGTGGGAAAAGTGGTCACTATATGCAGACATTTTAAATAAGTTGTGTTTTCCATTGCTGCCCCATCCAATGGCTGGTGCCGGGTCATGAGCAGGACAAAATTAAGATATTTTGAAAAGCATTATAATTAATTTCTTTGTCCTTCTGTTTCTTGTCTCAAGGTGAACTAATGTGCTCTATCATGTATGTACTCTGGAAATTTTCCCTGTGGGGTGCCGAATCAAATAAATGTATTATTAGGCTATTTTTGATTAAAAGAAAAAATGTAAAATGAAGTAAAAGCCTAGGTGTGGAGCCCTTTGCTGAAGAGAGCTAATGGGACACATGGAACCCCCTGCATCTCAGTAGGCCTCACACGGGAGCATGGTCCTCTCAGTATGCTGCTCCCAATGTAGGACTTGTGTCCTTCTAGGGAATTTGTGCTCTGGCCTCCTGAGTCCTGCTGGACAGACTAGCCTCTTACTGACTCCCTTATCCCAACACCTTCTCTGTGTGTCATATTTAAAGTTTGCAGGGAAAGGATCTTGTGTGTTGGTTGCACCCTCTTATACTCAGTCCAAGCACATCCTTCCTTTATTTTTAATTTGGTGTCATAATTTTCCCCCTCACTCTATATCCCCATTCCTATTTAGCTTCCCTCATGTTTAATTTATAACCTTCCAATCCACTCTAAATCAGTTTGTGTTAAAGTATGTGTATTCTTGAAGCATAAATATAAATATATAAAATTGGTTTGGATTTTAAGATATATTAATATACATCCATCTTGTCATTTTTCTTGGAGTATAATGTAAAAATAAGTTATGCACTTAAGGTGTACAACTTGGTGTTTAGATATACATTTCCATTGTGAAATGATTGCCACAAATCGAGCTAATTAATATATAACCTTACATAGTTAATCACTTTTTGTTTGTGTCTATAGTAGGAGCAATTTAAATTTACCCTTTGGCAATTTCAAGCAAATGATACAGTATTTTAAAAGATTTATTTATTTATGCTTACAGAACTGGGTACAGGCCAGAGGTGTGGTGGGTGAGAGGATTCATCAGAGACAGAGTAGGGAGCAGAACAGGCAGACTGACAAAGTACACTGCTGAGGGGGGAGCGGGCGGGTCAGGAGAGGTCTGCTACGCCATGTGGGTCAGCAACCTGGCTGGGGATAGAACTCGTGCTGCAGTGGCTTCGGAGAGCTACATAACGCGGTGCTTTAACCCATTGCACCACCTGGGAGAGCCCAACACAGTATTTTTAATGCTGTGCATCAGGTTTGCTGAACTTATCCAACTGAAACTTTGTACCCTTTGACCAACATCTCCTTTCCCCCAACCCTAAGTCTACTAACCACCATTGAATAATTTTTTTAATGATTGGTTGAATATTTTAGATTCTACATGTAAAGTGAAATCATGCAGTATTTATCTGAGTCTGTCTTATTTCACTTAGCATAATGTCCTAAGTCTCTCTATGTTTTTACAAATGGCAGGATTTCTTTCTGAAGACTGAGTAATGTTTCGTTGCATATGTTATTGTGTGTGTGTGTATACAGCACTTTTTTATTTAATTATAAATGTAAATATATGCATCTATATATCACTTTTTCTTTATTTATCAGTTAACAATTAGGTATTTACATATCTTGCCTATTAGTCAAATAACCCTGAGATGAAATAGGAGTATAGATATTTATTGCCACTGAAGGTGTGATGTGTAGTGGAATTGCTGGATCACATGGCAATTTCATTTCTAATTTTTCTGATAATGATAGCTAACATTATTTATAATATACTCTGATTTTCTGTTTCTGGTAAATATTTTCAATTCAGTTAACAATATCTCTTCTATAGTTTGCCATGTTACAGAGAAGGATGTCATAGAATAGAAAGGTAAAGGTTAAATTACATATGCCTGCCCAAGTAGAAAAGTCAGAGCTTGTTTTCTCATTAATGCAAGTTGGTTCCAGAATCTGTCTCTTAACCATATTTGAACTGACTGTGTCATTTGGTCTGTGTGGAGATTAGTTTATTCCTTTGGGGCCACTACATTGCATTGTATTGTCTTTTCACATATTAAACATTTTATATTTTCATAGGGATAATTGCCCAGACTTCATTCCAGTCTTCGTCCATCAGTTAATGTTATTGTGAATATTCTTACAATGGTGTCTTGTACCAGTAGGTTACTGGATAGTTTGTAAGGTACTATAATTTATTAAAAAGAAAAAAAGACACTTTTAAATGTTTAATTATAAATACATTAACAAAAGTGAAAAACATACTGAAATGTTAATAGAAGATAGCCTCTGGGTGGTGAGAATGTTTTTTCCCTCCAACTCTTTCTTCTTATTCTCCATTTTTCATTTAGATTTACACATTGACACTTAAGATTTTTACTCTCATATGTGGATTCAAAATCATGAACAAAATTTTACTACTGTCACCTATGTCTTTGAATTTTGCATATATCTTATGCAAATATATCAAATATATGAATTTTGCATATATCATATGCATATATTGCTTTAATTAGATAATTTTTAACAAATGCAAAACAAGCTAAAATAATTGCATTATCTCAAGTCCTTTGAATAGTAGCATTCAAATATTTTAACACATTTTTTCTGATTCATCTGTTAGGCCATTGGAAATATGAGTCAATACAATTTAACACCAGGGAAAATACTTTTCTTAATAATTTTCTGGACCAGTTATAGCCTCCGCTTCCGAAGGGGATGATAATTGTAAAGAGATCTCTATATAGCTAAGATGATTCTGTCAACAATGAACTAACACAGAAGAAATTCTCTTTAATGTTTTCTGAATCATCTTCCCACTTTTTGACATTATTACCACGTATTGAGTACTGTAAAAAGTGACCAGATTTCATGCACATTCAATATAGTGGAGAGACAAGGAAACAACAGATTATGGAATTCTTCATCCACCATTTCAAAGATCTTGGATATCAATACAGGAGCAGGAGAGGAAATACAAACACGATTGCTTAAGACTAGGGAAGGCTGATAATGAATTCAATTTAATATATATTTTTTAAGTTTTTGTGACCTCATCCCCATTGCCAGTGTGCATTCAATATTTTAAGTATTTCTGCTTTAATTAATATGTAAATTCATTTGTCATGTACCAAAGCCGTCATTACCTGTTTTATTGATGTAATTAATAAATAAACCAAAAAAAAGAAGGCAAACTGACCTGAGTTCTCTTGCTACACTTCATTCAAACTTCATTCTTTGAAAGATCAATGAAGTTGATCTTCCCCTTTATGGGGCTTCTCAAACTGGCACTGTTATCCTGGCTCCCATCCATATCTTACACATTGATGATGATATTGTGTTTACTTTGTTGAGAAATAATTGTAGTGGTGATGAGTAAATCTTATTCCGGGCTTGTTAATCTAAAGAACTATTCATAGAAATAGCTTTAGTAGGGCCCTCCTTGGTGGTACTGGAGGTTAAAGCACAGCACTGTGAAGCAATCCACAGCCAGTATAGTATGTATTCAATTCAAGTCAGGGAGGTGATCCACATGTTGCAGCAGACCTCTCCTGTCTCTACCACTGCTCCCATCAGCAGTATATTTCAATACATCTGCCTGTTCTGTTCCCCACTCTGTCTCTGGTGAATCCTCTCACTCCCTGCACCTCTGGCCTGTACCCCAGTTCTTATATGCATGAATAAATAAATCTTTAAAAATAAAAGAAATAGCTTTACTTATTGCAAATAAGGACAATTGAGGCTTGTAATATTTTTCATTTTTTGTCTGTTGTTGTGGTTCACATTTCACCATGGATGTAAGCAAATTTATCTGCCTCTACTCCAATAAAATTGTTTTTATAAAAACAGGCAGTCTGGATTTGACCTGTAAACAAATGACCTGTTTGTCAATCTTTGTTATAGATGGTTTGATTGAAGCTTAGGGGATTTAGACAGTTCATTTTAAAATAGGTGTGAGGCCTGGGTTGGCTTGATATCAAAAAAAACTTATTTCCATCCATGATTGTCTTATTGGAATCTCCATTCTTCTCTTTCATGTTCAGTTATGTCCCCCTAGAAGATGTGTTTAAGTCTAAACCCTAGTATTTGTGAATGATAATATTTTTTAAGGTTTTTTTTTTTAAGATACTTTTAAGTATAATGAAATAAGCTCATCCTGGATTTAGGGAGGATTGTATATCCAGAGGCTGTTGTTTTAAGAATGAAGAGAAAGACTTGAGACATGCAGGAAAGATAACAGAAGGCAGACACCAGAGTTTATGCTATCATTGTAAGTCAAGAATACCAGAAGCCACTAGAAAGGAGAAGTAGTAGGGATTTTCTCTTACAGGCTGGAAAGGAGCTCATCCCTGTACCTCTGACATCTGGACTCTGTAAACATGAAAGAAGAGATTTTCACTGTTTAAATTAATCAAATTTGTAGTAATTCATGCCAGCCTGAGCAAACTAAAGAACTTTTTCCTGTCCCTTTTTCTTTTCTAAAGGTTATCTCTGATCATTTTGAGTCCCCCCCCCCCATTTTAGTTGGTCCTCTGTCTTTGTGAATTGGAATTATCTCAGTTCTTGACATATTTAGTATAACTAGAAGATTAGTATTTTCTATTTTCTTAGAGGGAGAATAAATACCTCATCTTCCCCTGTAACTTTTTCATTTAGAGGGCTTACTATTAAATAATATTAAATAAAACCATAAAGATATCTATTAGCTGATCAGAGATAAGAAAAGCCTAAATGTAAATCTCTGGATTAACTGATGCACAATCCATTAGGAATCAAATTTATTGGTAAGTGAAACAAATTAACCATTACCAGCATGAAGTATAAATCAAGGCTGGGAATCATATTTAATTTTATACCTTGGTGATATTTTAAAGGTTTTTACGGTAACTTGCAAGGAATTAATGTACTGTGGATTCATTCCAGTGCATTGATTTCTGCATTATCTCAGTGAAAGATGCAGCTCTTTGGCAAAAGCAAACTTTTGGAAGTAAATTTTCTTCGTCATGTAATCCATAATTCAGAATTTATAAGAACAACTTGCTTCATTGTTCATGAATACAAATCACTGGATGACCCAACATTCCAGTAGTTAAAATGAAGGTTTATTTCTGAAGTTTGTTCCAAGTACAGTTCAATAATTGATGAGCTTTGTTTGGTGCTAGAGTTTGGAGGAAATTGCTTTGTGTAGAGAATGCTTTCATCTACTTTTCCCTGGATATTCACTCTCATGTTTTTTATTGTCATCTTTGGGAATTATGTTTAAATACTTAATCATGTGCAAGGTACTGAGGCAGAAGTCTGCCACCTATTAAAGTTTGAGCTTTGAGGACTTTCTTGCAGGTACAACTTCCAAGGTGGAGATCTGTAGCCAGATTCTGCATAGATCCATTCCTATGATGAGTAGGGTGAACACTGGTCAGTGGGTCGGTATTTCTACCTCCCATATTTCCCCTGATATACAAGCAGTCCCACTTCATTTGTCTTTAAATTAGAATTATAAGTTTTGTTTCTGCTTTGCTTTCATTGGAAGAGAGCTTTACTTAAAAATATAGACTTATTCTCAGGACTGCTGAGGACCAGAGAGGTGTATTTCACCAGAAGAGACCCTGTTACTCAGTTCTAGTCAGTTGTTAACCATCCTGGACTGAAGTATTCCCAGATCATCCACATCTTGAAGATAATCCAGAAATCTTTATTTTCATATTAAACTTTTGAACTTGGCATCAAAACAAATATATAAACAAGTAAAATAATAAGAAAAACTAGTATACTATACATAAGTCCCCTGGATTTATCCAATATAATATTTGAATTAAGGTCAGTGCTATGAGATGGAGGGGAAAAAAGGACAGAGACGAAAGATTTTTCTTCTGAGATTCTGTTTTTGAGTTTCCGAAAAAAGAAGCAGCACCTATCTATTTAAACTGGCCATTTCTAGTTGTTAAAATTAGTTACATAAGCCTATTTGGACAGTTGTGAAATGAGGCTGCTAATTAAAGAGCAGGATCATTGGTCATTGTGATTATAGTCATTACCAAGTAAGCAATGTATTGTATGTGTACTTCTCAGAGCTAGTTAATTGTATGTTACATTCTAGTATGCTCATTATTGTGTTCTTTAAAATACATAAATGTTGTTTTGTTACACGTTTATTATTATATTTAATGGTCTTTTAGCTTAAGGTCTAGCTATTTGTCACTTGTGAATTTTCCCAGTTATCTCTTAAGGTATCATGTTCTCACACCAGGTCTTCTTCAACCCTATTGTACACCTGAATTAATATTATGTTAGGTTCTACTACATTTAGAGTTGGACTTTAGGAACATTAATATAGCAGATGATCAGATATGGAATGGCTTAGAAGAGTTTGGAGACCTGAAATCCAGTTAGGGGGCCATGGCAATAACCC
Source organism: Condylura cristata (assembly GCF_000260355.1). Lineage (NCBI taxonomy): Eukaryota > Metazoa > Chordata > Mammalia > Eulipotyphla > Talpidae > Condylura > Condylura cristata. The sequence continues at coordinate 71,809,826 of NW_004567103.1, read as the reverse complement.
AGTGACATGATTTGTGTTTGGCCTTGTTTGATGCCATCAGACAGAGATGGACTCTAACAATAGTTGATTTACTGACCCAGTACAGACTCTCTCATTTTTTCTTTATTATCCTGGCCTTTAATTTACATGGAAATGATCTGGGATGAGAAATGGTACAGACATATGAGTATTATTACCCTGTAATTTTTCTGCTAAAGTACCACCAAAGAGTGGTGCTATCAATCATTGGCACCAAAGAAAAGAAAGAAAGTTTTACTTTGCTATTTAGTTGTAAGTATTGACAAAATATCAATGCCATTTGTATTATGTGTTATTATACCACAATGTCTACTTAGGTTTTGACATTTCAAAAGGACAAATATTGTTGCATTTTAATTTTCCTAAAAGGAAATTATTGAGATTTAATAATGCTACACCACATAAAATGTTAGAACTGTGTTTAAAATTCATACCACCAACCCCCTTTAAATTGTTCCATGATACTTTTCATCTCCTGAAGATACACTTAGCTATGCTGTCATTTGAGATTCCTATCTCAGCATGCTAACTTCCACTTGGGTAGAGAGATTAACTTACAATTCAAGATAATCATGAATAATTACAATAGATTTTTATGGGGAAAACAGTTTACAATAATGCAAGCATACAATTCAATTGGCAATAAAAGGCAAAGGGAGATGAAGCACTTAGATATGGTTCAAGAGGCTAACACATGCTACTTTTGGGTCCAGCTTGTGGGGCAAAGGAGTGTGGCTCCTCCAGGCTAAGCCTCCATTAGCTGCCCCCAATACCTGAGGAGGGTTTTGGAGATGATCAGTAGCATGGACTCCAGAGTGTCTCATATTGGCTTGATTCAGCTCCTTTATTTTTACTGCTTTCAGAGATGTATTATAAACACTACCTGTTAGCTTTATTTTGAACAATAAGCACAGCTAGGCTTGATTTCAGTTTAGCCTTGCCTCATAGTTCTTTTTATCAATGTCCTTGTAAAGAAGTGGCTGCTTTAGTTGATAGCATAGGTGAATTTATTTTATTGTACCATTTCCTAGATGATTTGGGATTGTTATATCAATACACATGGTATATGTCAAGGTTACTCCATTAGAATTAGGTAGTTACATATGTTGCAACAAATGAAACAACTTTAAAATCTTAAATATTAAAAATAAAAAAGTGGGGTTTCACTGTCCATATCCATTCTGTAAGGGTTGGAGGATCTGATTTAGTCCAAGACCCTGGCTGATGGAGTAGTCGCTCTCTGGAACTTTCTGGTTCCTGAGGCGTTGAGAAAGTAAATTGCACATAAGTTATTAAATCCTCAACCTAGAGGTGATATACTCCACTTTTGCTCACATTTCATTGAATCTAGGAATTGAAACTGGAATATTTTGGAAATAACACTGATGAATATAAAACAATGATAAAATGTAAAATTCAGAAAGTTTGTTTTTTTTTTTTTTTTTGAGGTTTTCTGAGGGTGGGTTGATGTAATGAAAGGATTTCACATAGGCTCTCTATCGGTACAGTGCTAAAATTACTAGTAATATTGACTTATTCACAATCTTTATATCATTGTAGTATTACAAAGCTGTTTGTTATGTGATTAAAACCATTCATTTACTTTCATCTTATCACCTTGTTGCAGTAGGGAGAGACGTGATGTTAGTACAAGCAGTCCGAATTTAACAGGATTGTCCCATGGCTAGTGTTCCATTTGCCTTAGAATATTGCCAGTATTTTCTAAGAGAAAAACATCTCTTGTTTGCCTTAAAGAACCTGACACAAGGGAGCTATGCTGCAACTGTCTATTTGAACAATTGGCAATACCATCTTGATTAAATTGCCTAGATGATTTAAGTGGCCAGTTCATTATATGATTTGATTAAGTAAATTGATGCTAATCTGTTTAGTTATAGCAAATGAATTGGGTCAAGTCAAAGATCTGTATCCACCACAAAATGTACCAATAAATATTTTTACATGAATTAGGAAATTGAAGCCAGGATCCATTTATATTAGCTCAAATTGCTATATAGTTTGTAAGCATTACTTTTGTAATAAAGTATTTTGTTTCTCATTTAGAATACTGATCTATTCTGACATATAAATTGTACTCAATAACAAGGTTGATTCTCTACATTGTCATGCCAGTACTAAAGAAAACATCCTGAGGTCATGGTAAAAATATAACAATCAAATCTTGGTTCCAGTTTCCTAATTACCAGCTAGTAAAATGAAATGTTTATACTAGATGACCTTGAATAGTTCATCTATATAAAAGTTAAAATGCACCAGCACATTACATTTTTAATTAGGGAAGCTTTAAGGGTATTCAGATAGTAGAATGAAATGTAATAATTAAGTTGTAAAATATATATATATATATGTATATAAATGTATATATGTGTGTGTGTGTTTATGTGTGTGTATACAACTTTTTTAAAATTTTATTTGTGCATACAAGAAATGGGGTATAGGCCAAAGGTGTGGGGCCTGGGGGGTTTGAAAGGATTCACCAGAGACAGAGAACAGAACAGGCAGATGTGCTGAGGGGAACAGCAGGTGAGACAAGAGAGGTCTGCTGTGCCATGTGGGGATCTCATAGTGCTGCACTTTAACTCTTTGCACCACCAGGGAGGGCCCTGAAATACATATTTTTTAAGAAATCCAGGAAAACTTTATCAATAGACCCTTTAAACTTTGCATAACTTCTAAAATGGTATTAGATTGTGGGTACAAATATGATATCTTTTATTTGCATTATCTTAACCGTTATTCTACAGTGTTGAATACTGTAGTTTATGCTGCTGGAGTTGTTTGCATAGAGAATATATATTCTAATGATTAGGGGTAACTTTCAAAAGCTTTTTCTTAGTAAATAAAATTTTATGAATGACAAGATGTTAAGTCCCTTCCAACTGCCCCTCTCTCAGAATCCACAGAAGTCTAAACTAAGTTGGAACCAGCTTTGAAAGCATACTATTGCCATTCATGAGCAATATATTCTTAGGGCAAAATGTAAATATACCAGAGCAAGCTGACAACCTTCCCACACACTAATGAATTGAGATTTTAAACAAATGTTTATCAGCCAGTTTTTTTTTTTTCCTGGAGAACAATGGCAAGTTTTAATATTTCAAATTGCTTGCTTTGTAACAAAAACAAACTAAAAAAATCACCCATTTTTCTTGTCCACTCTTAAATATATACTTTAAAGCACTAGTATTAAAATGTAAAAACAGTAAATCTTGTATAATAGAAGAAAATTGTAGGTAGGGTTCCTTGACTGTAGGTTTGGTGACCCACATTTGTACATTTGTAGAGGTGTTATCCTAAAGTAGTGCTTCTCAATAATAAAAAAAAAAATAATAAAAATTTAAGTATTCATAAATTAAAGACATGAGGTCACTTTAATTCACAAGATTCTCCCTGATTTTTACTTTGCAGTAGGGATAATTGACATTTTCTTTCTTTACCCTGTCTTACTTTGGGCATTATGTGTCATTATTTTAGCAAAGTAAATGGAACACATTCTTTCTAGCAGGTGTATTTATCATTACTTTTACAATAAGACAAATTTAGGTTAATTTAGGTTATTTCCTGATTAATGGTTTCTTCTTTCACATACCCTAATATAAGTTACTATTAGGAAAAAATATTTATTTTTTTAAATGTATTTATTTAATTTCACATAGCAATAGGTCAAAACCAGAGGAGCAGAGGATGAGAGGATTAATCAGAGAGAGTAGGGAGATAATAGGCAGATCCACTGAAATATTCTGCTAAGGGGAGCAAAGGGCAAGATGGGTTAGCTCCATGGCCAGTATTCAAACTCAGATTGTCACAGTGACGGTGCTGAGACTTAAGCCCTGGACCACCTGAGAGGGCCCCCAAATTGCGTATTCTTGATGATGGAGGAAGAAAAATGGAAAAGTCATTCCAACCTAGTCTTTGGAATTCAGTCTAACTGGTTATAAGTCCTTAAGCTTGTCTGATTGTAACCTAAGATAGAAATATTATGAACGTATCCTATTCAGGATGTTGTCCACAACATTAGCAGATACTTTTTTTGGCACTTATTATGCATACTATATATCGTTCACAAAATTACAATATTAAGTATATGCTCTATTGATAATTCTGTAATCACTACTTCATGCTTAATGGCATATCTGCAGATAACTCTTAAAGGATTCAAAAGCATCCCCAGGTGAAGTAATATGTTGCTCTAAGTAAAGTGTTCTGGATACAAATGTAATGTGAGATATTCTGGTAGAAAGACTGCTAGCTTCATAACAATTGGATTTAGATACTTGAATTTTGTTAGTGTAGTACCCGTAGTCAGAAGTTGGATTTTTCACATGACAGGTTAACATTGTGGTTATGCACGTTTGATCATATTCTATTGTCAAAGACCATTAAGCAAGCATGTGAGTAAAACCAATCCTTTCAATTATGAGATAGCTGTAAGAACATAAAGTTGTTAATAGTTCTATAATTTCCACTGGGGTATTCTCTTTCATGAAAATAGTTATGCTGAAAAATAAATGTCACTGTTATTCCTGTAAAATATCAAAATTACTTTATTCTCATTGGAATTTATGATCTTGACTTGCATGGAGATTCTCTGAAAGGAAAAAACAAACTGGCATTGCTAGAGGCTTTCTAATTAAAATGCTTCACTATTGGGCCCTCTCTGGTGGCACAGTGGGTTAAAGCACGGCACTGAGAAGCTAAAGCCACTTCCGCATGAGTTCGATTCCCGCCTGCCCTGGAGGTGACCACATGGCATGGCAGACCTCTCCTGACCCACCTGCTGCTCCCCTCAGCAGTGTACTTCATTGATCTTACTGTTCTGCTCCCCTCTCTGTCTCTGGTGAAGCCTTTCACCACCCCTGAGCCTCTGGCCTGTACCCCAGTTCAGTATGTACAAATAAATAAATCTTATTTAAAAAAATGCTTCACTATCAAGAATAGAAGAAAATAACTTAAAATCTCCTTGAATTAATTCAAAATCTGTTTTATATAGGGTCTATATAATCATTCAAATATTTAAAACTTACTTATATGAGGTCTCCTGGAATTTTTCATTTGAAACACATAAGACATGAGAATTAATTACATTTAATTGATATTTCTGCTCTTACATTCAGTAGCAAATAGAATAATTTTGACTCTGTTTCTGTAATATTAAGGAATGGTTGTCACATACAATTACTTATACATTTATCACTAAATGTAGAACTCACTAAATGTAGACTCACTAAAACTGAGTTGATGATCAAAATTCCTTTTAAAGTATACTAGAATTACAACTATACTAGGTATTAGAGTATTAATCTTTTAACAATATCAAGTAAAGAACTGTTTTCAACTTAGAAGACTCTTTCCTGGTGATTCTTAAATGCTTGGTTGTACATTTTTGTTAACAAGTATTTGGGGGAAGGGGATGTAAAGTCATTCTAATGTTAAAAAAGAAAAAAAAATAACTATAAAATAGATATACAGATATGACATATTTCTATCCCTACCTATGAAGAAATAATATGAAACCAAGGGAAGAGTTTAGAGAGACATCAGCTAGTGAAGAATATGGCTTATATGCAATAAAATAAATGTTTTGATTGTAATATTAAGACAGAAAGAAAAAAATTAGAAATATATAGTTACAATTCTCTGGAAATCGATGGAATGCCTTTATAATTTTATGTATCCATCTTTTTAAACTGATTTATTTATTTGACCAAAAAGTTATTGAAGCTACTGGAGTAATATTGTTGAACAATCTGAGCTCTGATAATGGTAAATTTGATCACTACATTTTGACCACATTTCACATTTGACCTCATATCTTTTTTTAGGTTATATTCAAGAGGAATGTACCATCCCCTGTCCATTTGATTGCAAGTTAAGCGATTGGTCTAGCTGGGGATCTTGCAGTTCATCTTGTGGGATTGGAGTGAGAATTCGATCCAAATGGTTAAAAGAAAAACCTTACAATGGAGGTCGCCCATGTCCCAAGCTGGATCTCAAGAATCAGGTAAAGTGCACAAAACATTAATTTATGTGCTAAAATGTTATCACTTTTATTGTTTCCTGATGACATTGAGGTCATTATTTTGTTACAAGTAGCTCATACAGTTATTAGAATTTTGCAACTGAGGTTAAAAGAGCAGTACTTTTAAAAAGATTTATTTATTTATGCATAGAGAACTGGGGTACAGACCAGAGGTGTAGGGGTGGTGAAAGGATTCACCAGAGACAGAGTGGGGAGCAGAACAGGCATATTGATGGAGTGCACTGTTGAGGGGAGCAGCGGACAAGACAGGAGAGGTCTGCTGTGCCATGTGGGTCACCTCTGTGGCCGGATATCGAATTTGCACTGAAGCCGCTGTGGCCAGTTTGCAAAGCTGCACTTTAACGTGTTGTGCCATCTGGAGGACCTAAAGAGTTGAATTTAATAGAATAGAATAGAAATAGTAAATAGAAACCTTGCTCACTTCTAGCTAATGTCAAGGTCACCTTACTATGTTTAACAATAATAATATATACAAAAATTAAACCCGATTTATCATTAAATATTCCAAGTGTAATGATGGTCTATGTGTATGTTACACACAAATGTAAGTAAAAATGTTGGGAAGGATGTCAATTACTTTATGACAATAAGTATCATCATCAGTCTTGTCCGTCAACTTAAAAAAAAACGGCTTTATATTATCTTTCACCTAACTCTTCATCTGAACTTTACTTGTTCTCAAGTTTACCAGTACTTCCAAAGTTTGTCTTTTGTGTGTGGTTTCTCTACCCTTTTCCCAAAGTATTGTTTAGATAAATAAAACTCTAATAATGCCACTTCATAGAGACATTACATACAACTGCTAACTTAAGCAGTCAAGATGGGTTAAAATATTTCAATTGTTTTTACCCAAATCTAAGATTTAGTTAAGAAAGCATAAGAATTAAAGAACTCAAATATTTCCCATGATTGAATGCTTGGTATTAGATTAGGCCTATACTGTTGGTTAAATATTGAATAGCTGTGGCACAAGATGATTATAGTTTACACCTCAGTTCTCTTGGAAGGAAGAGGTGTTTTCCATATGGGTATGTTGATCCTTTGTAACATAAAATTTTAACGGAATAAGTACATAAGCTTCTATTACTGATTCTTTTGTATTCTGTTAACATCTGCCTTCATAACCCCATTTTGATTAAATGATGTTTAATGAGATGGAAACCTGTATACCTATCCTTAATTAATTTGAATAGCATGTCTAGTATCTCTTGGATTGAGTTGTCTTTTGTTAACTGAATACCAATATTTCTAGTTATTTCTTCCTAAGCTTTGATAAAACATATATAAGTCATTGGGGGAGGGAGGTGGAATCAAACAAAAAAACGCTTGTTCTAAGACAAAGAAGAATATGTCCTCGTCTTTTTTAAGATTATGAAAAATTATAAACTGTAGCTTCTTCCCTCAAAGAAGATGTAAACCTACTTGGAAAAACAGGGTAGATTATTGTAAAACCAATATAAAGTTTGCGAAAGTGCTCTGTAATCATACTAGCTTAGTGAAGAAAAAAATGGGATATTTTTAATAAAAACAGAAGAGAAACAATCACAGCAGAGATAGTCTTACTCAAGAAAAGAGTGATACAGATTTGTGGTTAATAGAATGACTCAAGCAAACACTGTAGGGCATTGTGAGACACCTAAAAGGGTAAATGAATAGTAGACCTCTCTAAATATAAATACTATATTATGATTCTTAAATCTTCCTGAAAATCATCAATGAAAGCTATGTCTTTTATAACATTGATATTAAATGTTAATTTAAATATGGTAATTGTATAACCTAGGAAATTTTTCAGGGGATTTAAAAAGCTTCATTTGAGTACAGATAATATCAGTATGTAAAGGCAAATGTATAGCAATGTGATACAACATTTAGAGCATGAATTATGGGTACTTTTAAGCCTCTTGGAACTTAGAGGAAACTTATATATGTATGGTGTAATTAAATTTGAACTGAAAAACTTGCCCATCATACTTTATATTTTAACATAAAAGTTAAAAGTATTATGTTAATTTTGTTCAGGGTAATAAATAGTAAATCCTCTCATCCTTAAGTCTGTGAATGGCAAGGGAAAATACTTGTGAAAAATCCTAAATATAAGATAAATTCACCTCTAAGAAATTCTTTTTCTAAAGCAATCACACTTAGAAAGCTATTTGTGGTGACTTCATTATATATTTGCTCTTAGATATGGTAGAATCACCAGTTGTGTGTGAGTGTGTGTGTATGTGGGTAGTATTATATATAGAAATTTGTTGCAGTTGTTCAGATTTTATTTATTTGAAAATAAGGCTGTCGGAAAATTTTATTAAATAAAATTAAGTAAAATTAAGTATTAAGTAAATACTTCTTGGTTTCATTATTTATGATAATTCTTGAGATTGCTATTTGTTCCTCTAAACTGGAAATATGGTCTAGTTAGAAGTGTACCGAGTCTCTTTTTTGTAAAGTTCAATTTTACTATTTACCTTCCGTTGTCGTTCTTTCAAGTGGATTTTTATGTTTAGATTTATTTTTCTGTTCATCGTATACAGTTCATCGTATACTTTCCCATAAGTAAGAGGTTTTTCTTTAGTAGCCATATTATAGCAGTAAGAGGAGCACATTTAGTTCCTTGTACATGAGAAAAATGAACCTAACATTTTTCATAAAGACAGAATTTTTTTCTGTGTCTGCATGTATTATGCATATACCTATATGCTTGATACACTTACACATTATTTTCCTTTTTAAAACAAGTCTTTTTTTTTTTTTTTTTTTTTTAAAGATTTATTTATTTGTGCATACAGAACTGGGGTACAGGCCAGAGGCTCAGGGGTGGTGAGAGGCTTCACCAGAGACAGAGTGGGGAGCAGAACAGGCAGATCGACGAAGTACACTGCTGAGGGGAGCAGTGGGCGGGTCAGGAGAGGTCTGCCGCACCTTGTGGATCACCTCTGGGGTGGGCTGGGATAGAACTCATGCTGAAGTGGCTGTAGCTTCTTAGTGCTGTGCTTTAACCCACTGCACCACCAGGGAGGTCCCTAGAACAGTAGTCTTTAAGGGCAAAGGCTACTTTCTACTTTTGAAATTAATTCTAGCCCCTACTAACACTAGCTTGTAGATTGTCAAATTATATTCAGATTGTTAGGTCCATAGAAAAAGAATTAATTAGAACTTTGATTTATTTCCTGTGATTTGTCATTTGAATTCTCAAAACCAAGATTTTTTTTTTCTTGTAAAAAAAAATAAATAAATAAAAACCTCTAAATTATTATTGCTCCCTTAGTGTCTTTCAGGATGCCCCTGAAAAATCCCCGTTGTTTGGATCCCCATTGAAATCTCACTGGGTGCTATAAATAGAAAGGTTGGCATTGTGTACACAAGCTCATAAACTGTTCTGTTAGTAAAATCAATATTTATAATATCTCACAAAAGCCTCTTTTTCAAACCTAAAACCTATTGACATGATAGCTCTTTCTCTGGAAGTGCCTAAGTGACAGCAATACTTGAGTAGCTCTCTGCTAAGTATGTTTGTGATGCTAAATAGCTCCAATAGGCAGCTTGACTCAAAGCTCTTATCTAGGTGGATAAGGTCTTTCTTCCAAATGGTTTATTGGATTATCAGATCAGTTGGTTGATGCCCTTGACTCTGCATCATAAAATGCATAATATGTTTTATTTGTTACAGTCTAGAGTATGTTGAGTGGATGGAAATGCACTGGTACTGTATATTTTTCCTCTATTTTTTTTTCATTTGTAATTCTTAATACAATATTAAATATAGGGGCATTAAAACACCATTGGACTTACATTTCCCTTTATGAGTTCTTCACACAATTGAAGGCAAAGGAACTCCAGGAAATTATATTTTGTTTATATGCTGTGAATCAATGTATTCATAGTGTTCTTGAATAAAAATAGTACATGGAGATTCATTACCTATACTTTTAAAAATGCATACCATTTAAATACTTCTTTGATGTAGTTCTGACTGTGTTTGCAACTGCAGGGATAATAGATTATATATGTGTTCTCTAGAAATAATTGCTATTTTAAAGACATAACTTCTTTCCAAAGAGAAGTAGTCTAAAATTGGAAATGAGGATATCTATTTTATTTTTCATCGCAGGCTAATATATTAGTGAATGCCTTCTTTCCAGAGTTGTACACATAATGTTTGCATGAACATGTTTTACTTAAAAAGGTAGCTTTTGAGTGAGAAAAAGTTTCTGAAAGTTTATGCTCATTTTCCTTTATTATTTTAGCAGCATTTTGAATGTCAAACTGGAAATGTTTAATGTGAATTTTTGTTACTCAGAAAATATGGCAATACTTAAGGTTTAATTTCATTTTTCCAACCTTGGCCTTTTGTTGCTTTTTGGAACAGTCCAACTCCCGCTCATCCCCACCTAGTCAAAATTACCTATGGCAGAATATTGAACACTTTGCATTTAGTGTTTTGACAAGAGCTCTAGGCAGCCATGAGCAAAAAGGCTTTTTCCTGAACATTCCTATGGAAAGCAGCCCAAACTGACCCATGATTAACAATCTTCTGGTGGTCCTTTCTTGAGTGGTGAGGAGGGCTTAATGGTTACACCTCTGATACGAACTTGCTTAAAGTATGAAATATCATCTGTCTTAAAAAAGGCAGAATGGTATATTCCGTGGGATTGTTTGGGAGGGTTTAATAGAAGCTGATGCCCTTAAAACTGTAGCAGGTGCTTTCCCAAACCCCAGATACACCACACCTCATCACAGAAGCAGCATATGGAGTGACTGCTGGAAGCTAAGATTCTATCGGAAACCTCTATGCCTATCTGCCCAGCCGAACTCTGCTCTCAAGTTGTGACAGTGCTAATTGAGTGCAGTAGGGCTCCAAGGATAGGCAATTTTTCTTTTTGTTCTTGTCATTTCCTAGAAAAATTGTTTTCTTTCTTCGCTAGAGCTGCTTCTCTCCCCACATTTGCATATACACATAATCTATTCATTCTAATTCAAAAGTATTACCCATGGGGCTTGTTAAGATCTTTTGAAACTTGTCATTTTTCCTGAGAGCTGCCAGAATTACCCATGACAAGGAATTTTCCCATACCTGTCATCCTCTCTGCCTTGTATTTTGCTGTTTTTAGATACTGGGTTTTGCTACTCTGCATGTATTCAAGTTCACTTTTGTTATTCAAAATGTTCTTGTGTCCCTCCAGTGTTCTGTTCTGTGCAGGCTTGGCACAGTGCCTAGTGCTCTCCCTGGACTGGGTTTTCAGGATTCACTAGGTACAATTACAAAATTGGGACACGGTCAGATTTTGTCTTTGATATTCCTTTTGTCTGCTCAAATATCTCATGTTATCCCTAGAACCTTAACTCCTGAAGTCCTGAAATACTATATTAGATAATGTGAACTTTCCGAAGGAAATCACATCATCTGTGTTTGCAATTTTACAAGTATATCATCTTAACCAAGCATTAACTTCAAGAATTTCCCAAGAATTTTTCTAGATATAATACTGGGAGAAACTGTTTCATCTTTCCTGAATCGTGAGATTCAGCTGTAAATACAAGATGTTAGCTTCCCTTTTCCTTCCAGGCATTAACAGAGTAGGAATCTGACTTTAACCAGAAACATGACTCTGTTGTACTAAATGTAGTTAGAAAATTAAACCATGGACAGATGGAAGTGTAGCACTTCCTTTATAAAAAGAAGAAAATAACTATTAGAACTATTTAGGAAAAAAAATTTAATAGCATATAATTATCCAGGTCTTTTCTAATTTGAGATAGAATTGGTATATCACTGTGTAAGTTTGAAATATACATTGTTTTGGTTTGATACATTTATATATAGTAGTAGCATTAGTTAACACTTCTATCTTGTCATGTAATTACCATTTCATTTTTGTCGTAGAACATTTAAGATCTAGTCTCTTAGCAACTTTGAAGTTTCTAATACAGTGTTAACTTTAATCACTATGTTCTGTATTGGCTCTCCATAACTAATTTATCTACTAGTTGCAAATTATACCAATTACTTATTTTAAGTGGTATCCCAGAGTTAAATTACCGGTAAGCAGTTTACCTAGTTCCTGATTGAATTCTGATAGTTTTCTGTAGAAACAGATTTGTTAAATGTTTTATTTGACATAACTGTTTTTTGACATGATTTAAGACAATAGTACTTTCTCTGAGAAGCTTATATATGTATTCTGAAACCCAGAGTTTGTTTCATAACCTTTATAGATTTAAGAATAGGAAAAAAAAAATCACCTTGGTGGGAGAGGGAAAGATTCGCAGACCCCTGCTCTGGAGACCACAGCCAGTACAGTTAGAATAGCTTTATAAATGTGTGTTTATTCAGCAAAAAGATTGTTTTTGTTGGCTCTTCTTATGAGGCAAGTTGGTGAAAAACCCAGAATTGAGATCCTTGCCACGGAGGCTCTCATGTCTGTTGCTGTTGACTTCACCTACAACTTCTAAAGAGTGAGCAAAACCACTGTTTGTTTGCATCCCTCTGTAGTAAAAGCAAGTCTAGGAGAATTCTCTCCTTCACAGAAGAAACTAAGACTTAAGGGTATATGTATGTATGTAAATTTTTTGCCCAGCTTCACCCTTCTGATGTATATAAGTATTAAGAGACAGGTCTGAGGGCATCTTGCAACTGTCAGAATATGAGAAAGCTACTTAACCTTTTGGCGTGTTAATTTCTCAATGCACTAATGGGTGTAATGGTAACGAGTATTTCATATGGATTGTTGCATAAACCTATCTCCTTGCTTAACATTTCGTAATTGCTTGACAAATGTTAGATAGGATTCTTTTTTTCTTGGTCTTTAAGACAATTTGTTTCTAATTCAATTTGCTTTCCCTGGTAACTTTTTGCCTTTTAGATCTATGTTAGACTTGCATTTTTTTTTTTTACATTTAGCAGAAATGCTTTAAATCAGATACTTTAGTTATATTAAGTCAGCTTAAATACATAGCAAAGGCTACTATCACTGCTTCCATTTTGGAAAGTGAGTATTATCTCTAAACATTTTGTTCAGCACTGCATTTTATTTCTCTCGGCAACGGGACGTATCACTTTTTGCGTATTTATAATTTTCATGAATTTGTCATTCTTTGGAATTTTCTATGGACATTTCTGTTAAGGAGTGTAACAAAGTTACACAAGTTATGGGTAGAGCTTTATGAATTTTCAGAGTGTATTGCCACCCACATTAGGAAATGATACATGATCTACATGATCAACATCTCAGATGCCTATGTCTGCTCTGCCCTTCACTGTCACCTTCCTCTTGTCAAATAGAAATTGCTATTCAGACTTCTATATTAGCTTGTCATTAAAAAAAAAATTTACTCAAATGTATTTTGCACTGCATATCCCTTTGTGTCTGCCTTTCCCTTTTCAACTTTATATATGTGGGATGGGATCCATTTTCATGAGTTTATATTAGGTCATTATGAAAATCCCATAATTTTATTATATGAACCACAGCTTATCCATTTATTTTTTTTTATTTTTATTTTTTTTGCTGGTGGATGGGTATTTGTGTTTCTTTTCTGGTTTGGAGATTTATAAACAACAATGCTGTGATCATTTTTGTAAATGCCTTTTGGTATGCTACATAGAAGTTGCTGTTGTGCATATACCTTTAAGTATGACTCCTAGCCATAGGATACACATGCATTCAACTTCAGTAGATAAATTTCTTTTTTGCTGGTTAATTATTACAGATTTTCCTAAAAGCAGCATCTAATTCTAGATAACTTGAAATATGAACTGATACCATGCAAAGGGGTGAAAATCCAAAGGATTCATTAACTGCTTATCTCAGCACAGTGTGTCAATGACTGTGTCTATTTGGTAAGCCGTATCTCTGTTCCCAAACAGTTAAGTGTGTTAACGAGATGTACTCTGCTTACCTCTCTCCTAAACAACCATCATATCCATCATGTTTCTTCTGTCTCCAGTGTATTCCCCTTTTCTCCGCCTTCTCTAGTCCTCACAGAGCAAGCTCAGTGAATTTTCGAAATGATGAGTCTCATCACACAAAACCTTTCATGGGTCTCTGATTACCTTCATGACAAAGTAACAATTATACAATAGCTTATGAAATAAATTTCATGACCTGGCTTCAGCCACATTTCTCTGAGCTCAGAGGTGTGGTCAAATTAGCAAGGGGAACCACTGAATCAGGAGAAAGGAGCCATTTCTGCCCTTTTCTCTCCTCATTTCCTCACAAAGATTTTCTCATAAACTTTGGGGACTTCACATGCTCGGGCTGGTGATGTAGAACACGCTGCCTTTTGATAGAAATCACCTTTCAATTCACAAATCACCAGACATTCTTTAATGAAATTAGACACTTGGATTTCCTTTCTCTGGATATTACTCATCAAATTTCCTCCACATGGTTTAAAACCACATTTCACACATTGCCATTTAAATACAGACTGTCTTCTTGAACTAACTGCTGGAATGAGATGAACTTGATGTGTTTAAAAGAATATTTACCAGACTTTTCTTTTTGAGCTACATAAAACATATAGAAACCTAAAATATGAGTTTGGCAAATCATATATATATATATATATATATATATATATATATATATATATATATATATATTACTTTCCTGAATCGTGAGATTCAGCTGTAAATACAAGATGTTAGCTTCCCTTTTCCTTCCAGGCATTAACAGAGTAGGAATCTGACTTTAACCAGAAACATGACTCTGTTGTACTAAATGTAGTTAGAAAATTAAACCATGGACAGATGGAAGTGTAGCACTTCCTTTATAAAAAGAAGAAAATAACTATTAGAACTATTTAGGAAAAAAAATTTAATAGCATATAATTATCCAGGTCTTTTCTAATTTGAGATAGAATTGGTATATCACTGTGTAAGTTTGAAATATACATTGTTTTGGTTTGATACATTTATATATAGTAGTAGCATTAGTTAACACTTCTATCTTGTCATGTAATTACCATTTCATTTTTGTCGTAGAACATTTAAGATCTAGTCTCTTAGCAACTTTGAAGTTTCTAATACAGTGTTAACTTTAATCACTATGTTCTGTATTGGCTCTCCATAACTAATTTATCTACTAGTTGCAAATTATACCAATTACTTATTTTAAGTGGTATCCCAGAGTTAAATTACCGGTAAGCAGTTTACCTAGTTCCTGATTGAATTCTGATAGTTTTCTGTAGAAACAGATTTGTTAAATGTTTTATTTGACATAACTGTTTTTTGACATGATTTAAGACAATAGTACTTTCTCTGAGAAGCTTATATATGTATTCTGAAACCCAGAGTTTGTTTCATAACCTTTATAGATTTAAGAATAGGGAAAAAAAAATCACCTTGGTGGGAGAGGGAAAGATTCGCAGACCCCTGCTCTGGAGACCACAGCCAGTACAGTTAGAATAGCTTTATAAATGTGTGTTTATTCAGCAAAAAGATTGTTTTTGTTGGCTCTTCTTATGAGGCAAGTTGGTGAAAAACCCAGAATTGAGATCCTTGCCACGGAGGCTCTCATGTCTGTTGCTGTTGACTTCACCTACAACTTCTAAAGAGTGAGCAAAACCACTGTTTGTTTGCATCCCTCTGTAGTAAAAGCAAGTCTAGGAGAATTCTCTCCTTCACAGAAGAAACTAAGACTTAAGGGTATATGTATGTATGTAAATTTTTTGCCCAGCTTCACCCTTCTGATGTATATAAGTATTAAGAGACAGGTCTGAGGGCATCTTGCAACTGTCAGAATATGAGAAAGCTACTTATTTTGGCGTGTTAATTTCTCAATGCACTAATGGGTGTAATGGTAACGAGTATTTCATATGGATTGTTGCATAAACCTATCTCCTTGCTTAACATTTCGTAATTGCTTGACAAATGTTAGATAGGATTCTTTTTTTCTTGGTCTTTAAGACAATTTGTTTCTAATTCAATTTGCTTTCCCTGGTAACTTTTTGCCTTTTAGATCTATGTTAGACTTGCATTTTTTTTTTT
>NW_004567103.1:71759731-71793656 GCF_000260355.1 Condylura cristata | reverse complement strand
TATATATATATAAAGAGTTGCTCTTGCCAGATGAATATAGGTCTGAAACCCTAGGCTTTCTGAAATGGTGACATCAATGTCTCAGTAACACCTTTAATCCATTTATGAAATGTCTCAGAATTTTAAGTGCATATGGATTACAACAGATCTTACTAAAATGCAGACTCTAAGTAGGTCTAGGAGACCATGGTATAGATTACAATCTTAATAAGCACTCAGATGGTGGCAAAGTTGTTGGTCTACAGATCACAACACCAGATACTTAATGATTATCAGTTGAGGAACGCTTTCCTAGACTAATCTCCTGGAGTGGAATATATATTGAGGAGTAAATCATATCTACTATGGACTCTTAATTGTACTCTTTACATTCAGTTTGGTAAGAGTTTAATTAGAGTTAAATAACATTTTGAGATGGAAAATGTTTTTAATACAACACCAGGAAATTTCTTATGTTAAAGAAAGTGATTTAATAATATGTTCCTGATAGAGACATTGAATTGTCTTGACCAGAGCTCTCCATGACACTTTTTCTGGGGGAAGGAGGAGAGAAGTCATCATTATATTTTTCAAGTTAAGTTGCATAACCAACTTTTCAGTGTTTTACTCTATGTGATTAATAAGCAGGTCTCAAATCCATAAACAGTACATTCTTATACCACATGTCTCTCCTTCTGTTGTCCCTGCCCTATGTGGCTCAGTGAACTCTTTCCTGGGTTATTCCCAAATAAAGACTTCCTGGAATTATGCATTTCTTCATGAGCACTCCTAACAACACTAATGAAGAAAGCCACTTCTTGTATCTTATTTGAATTCCTCCAGAGTGTTTCTGCCCAAGTAGAAACTATAGACTATTCAACACTGCAGCATCATTTGGTAATGCAAGTAACAATAGCAGATGGCAAGAATAAGTAGGGCTGAATATCATTCTGTAGGAAAGTGAAATAAGAGTCCATATTTATGGGAAAGAAATCTCAGTGAAAATTGTTCATTTAAGGAGATTTATATACTTAGATTTAGATCTGTAGTTGCAGTTAAAAAATGCTCCTGAGGGATAATACATTCAGAAGAGGTGAGAAGGGAATCTTAGGAAATGAAAAGAAATGAGACATTAAACACTTAGTGGTGGTTCTCATGTGTGCATAGCCATTTAGCTGTTTGCTCATATTCTTCTGTTTCCCAAGTGTCTGTCCTGGTTCTTTCTGAAACTTGAGACTACTAGAATGCAGATATTTTGTCTTCTTTCAATAACAATTTTCCAAGGGCTTCACACAACCTCATCAGTGAGAATTCGGGTGCCCTCCTAACAATTAAGACAAAGAAATGTTTTAGAGACAAATAGGTTTATTTTTTTTTTTTTAATGGTAGGTAGAAGATCTGATGGGGCTAAAGTTGTATATTCTCTGTTCTGAGTAAATTCTGAGTCATTAGAGAAAAACCTGAAAATTATAGACTGAAAGTTTGGTGTCCCCTAACTTATTTTATTTTAAACCTAATGCCCATAGGTCTTTGGGAGCTGATTATGTTATGAGACTGGAGACTTAATTCTCACAGATCTTGTATCTGGGAAGTTTGAGATTAAGAGTGTTTGGCCTCCCATCAAACACTGAATTTGCTATTCCCTGATCTTAAACTTTTCAAACCCCAGAACTGTGAAAAATAAACCTGTTTTTCTAAGATACCCAGTCTATAGTATTTTTGTTATAGCAGCCCAAACTAACATAGTACACATGCATATTTAGATACTTTATGCTCAGATTCCTTTACAAGCCTGCATTTACTACCTTTATGACTTTGTGGTGTTTGAATTTATCACTCAGAGCTAGCAACTAGTCTGGCAGAGACAATCCTGGAGTCTAACAAGGGGCCAGTTTGATTGAGTCATTTTGACATATTACTCTGATTCACCTTTTTGTGTGTGTAAAAAGAAATGTCAACATTTTGCTGAAAACTGAATTGCTAACTCTGTATGTTTATTTACTTTTAAAAACTGTTTATTTTTCTGTATGTAAGCCTAATGATATGTCTATAAGAAACTGAAACAAATTACAAGTTCAGTAAATTCTATAGAAAGAATCCACGAAAATGGAAAGTTTGGTGACCTAACTATAGACTTGTAATACCTATCTGTGATCTACTCCCTATACCCTTGTGTAAGAATTAGAATCAAAGTTCTCTATGTCTAGAAAACCAAACCAAGAATTAAGTAAAATGCTAAATAATTCCAGGGAAACAATTGGTCAGGTCAGCTACTTAATGCTAATTAAGGTTAGCAAAGAAATAAAGGAGAGAAACTGAATAGAAACAGCTTTGGAATGTAAAAGTGAAATATGAACATCTTGAACTCAGTATATGATCCTCTTTGCATGAATTATTGCCTGTCATTTGTAACGCACATTATTCAAAACTACTGAAAAATCTGTTATGGCTTATTACTTAATTAAAAGTAAGTTATGAGCATTTTCTTTATATAATTTATATCATTTGCAAGTCATGAATTTCCCATAATTCTGTTGGCCTTAATCATCAAAAAGTATTGCTATGCTTAAGTTCAATTGCATGCATCGTTTCTATTCTCTAGCAGATGTTACAAAAGAAACTATCACAGCTGGTGAAAATTGATATTCAAAAGTGTAGAACTTGGCAGTGAGAAGATTAATATTCTGTACTTAATGTCCTTGATTCTTGAAAACTTTAAGCTTTCTTCAGAGGAAGGCCAGTGGTTTCATTGTCTGGTTGGCAATGGGCAGATGATAATGTTCTGCTCTATTTTACTTTATTATGCACCAAAGAAGACCAGTTTGTTTCTCTAATGAGTTTGTAAGAGATGCTTGGATGCTGGCACATTAGCTGCATCTCTTGGACTGCTGTGATGACGGAGTGCAAAGTAGTTTAACAACTTGCTAAAATTATCACCATTAGAGTGAATGGCGTACTAAAAAATATACACCAGATGTTTAAAATGGTTAGATTGAGAAGAAAACATACACTTAATTTACGTTTAGTGCTAAGTACAAATTTTAATTTATTCTGATTAACTACATTATAGTCCATCTATAATGCCATATGAAGGAGTTATAGAAAGGTTATAAAAGGAGTCATACTCAAGAGATGACAGTTTACTGGAAGAGGAGTTTCATACCCAGGGTCCATATTGCTCAGAAGTGTTCAAATGTTACTTGTCCAGAATGTGTCATTGAATTACAGGACATGTCTGGAAAGTAGATTAACTCCTTAATTACAACCATGTGCCAACATTAATCCCACCACAGACCAAATAAATTGCCCTAATTTATTAATATATTCAAATATATACTTGCTATAGTCAGGTGATCATGCAAAAGCAGAAACATTTTTTAATTAATTTTTTGTTTTTAATTTTCTTATCTATTTATGCATACAATAATTGGAGAGTAGGCCAGAGATGTAGGGAGTGTGAGATTTTATCAGAGATAGAGTGGAGAGCAGAACAGGTAGATATACTGAAATACACTGCTGAGAGAAACAGCAGGTGAGACAGGAGAGGTCTGTTCTCTATGTGGGTCAGCTCACTGTCTTGGGGTTAAACTCAGGACAGTGACTGGCAGTGTCTTGATAGCTCTAAGACTTAACCCCTTCACCACCAGGAAGATTGGTATAAACAGAATTTTTTGATAAGAAAATCTATTTTATCTAATGATTTCCTGTAGATGGATTGGAACTTATCAGTGCTGTTGAGAAATGTTCAACAGTTCTAGCATAAATCCTGGTACGCATTAGAGTGCTATGAAACAGTCACTGAAATTGACATCATAATTTAGCATCATTCTGAGAATATTAAGATTCAGGGAGAAGTTTGTTAGAAACCCCAGCATATTAAAAATTTCTTCAAATCCAGATATTATATAATCTCGGGGAGTCTTTTGGAAAACTCTGTCTCTCAGAGTACATTTGTAATATCCATTGCTTGCAATCAGGTATTTATTTTATTGTCAAGATTTTTAAAACAAGAATTTTTAATCCAAAAATTTGGATTTTTATCATCCATTTAGTATGATATATTTCAAGTGACTCTGAGAATGCCAGACCTCTTTAGACATAATATACAGTATGATGCCCATCTTTCCCACTTCGTCCTTTCCCATGGTGCTTTCGTTGGCCTAATGTAAGCTTCAATTGCCAAGGTCATCCCTTAATACTTGTTAGCTGGTTAGAGAATACAAATAGATACCTCATGTTTCAATACTTAATCTATCAAGCAAGGTGGAAAATTCTTAGATTAAAAAAATGTTTTATTCTCCTAATTTGACAAATAGACCTTTATAACATCCCAGATGGCTAAATTAAAATTCGGGCTTCACTAAGTTCTGGGGTGGAATGCAGTGCCATTGAGAGAGCCAGTCTTCAGCTGATGGTTTGTATTCTGTCAGCCTCTACTCTGCTTGTCACCCTATTGCACTTGAACAAGATCTAGCCACTGCAAACAGACACCTCATGCTTCTGCAGATCGAGGGGTGCTCACATGAGTAGGCAGCTGCCCCAACCCTCAACAGCACTAAGGAACAGAAGATATTCATACAACTGTGGAAGCAGTTCAGACTCATTTGGCAGCGAATTCTAGGTCCAGGGTTCCTAGAATATGAATTTTTGGCTTCTTGAAGAAGCCAGACCTCACATTACCAGTGGGTATGACCTCTCGGCTGTACAGGTTCTTCACCCACTGGCTACAAATGCAGTAAAGTGGGAGGGTGTGGGCAGAAAGCAGTACTGTCGGTGACCCTTGTTAATGAGACTAAATTTTCTTTGGAGCCTGATTCTTGGAATTCAGGATCTTACAAAAATGATAACCTGAATGATAGAAAAACAACTTAGAGTGTTACATGAGATGGGAATACATTAATTTTTAGAAATTTTCAGAATTTTTTTGAAATGTATCATTTATGACGCATCTGAACTCTGCAGGTGTTTGAGCTTGAGGTCACTGGTTCGGTCACCTTCTGCT
Source organism: Condylura cristata (assembly GCF_000260355.1). Classification (NCBI taxonomy): domain Eukaryota; kingdom Metazoa; phylum Chordata; class Mammalia; order Eulipotyphla; family Talpidae; genus Condylura; species Condylura cristata. The sequence goes on along the minus strand of NW_004567103.1, from coordinate 71,788,675 downwards.
GTAGCAGCTCATGAATATTTACTTAATTGCAGACATTAAGATTTATGGAAAACATTCAATTATTTCAATGGGAGTATAAAAAATTAGAATTCATCAAAACATATTTTAGGAAAGTACCATTAAAGATAAGCATTCTTAAATTTTCTGGATTTAGATCACTTTATATTATTAAATAATGATCTCCAAAAAGAGGTCTCATTTATATGAGTTATATATATGTATATATATATATATATATATCACTGTTTGTTGTACTCAGAATATAAACCGAGGTATTGAAAAGGCTTTATTAATTTATTTTAAAAACACTAAAATAAACTCCCTTAAATCTAACATTAGTTATGTTTTCATAAGAAATACATATTTTAAAAGTAAAAAAATAGTTTTGAAAAGTAACATTATTGTTAGAAATATGAAGAACAGAAGTTCAAAATTTTAAATATATTTAAAGAAATGTATACTTTGTAATAAAATAGCAACACAGCAGAATAAATATATCCACAACACTAAAAATCTACATAGCATTGTTTTACATTTTTGCAAATTTATTTTACATTCAGACATAGAATATAGTAGAATTCTCACATCTACTTTGCATTCTGTTTTTTGAGATACGTTGTTGACATATGAAGAAAATCCAGTCTTACACAGATAATGCAAGTAGTAAAAGGAAGAGTACTTTAGCAATCCTATTTTAAGATAACTTTTAATTACTGTATCAAAACTTGACAAGTGGTAGATTGTCAAAGTTTAGTTGCAGTGTGTTATCTAAAATCATAATGTACTTTTCATACTCTTACATTAAAACCCATTGCCTCTCAGGCATTTTGAATAAATCATTAATCCATGCACTGTTTTTGTAACATTATGCAATGGTTATCTGTCACATATTTGATCACTTAGGGAATTCCCAGCTTATGGTGGAAGATTAAAGTTTTCTAGAACTTTCACTTGACAATTTAAATTTATTTATTAGAAATGAATACTGTTAATTTTACTTGCAGTTACAGACTACATTTTGAAATTTTCTGCTGAACAATCAAGTTTGTTTGACCATAGATTGTCTACAAAATGTTCTTTATTTAAAGATTTATTTTTAATTTATGTATGTATATAATAACAGGGTATATAGACCAGAGGGGTAGTGGGTAAAAGAATTCTGCTGAGAGAGTGGGGAGCAGAACAGGCAGATCTACTGCAATACACTGCTGAGGGGAGCAGCCAGGAGACAGGAGAGGCCTGCTGTGCCATGTGGTGTAGCCCCTTTGCCAGGGATCAAACTCATGCTGCAATGGCTGTCAGTAGCTTGATAGTACCGAGGCTTTAGCCCCCACACCACCAGGAAGGCCCTACAAAATGTTCTTTAGGGTAAGTATGTCATTTCACCTATGTTACTAAGTATATCATTTCAGTAAATGTCACTTCATGATTAAAGAAACTTGTCTAGTTCACAACTTCATCACACAAGTGCCTTTTCCTAAGAAAAGCACAAACATGTTACATGTGCTTTCACATGCAGAAGGTAGAATATTATAAAGATGTATAGTGAAGTGTGTAAGGGTCTACAATATAATGGATGGCAGTATAATTTTGTGCCACTTACAGACTCTTTCTCAATCTTTTGGGAAGATTTAAATAAGAAGATCGTATGAGCAGATGTATTTTAGATACCAGCAGTTTTACCACCATTGCTTTTGCATCATCATTTCAAATGTCAGAAATTTTAAAAGTCAATAACATCTTTATTATGACAATGCAAATAGTTTTCACCTGTAGGCCCTATGGAAGTTTTTCAAGGACTCCAGGTGTTCACTAATCACACTTTGAAAGCAACCACCATAAAAGTGGAATCCAGAACCACTTGAAAGGAGGAGGAAAGAAGTGAAATAAATGAAAATGTGTTTTTCTCTTAGGTTTCCAGCTCAGTGGTAATAAATTGATGATACACGTTTAGAGGATTTTTTGAAAGAATGGTACCTAACCTCTTTTGTCAAGTCATTACAATTCTTGTAAGTTCTTCACCCTTAGAGTATGATTTTCACTCTACACCCAAACCATTTTGACTGGTTTGAATTTGTTGTGTTAGTACATATTCTTATCATGCATTTGCAATCCTTCTGTGTAAATACAGCTCCGAAGTTGCTCTTATATTTTCTGTTTTTTGGTTTCTTTAAGCTTTTCTGAAATTTACTTTGTTCGCCATTAACCAGACTTTCCCCCTGGATTCTTTTCTCTTTATTCCAGGTCTCATTTAAATCATCAGACCTGGAGGTAACTATTTGGTGATCTCAGGCTTTTACTTGTCAAAGCCTGCTCCCTTGTGTTTGCCTTTCCTCTAGGTTCCAGTGGCACTTGCTTTTCCCAGCCTCCCAAGATAAACATCAGAGCCAATTGAACTTGATCAGATTGTATGAGAATGCCAGATATTTCACTAGAAGTGTTCCTTTATTTACTCCTGCAAGGTCTGCCTTAGTTCAAAACTCTGGGTTAAAACACAGACACTTGAGTTATATTCAAGAGCTTAAAACTGTTACTTGTATTTTCTTTGTTCTATTTTTTGAGCCTTGCCATTAGGATCTTAGAGCACAGTTACATAAGGGCCTAAATGTTGAGGTGAGTAAACACTCTTAAAATTTATAAATATTAAAAAAAAAATTATAAATATTTAATTGTTTGATTTCTAGTGTGATTAAATTATTAGAATCCCAACATCCTTCTCATAAGTGTTAATAGCATTTACCTTATTGAATGGACATATAGGAAAATAATACACAAAATTCTTGCATCACAGTCTATGGTCATACTCATTCTCAATAAATTATTTTCTTGACATTAATCTTTCTAAGTGTTCCTATCTCATTTGTACTCCTTTTTCTCTTAAATCTTTGTGGTTCTAAATGTAAGTTTTTCTCTAGAACTTGGTATTCACGTAACGATACAAGAAAGAAACTCTTCTCAGAAAAGCCAGTTCCCTCAATAAGCTTCATGTATTCTCCATGTCTTTCTAATGTCATATTGCAGCCTGTTCCTATATGTTTAATTATGTACTCAATATTACCATCTTTAGACATAATGTTAAAGTACTCTAACATTTGGGAAAATACCACACTTTTAGGCTATTATTAGATATCTACAGAATATGTGCAGGATATATTATATCAACAATTTGAAAATATAGTTATGATTTCAATATTTATAAAGTCTGTGCCAGTGTTGTCATATAGATCTTTTAAAAACTCATTTTGATTTACATTATGTTATCTTAAAATATAAACACAAGACATTTTTCATAGTACCCATGTAGATCTCATCAAAATATGCTATTCAATAAAAAAAAAACTAGCTGTCAGTATTAGATTGCTATATTAAATTTACATATGGAGTGTTCTACATACTGAGCAATTATTCTGAAATTCTGTCTTTATTGAGAAAAGATGAAAATGTTCACTTTTGATTAAGCTAAATTGCCTATTTCAAGAACCTTCCAATTAATTATAATTCAAATAGAGATTTTTCATTAGAGTTCAGAAGAGGCTAAATTTAAGTACATTAGTAAATTAACAAGATTAAAATTTCAACCATGTGCAATACTACGGGCAGGCCTGATTTTTGAAAAGACAACTTTGTAAAACTTTGAAAAATTAAGTTTAAATAATTTGAAAATTATTTTCCCAGAAGTTCTGCATATAACTTAGTTACCTCTCAAAACAAAGACTTTCTTGATGGCATGTCTTGTATATCACAGAGAATTTCAGCTTCTCGTATGACAAGGCAGTCATAGATTATACATAAACAGATGAATATACCTACTTCTAGACAGGCAATGTCTAGATCTGACCCATAGGCTTAGTTTTCCAAACCTTGATGAGCTCTATAAAGAAGTTTTTCAGAAATTATAAAGATGGTGTTAAAATCTGAGATCATATAAATAAAATAGCTCCTGTTAACCCTTTCACACTCCAAAGGTACTGAAAAAGACTATCTCTAAAAATAGATAGTGTGGGTTTTTCTGGGCTAGTGGAAGTAGTATTCTATGAGCTTACTCATAAATTTCTTTCTATATTCAAAACTGCTGGCTATTTTAATTAATATAGGCCAGGTTTGCAACTCTAATTCATATGTTCAGCAAGAAGTTTGTGTTCTAAGAGTAGAGATGATTGTACAAATTCTCCTGCTCAAATTATATTCATAAGCACAGTACTGAATACATTTAAATGTATCATTTGTATTTAGAAAACTTGTAATATGCTAATATACAATGTAAATCACCAGGTAACAGTGTAGATCTATTTCCCCAAATACTGTAATCATAGAACCCCTCCCCCACTGAGTTGTCCAAGACAATATTAATATATGGAACACAGTTTGATAAATGCCGGCATCAAATAGCATTTTGGGTAGTTTCTGGTTTCAGTATGTCAAAAGCACTTTTATTTATTTATTTTTGGCAACCTATTCAAGTTGCTAATTCAGGCAATTTTAGCTCCATTTACTTCTGTCCAGTTTTGCTGCCCCTACCCTAATATAAGTTGCCAATTTCTTGAAACTGGTCTATTAGCAAAAGTCACCAAAGGGAGATTGCATGTTTGCTCTAATTCCTTTCAACCCTTTTTCCATTGTACGGGGAATAATCATTGTTTGGGGGGTGGGGGGGATCTGCTCATATAATCTCCTTGTTTAAATCTTCTGAGAGACCAAAGCCGTTAACATAGTTCACCAGACATTCCATACTTAGATTTCTGCTTTTGTTTTGTCTTATATTATACCACTTCTTGTTTGCTAGCTGCACTGGCCATCTGTCAGGTCTTCTAATATGCCATCATGGGGTCTTTGCAGATGATTTTCTCATTATCTGGAATGGTGGTGGTTCTCTTGAGTGCTCCTGTATAAATTGTGTGTTTTTTAAATTTTATTGTTATAATTTTGTTTTATAATGATGTAATAGTTCAGATGCACAGCATTATAAACTAACATCTGTATATACTACTGTATTATGTTCACCACCGAAAGTCTAATTCCATCCTTCAGCTTTTACCTAATTCACCCACCCCCTCCTGAAATCCTTACGGATAGTACTGACTTCATTTTATAATCTAAAAATTTGTTTTTCATTTCATTTCATTTATTTATTCTTTGTGTACTACATGAATGATAGTATATGCTTTCTTTTTGTATAACTTATTTTACTTAGTGTAACACCTTCTAGTTTTCTAGTTTTATCTATATTAACAGCATTCTCATTGTGACTGGTCATCTGGAATAGACTTTCCAGCTGAAAGAATCAATAGCCTACAAATGATAACTGTTTCTCTCTTCAGCCTCCATTTGGAGACTTCTCCACTCAACTGCACTCCTCAGAACCACCACTTCTATATTGATTATGTTTCAGAATAGTGAGAACTGCTGACAGTGAGGAGAGGAAAAGAGAATATGTCATAGCCATTCGTCTGATACAGGGTAGGTTTTCTGAAGTAAAAATTTTATTTCATAACAATGGGTATAAAACCACTGCCTTGTGCTTAGGTTCTAGCAGACAGCCTGATGCAGTACAAGGAGTTGGGAGTTCCTAAGGGACAGTTCTAGGTGAAATCAATGACAGTATGTTTTCTCCCACTTGGGACTGAGAAGTGACCCCCAACAATATGCCTTGCAACTTACAGTTTTTTATTTAGTTCTCTGTTGCATTAATAAATGCTCATTTTTTTCTGTTTCAGTGGGTCTGTTAGAATAAATAATAAGAGTTCAGACTAATGAGCAGAATTCTTTACCTATATTTTCTTTTTAATTTCTTTTTCATTTTTTAAATCAGACCAAAGTTACACATCTAGTAAGTTGTAGATCTGGGCTAAAACTCAGGGGAGATTATCTCCAGAGTCTAAACTCACTCCTATGTCTCTGACCCAGTGCACAAGCAATCCAAAGTCCCTGGTGCCAAAGGGAACATATGCTGATCATTGAATATGCTGGAGTGTGGTGGATGAGCCAGAGACTCGGCAATGAGCATTACCCAACCCTTACCCTGAAGGTACTTCATGCAGCACCTGCTTCCATGAGTTCCAATCATCATATATTTATTTTTTTTTAGGAGGAATTTTCAGAAACCCTGGTGGGGATTAATTAATTCCAATTAATGAAGTTAGGGAATATTCAACTTCATTAGAAGAAAGAACAACTGAGCTGAGTCTGTAGAGGATTTTAAGAAACAGAAACAGAAGCATGGCCTTTGGCCAGGGAAGAGCACCAGACCTGCAGCCCCTAGTACAGTTCAGGGAATGTGAGTTGCAAAGTCCAACCAGTTACAGCCCCCGGAACCATTGCAGAGTGAAAATATACAAGTGTGTCGATAAGCTGGAACTTGAGACAGAGAGGACAGGGGAGAATCCTTTTCAGGTGTGGATGACAGGTATAGGAGCACTATGCCAAGAAAAACTGGGGGACGGGAGGTGATGAGATTAGTTTCAGACATGCTTAGTTTAAGGGTCTTGATGTTTTAGTAGCATTTTCCAAGCAAGAATTGGATGTCAAGGTCTGAAGCATAAAAGAATATTCAGTAAAGTCCATATTGAGGTTAACTAAAAGTCGGAAAATAGGTCAGCTGATACTAACTTCTATAATAAAAGTAATAAAAATTAAATATTGAATTAACTATTTTCATACACACTGTACATACATACATACAGGTTTACACATTGCATATAAAAATATTTACTTAAATGCATATGTAGTTATATAGATGCACACATTGAGAATAGGGACTGAGATCAGTAGCAAGTTGGGGTACAGTTCTGAAATGGAACTCACCCATTATTTTATCAGTATCTTACAATATAAAATAAAGAACTCTTACTAAAATATAATGAAATTGGAAATAGAGGTGCAGTGATACTCCTTGAGAGAAATAATGGTTGTGATAAATGATGATGATCCAGAAAACAAGTAGCTTCCATTGATATGGAACTGTTATTTCACATGTTTTTTCTTTTTCCACTTCAATGTATACATGTACACAACATACTATATTTTTCAGATTCATAAATCTTACTAAATAAGGAAGGTAAAATGTGCCCTATTAGTTTTTGGAATAGAGAACATTCACTGGGACCCTCCTTGAGAGGTGAGTAGCAAATCACTAGGATTGAGGGAACCAAGATTGAATTTGAAGTTGCAAAGTGCTAAAGGAGAAATGACATTGTTCCTCATGAAGTTTCTCCTTTCCTGCCTTGTGCAACATGAAAATACAATATGATTATCCTGGCATGATAATCATATCTAGAAGTAGAATGATGTTTCCAGAATTCCCAAAACAGTACTTTCTCAGACTCTCCTCAATTCTATGATTTTAGGGATAAAGTTGAGATTTCATTCATGCTGATAGTTTTTTGTACTTGCTAATGTTTGACTAAGAGTAAAGCTACATATTTCCCAAGGGGCTTATAATGTTAACAAATAGAAGAGATATAGCGAGTGAAAATCTACTTCCTAACTATCTCCTCAAGAATATAATATCCACACAATCTCATAACAAATAAAATTGAGTTAATTATTGTTCTTTGGTGTTTACCAACTTTGTGTTCGTGACCATAACTTGTTTTATTTTTTTATTTGCACAGAATCATACTTGATATTTTTATTATTTTCTTTTCAAGAAAAAATATGTTATTCTAGATTATGTATTTTCTGCTTATTTAATGGCATTTTTTATTGATGTGGTTTTGGTTTACAACACCAGATATCTTTGGGGGCCACAGACTCACACCTCTTCCTATCTATGTTAATACACCAAGCCACTAAAAAGCAGCCACAGTCCATCACTATAGGGACCTCCTCCCCCTGCCCATCTGGTCGCTTCCATCCTGAAGTCATATTTTTAGGATTTGTTTTAGTTTTGTCTGCTCCTTTGTTTTGTTTCTCTATGTTCTATACCTGAGTGAAATCATATGCATTCGTTTTTCCCTTTTGGACTTACTTTACATACCATTATCCATTCCCGTTCCATCCATGTGGTAACAAGATTTCCTATTTTTGTTGCTGAGTAATCTTCTATCATGTATATATACCCATATCTTTATTGTTGAAAGTCCTGTAGCTTTTTAAATCATTGTTGAGTCACTCTGTAGATAGTATGATGTAGATTAATCATGATTTGTATAAGAGGGTATGCTGACTTAGTGCCTATAGTTAACAATACAGTGTTGTGTGCTTACAATTTTTTTAAGTGGGCATACCTTGAAGTTTTACAGCCACAACCCACCACCACTACACACATACCTAGGTAGGCTGAGGAAGCTTTTAGAGATAACTCAGATAGCTGTTACCTGAATGCAGTGATGATATCATGGTTTATTATGCACATGTCAAACATGCCATATGCATATATTAAAATTATCTAATTGTATGCATTAGACATCCATTTTTTTCATATTAATTATAACTCAGAAAAACTGTAAAAACATAAAGTTCCCAACTTGGAACAACATTATCACTAATACATGTGCACCCCTTAAATACATCCTTAGTATGGAATGTTTTTGTATTTTGGTTTCCTCAAATCATTGACTATATGGAAAACCACTTAATGTTCAAAAAGAAAACATTTTCTCCTTTATTGTCTCCATCACTACATGTATAACACTGATTGTGAAAGTGAAGGAACAACTTTTTTTTTTTCCTGTGTGGATCATGTAGAGAAAATGCTTGAGCAAATCAAGAGCAAAAGATACTCATTTAAAAAAAAAATCAAACAAATCAATGGTAATTTGAGATTCACCAGAAGAAATAAACTGATCAGAATATAAGATCAGCATAATCACCAGCTGAGCCTGGATGCTGGTATTACAGACTGCTAGAATGAGTCCAGATAAAATGTATTTTCTGGCCATTTGTGATTTAACCACTAACATTCCAAAGAAACCCATACATAGCAACTCAGAGCAAGCTATTCTGGGTATTTTATGGTATAGTGACTTTTCAGAACTTCCTTTGATAGATGGTATAGAATCCAAAAAGCCAGATTTAATTTTGTTTTATATTGATGACAATTCACATTTTTTTTAAAAAAAATCCATTCATAATTGTGATAGAAAGTAAGATAATTTAAATATTTTAGTAGGGGAATAGAACTTTTTAAAATATAATTTATTTTTCCATCAGAAGATAATGGTAGTGGTGGCAATAATGTGATGAATAGGCCAATCTTCTGTGTGAAGTTTATCCATGTAGGGTATGAGGATTCCCAGTGAGTAATAGATAAGAGTGTATATGGTCTAAAAGTTGTTGTTCAAAGGAATTATGCATGTTTTGATTACAAAGGAAGAATTTCTTTGGAGAAAAAATAATTTCAGGATATTTTATATTATGCAAATTTTATATGCAAACATGGCATAAAATTGAACCTTTATTCACATTTATGTTTCTGGTCAGTTTATAGCTAATTATCTAAAGGATTTATTTTGAATCTGAATGTGAGATACATAGAGTAGTGATAGGTAATAATTACTCATATGATTATATGAATCCTGATTTTTTTTAATGGATAATGACACTTAATATGAGATCTACCCTTTTAACAAATGTGTAATTCACAATACAGCACCTTTTATTTTACTGAAAGATTTATTTATTTTACATACAAGATCTGGAGTGTAGACCTTAAATATGTGTGTGGTGGGGGAAGAGGGTGAGAACATTTGCCAGAGATAGTGTGAGGAGCAGAACAGGCAGATCTACTGAAATACAGGGCAGTGGGAGGGACAGGAGTGGACTGCTGTGCCATGTGGGTTAGCTCTCTCGATGGGGATCTAACTGGAGCCATAGTGCTGATAGTGCTGAGATTTAACCCCAAGGCCACCAGGGAGGTCCACAATACAGTATCTTTAAAAGCACAGTGTTGCATAGCAGATCTCCTGAATTTATTCATCTACCATATATGAAATTTTATTCCAGTTCCTTTCTTCCTGTTGTCCCTGGAAAATAGTACTGCATTTCGTGCTTCTAAGTTTTACTGTTTTAGATGGCTTAGCTAAGTGGACTCAGGCACTGTTTGTCCTTCTGTGGTAGATTAGTCTGTTTAGCTTTTCTTCTCAGGTTTTCTCCATGTTGTCACATACGGTAGGATATTCTTTCAATACCGAATATTCCATTGCATGAGCATAGAATATATTCTTTTATCCATTCATCTATCAACGGACATTTCTTTTTTTCTTTTTTCTTCTTCTTTTTTTTTTTTTTCTGCATCTTTGTTATAGGGAATAATGCTGCAGTGAACCTGGGAAGAGTTTTTATACTGACAAAGATTATTACAAGAATGTATTATTCTTCAGCAGATAGGCTGTTTTTAATTTGAGTGTATACAATGCATAATAATACTGTGAAGTAAAGCTCCTACTTCTTAATAGAATAATTAACCTTACACTTGACCCTTGAAGGATTCTCATATCTGTCTCTTTCTCTGCCTGCTCCCTCCTTCCTGTTCCTCCTTATTCCCTCTCAAATACACACACACACACACACACACACACACACAAAACATTTGTACACAGAGGAAATACTGAATTTTTAAAATCTTTCCCTGGTTTTAAAATGAAAGAAGAAGTAAGGATGAAGAGGGAGAAAGAGAAAGAAAACACATTCACCTCTTTTTTTTTTTTTTTAAATTCTGAATTAACTACTGCAAAAGACTTTTAGGAGCAGTAGGGGTAACCAGCTTGTTCACAGGAATATTTCTGACTTTATATAAACATCAGAACTAGAGGAAGTATAGAAGCCCAAGTCAACTATTCAGTTCTACTTACATGATTCTAAGAATATTTTTAGCTACTGCTTTCTATTGCCCTACTCGAAATTTTTGGCTAAATGGACTGTTACTTGCTATCATAGGGCTACAAGTTTAGATGCAGAGTTGGCCAAAATGTCTTAGTTGTTAACAACTGTCTCATCCCAGGCTGCTGGCAGCCAGCTGCTACGTTGGCCACAGCTTCAAACCAAAACCTTCATTCTATGCTGCATGAAATTATGTCACTGTTCTTGTAAAAAATATATATGCATATATTTTTGTCTTCCCAACTTTCAGTGTCACTTGAAAGAAAGGTAAACCATTTAATAGTGACAACTTGGCCAAGAAAAAAATTTTTTTAAGAAAATGAATTTAACTGTTCTAGAATATTACTGTACAACTCCATTAATTTTCTGTTTTATGCATTCTACGTGTCATGATTATTACTTGAATTTATTAAGCAATCAGTGTTGTTTTATCCTTGTAAAATCCGAAAGTGTTATTTTTCTTTTTTCCTTTTAAGAGTATTACTTCTAATCTGGTCTTGACCTGAGCTACTCTTTGCACTTCAGTAAGGAAGACGAAAGCATTTCCTTGATTAGGTGTATCCAACCTCAGTCCCTATTTTTACATCATGTACAACTGCATACCTAATACTGCAACAGAAAGAAGACTTCTTTTGTTAACTTGTAGAATGGATTCCAATCCCAGTTAAGCAGGGCTGACTAGCAGCAAAATGATTGATTTAACTTTTGAAAATTCCTTTTCCTTCCATCTTGCAAGTATTTCCCAGGGTTCAACATCCTTACCCACCAAATTCCTGCCATAGATCTGTGACTCCAGGAGCCTCTCACCATCTACATCTTATTTAAGCACTGCCCCAACACCACTATCACATCAGCCAAACTACTTGAATTAAATTGTACTAAGAAGTAAGTAGTGGGTAAATAGTAAAAGGCACATCGGCTAGGGCAATTAGCCTTGCAAAAGAAAAATATATATATACTAATTCAAACTAGATAAAGAAAAGGTATATGAACCAAATGGAAAGTTTGAGCTTTAGAGTCAGTAATACTGAAGTGTTTTGCCCTTGTATGTTCCTCATTTTCCTTCAGTGAAAAGATTTAATAGTAGGCCTTACTGGTGATGCAGAGGTTAAGTCTCAGCACTATGAAATTATCGCCAGTTACTGTGATGAGTTCCACTCAAAGCCAGGGAAGTAACCCACATAGCACAGCAGACCTCTCCTGTCTCCCCTTCCTTAACCCCCTTCCACCGCGCCCCTCAGCAGTATATTGCTGTCAATCTGCCTGTTCTACTCCCTATCATGTCTCTAGTGAATTCGCTCACACCTGCACCCCAGGTCTTGTTTGCATAAATAAATAAATTGTTTACTAAAAAAGACTTAACGGGCCCTCCCTGGTGGCACAGTGGTTAAAGCACAGCACTAAGAAGCTAAAGCCACTTCAGCATGAGTTTGATCCCCAGCCCCGGAGGTGACCCACATGGATGGCAGACTTCTCCTGGCCTACCTGCTGCTCCCCTCAGCAGTGTACTTCAACAGTACACTCTGTCTCTGGTGAGTTCTCTCACTGCCCTGTACCTCTGTCCTGTAACCCCAGCTCTGTATGCATAAATAAATAAAATCTTTAAAACAAAACACACACACAAAAGATTTAACAGTGGGTACTTTTTGAAAATTCAGGCTTGATAAAAATAGATGATGTATTTAAAGTTTTAAGCTTAGTGTCCAAGTCAAGAGTTAATAAATAACACAGGAAATTAGCATTCAAAAAAAAAGGTACAATTTTAGATGCTCTGGCAATAAGGAAGATGTCTTTGAACAGCTGTTTGTTGCTTTCATGTTTCATCTACCATATTCCTCAAACCTCCCTTGTTTCTCTGGAAAATAAAGAATTATAGGAAGTTAGCCAAATTCAGTGATTTCCTTTAAAGTTTCAAAAATTGCTTTCCATAACAGCTTGTAGAATAAATCTTATTATTTTGGCCACAAAGATGCAGGTTAAATGTCAGCGAGAGATTAACTTTCTTATATGTCATCAGAGAACATTCTGAAGCTAATAACCCATAATGCAGCTATGTCTGGCTTCTCTTCTAAGAGTTGCTTCCTTCTGCTTCCCCTACTATTGACACTTCACACACTTGAGCAGTAAGATAAGTGAGAGAGCTCATGACTCCAGCTTCCACCAAAAGGAAAATCCATTATCGTCTTCAAATAAAAGAATGTCTGGTGGTAAAGGTCAACTCATGAGTCCAGTTTTAACTTTGGCTTGTGGATCAGAGAGAAACAAAGTTACACAGATGTGAGGCAAATTGCTGATGCATTTAAAGTGTGAAATCTTATAAAAGGCAGAAAATGGTAACATAATAGAAATGGTATGCCCTGCTCCTAATTTTTTTTTTTTCATGTTGAATAGCATGTTTAAGAAGACTGATACCGACATTCAGGGAATGCTACCGAAAGCTACCATTGGGTATTAAACCCTCTGCATCATTTGCAAAATGATCTTGTTAAATTGCATCTTCACATTTCATAATACCTTATCCATTTTAATATGGAATGATCTGCTTAGTAATTAAATTTGATGGCATGACGTTTTGAGTTTAAAACGTTACTCTTAAATAAATTGAACAATAGTGGATCATTTTACTATGAGAAATCAATCTTGATTAAGCAAGATGCATGAAAAGAGGGCATTCACTATTAAATTTTTAAATCTGTGGTTAACAGAAAGTTACTAACTTAATCTCTACTATTGAAAAGAGTTTAAAATTATTATTCTACTTCATAGCCTTATTAAATAGAGCATGGCATACTGAATGTAATGAATAGAACATTTTCTGATGACTGGACCCTTTATCTTTTCTATCACCTTCCATATCATCATTTTTACCTAAGAATACAGTGAACGTGAAGATCCCCAAGATGTAGGAGAGAGTATCATATTAACTGTAAAATATTGCTCATAATTTGCTCTTTTGAAAAATAAGTACATACTGCCAGTTTTTTTCTGTTGCCTTTACTTCTGGAGGTTAAGTAAAGAAAATGAAGATAGTATAGTATTTATGTGAGATTTTATAAAGATTTATTTATGCATACAGAACTAGGGTACAGGCCAGAGGCACAGGTACAGTGAGAGGATTCATCAGAGACAGTGTGGGGAGTAAAACAGGCAGAACTGACAAAGAACACTGCTGAGGCGTGCTGTGGGAGGGTCAGCGGGCGGCTCAGGAGAGTTTGCCTCACCATGTGGGTCACCTCCCAGGTGGGGAACAAACTTATGCTGAAATGGCTTTAACTTCTTAGTGCTGTGCTTTAACCCGCTGCACCACCAGGGAAGACCCATTTATGTGAGATTTTATAAATTGTGACTTCAGTTTGTACCCTTATCAGAAATGAGTCTGTGATAATGTGATATATGGACAAAAATAAATATCTTTACTTCCTGTTTTCCATGATCTGGTTTAGCAGAGTAAAAGCAGAATGGTAGTCTCATTTTCATTAGGAAACATTTATTAAACATAACTTTATCATCTCCACTTTATCATCCTTACTTGTATATTTTTATATTTTACTTTAATATCAGTAATATCTTTAATCTACATTTTACTTCTATAGTAATTTTTGTAGCTACTATTTATTAAACAAAGAGGCAGTTTGTCCTCCTTAGCTTTGTAGCCATGGATTTTATGATTTAGTGTCATGATGGATACATTTTCTCCAATCATCCAGAATTTCAAATCTCCTATCTTTCCCACAAACAGTACACATTGAATAATCGCTATTCAAATCACTCAATTTCTCTTTTCTCTAACTTTGAAGTCCTATGAGTACTTTAATAACAATGTTCTATGCCATCTTTGCCAAAAATGCTGCCCTGTGAGCATCTCCATACCAAATAATATTGAATGTATCTATGAATTTCTGTGAAATAACATTATGCTCTCTATTACACATTACTTCTGTGTGTAATGATTGATTGCTTATCTCTCTCTATGCCAATAGTAAGCAGAATCCTTAGTGCTGCGCTAAGTACTATGTATTCAAAATGTTAATCTAACCAGCTAGTAATATTTTCTATTTAGTAGCCAGTGCGGAAAATGCGTGCACACACACACACAAAACAGTGCATATAGCATTTTAAGTTAAATAATACCCCCCAAAATATGAAAAGTGCATTTCCTATAGCCAAGCCATAAGAAGGAAGCCACTTTAGTTTTTGTTTGTCTCTTTAGAAGCTGCTGTCTTCTGATCCCAGCTACTACAGCCAGCCACTTTAACTACTGGCAGGGATTTAGAGCTTAACTCCATTCATCCCTCACCCAAAATAGTTCCAACTAGGGAAAGTTATCTGGGATTTATTCTCCCAGCCTTTAGAGTTTTTCACAAAAATAGCCACTTCTAAGGGTAAATAATCCATCCCCCAAAGGGCTGTCTTGGGAGGACTCAAGAGTTAGTCATTCTGAAGGGAAACTCATCCTTCATTAACTATCCAGTCATGGGTTCAAGAGCCTGCCAAGTGGTCCCCAAAGTCCAGTGTCCTACCAACTTATCCAAATGTCTCTTCACTCCATAATATTCTGAGTAGTGGATACTAAAGTAATCAAAAGGGGCTATGCACATGATTCTTATCAGAAGAAAGTTCTATTTCATTATGTCTTTGATAGTTATACTTGGTCAAAACATGTGTCTCAGCTTTTAAATGACACACTTGACAGAACTGACACAATTAAAATTCTACCACTTTTCAAACCAACTACCTTCATTTGCAAATTTTGTTTTTATACATTATTTCCTACATTAAAAAAAACAACAGTGTTTCTAGTGAATCACATTTTGATTTAGATTTATTTTCATTTTACCTGTTTTAACTTTTCAAACAGTTTTTGCTTCCAATCAGTCACAAAATTAAAGCAAGATTTTAAAATTGGTAGTTGCAGTTTGAGTAGACATGTATCAAAAAAGTTAAGTTTTTAAAGTGACAACACTTTCAAGCTCAGTTAATACACCCTCTCATTTTGAAAGTAATGGATAGCTCTCAGATTCAGTATTCAGAAGGAGCTTTCCTAAGTTTCTTTCTTAGAGTCAGAGAGATGGACCACAACCTGGCTCCCTAACCACCAAGTAAGTCAGCTTTGTATTGCAGCAAATCTAAATTCTGTCTCACATTTAAAAATGAATTTAGGTCTAGATATATTAATCAGGATTCCCGGTCAAAATTTTGTTCCTTTGCAGTTTTAAAACGATTTCCTACCTCTGATTCTTCTTTTGTCTTTTTTCTTATACTCCCAAATGCATGGGCAACTTATACAATATGCACTTTCTTTCATGTAGTTCTTTATCACCAGTTATAATTACCATTACATCAATAAATCCTCTCATTGAGCTGCACTCTGGAAAAAAACCCTGGGCAACATAAATATCTGATTCATTTATTTATAAAATAAATTTTTACAATTGGAAGACTTCTGAAGTGATCATTCTGTTATAAAAGGCCTGTGAGTAGGGGCAATTTTAAAAATGGATTTACTTTATATCCAGAGTTGTGATTTCTCATTAACTTTCTCATAAAGATAATTTTTAATTCAGCCACAATTTTTGAGAGCCTGCAATGTACCTTGGCCTTAGGATTTAGAAATTAATATACCCAGTGGTTACCCTTGAGAGGTTCCAATCATCGAGTCCTTATATTAATCTAAGGTCTGTGAACTATCTGAAATGGTAGGAAAGTATGTGATAGTATGTCTGTTCTTTTTTATTCCCGTACTTAGCAGTCATAATTTTTCATTAAACTCTCCAAGGATTTAAATTTTTTTAAAAAGGGAAATATTAATGCAGGCCAACACTTGCTCAAATTAGGCATACTTGGAGAAACATTGTTAAATGCTTCATTAGACTACTTATAGGTAAAATGTTCTAAGCACATACAAACATATCCCCCCTCTTTTTCTTTCTCTGTCTGCCCTTTTTTATGCCTATTAAGTAATATAAAATGGTTTATTGATAGTGATGGCATATTAATGTTATTATTATATCCCATAAACATTTATTATGGACCTAATTTTTGCACTTATTAGTAAACTATATAGATCGCCCCTGAAATCCATTATTATTAGCCATCATTATTTTATCCTTGATTTGAGGCTAGATCCATTTCAAAATCTATCAAATGTATATAATCTTCCTGTACATAACAAAAACATATTTTCTCATTGAAGAATTCTTTGTGGCGTATAGAGAAAAGCTGTTGACTTCTTTAAAAAAAAAAAAAATCCTTCACATCAATATATCTCATTTAATATCACCTGACACCTGCTGACTAAAATTACCTTTGTGAAATGTAGGCATTATTAAATAGCAGGAAATTGTCATGATTCCTTCATTGGCCCCCACTTTTAAAGTCACACATATGTGACTTTAAAAGAGTAAATGAATGTTGTTTTTCAGTAGAGAGTTGGTTTTCTTTTAAAGCTGAAAGATCTCAAAGGGATGTTTTCCACCAAGATGAAACAAAATGTAACCTTCCTATCCAGATCTTAGATTCCCTATTAATTTATTTTCCTTTAGATCCTGGATGTTGAACATAATTATATCATAGACTACTGGCTTCACTATTACTGCAAACTGAATTACTTAAGACTTAAAGAACTTAACCATATATAAAAATGTTAATAGTGTTATTGACATTTCTTATAGCTTCTTGTAGTTTGTTAAATATTTTCAGAGATGCATGAAACTGTTCTATTACAGTCTTTTTTTTCCACTTCTTTGAAGATATATTTGTTGAGCTTTCCCCCACCCCATACTCCTTATGCGCTAAGGTAGGTATTATATATAGGTCACAGGGAATAAAAGCATAAATTAAAACTATTTACTTCAATATATGACATCTCTGTGAATGGGGTAGTAGTATATATGTTTTTAAATACATGGAAATATTATCTTTAGGATTTAGGCAATTTGAGTTTATTTCACAAGCAAGTAATTCTGAGGCATAGGCTGTGACCCTGAGGAGGTCAGTCTCCCACCATTACATGAAAGCATCAGATCCCCATGACCTTCTGTCTTCTCAAGCTGAATGACTTAGAACAATGTATCTCAATAACCCTAAACCCAGCTTCAGAGTTTGTAACATTTACAGGCCAGTGACACTGCTTTGGATCTTCATTTATACACTGCTTAATGATAGGCATGTACCATGAAAAATGTATCATTAGGCAATATTGGGTGAAGGTCACAGAAATATGCTGTGTGAAGCTGCTGCTGGTGTAAAATGCTGCAACTTGAAAAGGGGCTTCTATGAAATCAGAAGGCAACAAGAATTTCAAACCCACCATTATATATGCTATCTGTTGTTGACTGAAACATCATTATAGGTTATCTGTACTAGATGGGATATCTTACCACTGAAGGAGAAATAGAGGTAGGAGAGGATTGGGTGACTTTTGTTTGTTGATTAATCACCTATTGAGATTCTTCTGCCAGAGATGAGGAGAAAGAAGAGGGAAATGAGAGAGAGTTTTAGTTGACCATTGGAATTAATTGTAAAATTAATTGTAGATTTTATATCCTGAGAAATGACTTTCATTGTGAGCCTTGTGGAAACTCTAGGGGAGAACAGAAGTATCTCTAGGCCTTCATAAAGCTGGGGAAAGGGATTTACACCCCACTTCTGCCAAAAAGTCCATGGTGTTCTGGCCCCCGGAGAATCAAGGTAGGTTGCAAGCATGGTGTGGATATAGTCATTGTAACTGTGGACACCAGTGAGTGAAGTACTGCAGCTCCTTTCTGGGTGCAGAACATGGACAAGGAGATTTTAGAGCGCCTGTATGTGATGTGATTGACAGCCTGGCATGCAAGCATCTGTGCACATCTGTCCAGAACTGCCAGGAAAATGATAGTAGGCTGAAAGCCCTTGCAGGACAGGCCTATATGAGGTCTGGTTTGAGCAGATGACTAATATCAGAAAATCTCAATTATTTATGTAATAGGAGAACTTGTATGTGTATCATCTTTAATCTTTTCTTCAGCCCATTCTATTTTGGTTCCAGTTCCCCTTCAGTTTAAATTATTCATTGTAAATGTAAGGAATTATATAGATTGGAGGGACTTATCCAACAAGCAGAACTTTGAGAATTTTTTGAATGTATCTTGGTGTTTGCAGAAGAAAAGAATATGGATATGTTCAGCCTGGCTAGAGCATAAATACATTCTAACCAATACTTGCATAAGCAAGAGGAAGACTTCTCAGTGCGACATTTCATTTCTTCTCACAACTCATTCCTCTATTTTTGCATCTACCTTCAAATTTGTATTGGAGGATTATCTCATCTGTGATGACCTCTAACTTATGACCTTTATGAATGTTATGGCAAAAAGTACAAGAGTATCAGTGTTGAAAGGTTTAAATGTGATCTGGATGTTACTTAACATCTTGCAGTATTAAATTGCTTACTGATGCCCATGGAAATCAGCGTTTGTTAGAAGGTCCTCACAAGCCATCGCTCTATGAAGTCCCTTCAAGTGGCTTCATGAACAAAACCCCCAACAATAGGGAGCATGAGCTGGAACAGGAGAGGGCTGGTGCAGAAAGCCCAAGTGGTGGTGACTTGTTGAATGACATGAAAGTAAGTATGAGTAGTCCCACTTATCTTGGAAGACTATCAGAAATGCTTAAACAAAGGAGCACATTGTAAGAATCAATGAGGATATTGAAGCTGTACAAATCCTGGGGGAGGGGTGGCGGGGGGAATAGATGGTTACATATTCTAAGTTAAATAAGTACAGCTTACAAAGAAAAAGTGATATAATAAAGGATTGTAGTGATGTCTGATCCTTGGTAACATAAGGGAAAATTAACAAAGGCAGATAGATTTTGAGATAACCACTGTTTAAACATGGGTTTCAGACAAAAACCCTCCTCCAATTGAAGACTCTTGTTCTTTTGAAATCAATCACTCACTAGAGAAATTGTAACCTGATTACAATATGCATTTTGAATTCTCAGAATAAAGAATTAAATATTGCATGACAAAACCTTTTGATTGCTAAGGATTGTATAATATCTTCACAATTTAACCTAGACATAAACTTTGACACCATGCTTAGCTCTACAACAGGAAATTCTAATGAAAGCTATTATGTTTATAATTCAACTATTCTTGACTCAATAACAAAAATCTTGATATTGTAAGTATGCATATTCATACTTCAATTCTCATTTGAAATTAGTATGTACTATGGTTTCTTCTTCAGCATTTATAGGGTCTATAGCATTGACCCACAAAAAGCCAGTGAGGCAAATGAGAGGTCTGTTTTGAATCATGCTATTTGCTTTTCCTATCATTTAATATCAGTGCAAATCTGAGTCACTTGTCTCTGAAACTACTTTTTAAATCTGCAAAATAGGATTACTAAAACATATTTCTGAGGCTTTCTGTGAACATAAAACAAAATATGTGTACATTTTCTAATATAGAAGCTGGCATTCAGTATACATATTAATGTGTACTGGTTATATATACAGGAATGAAATACCCGGAACATTTCTAAGCACTAGAGCACATGTGGATAGTGCAAATTTTGTGTTCCCTAAGTCCATCACCCATGCCTGTTCTTGCCTGAAACCTAAAGCATAGTAGTTGCACAAGAAAGGATTATTAATGTACATTGTGGCTTCAAGTTCAGCACTTTGCAGGTTTTGTGGCTTCTTATGAAGAGAAGAAACCAAGGATACTTCCAATTTTGTTAGAACTGTAAAGTTAAATATTGTAGTACCTCACACGAGGCTATAATCAACAGCTGGAAGGGAAAGTTAACAGTTAGCATATCCCTGAATTGTGACAATTATTTAAAAAAGACGTTCTACCATAGAAGTATTCTGCTTTAACTAGCACCCTTTCCAGAAATATAAATTGACTACATCCATCCTTTTGCAACTAGATACCACTGATGGAAAGTTATTTTTTAATCAGTATGGATCTGCTTTTATATGATGAAATGAGATTTTTATGATGTAACATAAATGGGGAGTTTTACAACCTCCCTACAATGGGGAGTGTCAAGGATAGGATGAAGAATAACCTTTCAATAGAATATGGTATGTCTCTACACACAAAATATCTGCAGTAGCATTTAAGCCTATTAAGTAAGAAGCCTGAATGAATTCATTCCTAATATTACAAGCACTTCAGTAAAAATGGAGTTGTTCTATATTAGTCTATCCTTCCTTGTTATTGCAACATTGGTTCATAGCACTGTGTATGATTAAATATATGGGATTGCACACCTTCAGATGTACGTCGCTCCACCTACTACACAGTGCTGATAGTTCTCCACAGTGACCCACTGAACAATCTACATACTTGTTTCTCTTCACCCCTCCTGCCTTCTGGTAGCCTCAAATTTACAGTCATATTTCTAGACTATTCCATTGGTTTGGGTTTTGTCGACACTTTCTCACCTTTCCACATGTAAGTGAAGCTAGCCAGTATTTCTTTTCTCTTATAACTTATTCAGATAACATTATTCCGTCCAGTTCCATCCATACTGCCACAAAGGCATCTGTCTTGTAGATAATATTCCAAAGTTTTGATGCACCGCATGGACTCAATACACTCATCTATCCATGGGTGCTGAGGTGGTTTCCATAACTTGGTTCTTGTAAAGAAGGATTACAAAGGATATATGAGTGCATATATGTCATAAATTAGTGCTTTCACATACTTCAGGTCAATAGCAAGGAGTGAAATTGCTGGACTATATAATGGATCTTCTTTTTAATATTTTGAGAAATCTACTATTTTCTAAGAGGCTGGGCCACCATTCTGCCAACAGTCTGTGAAAGATCATTTTCCCCCACATCCTCCTCCTTACTTCTAGCTTCTAGTCTTTTTGATATGGGTCACTAATATTGTGAGTGTCATGAAGTGGTATTTTATCGTAGTTTTGATTTGCATCCCCTTAGTGATAAGTGCTGATGAGCACTTATTCATGTATCTATTAGCCATCTTTATATCTTCTTTGCAGAAGTGTTATTTAGCTCTTCTATTTGTTTTCTTGTTGCTGACGTGTATGCATTCATTATAGATCTTGTATATTAGGCCCTTATTGGATGTATGAAGTGTAAATATTTTCTCCTAATCAACAGGGTATCTTTATATTTCAATGATAACTTCTTTTGTTGTACAGTATCTTTTTAGTATGATGTAGTTCCAGATGTGTCTGTTCTCCTTTTTTTAACTCTTGCTATTGGAGACAAATCTACAAGACATCTCTGAAGCCAGTGTTTCAGACTGTTTTATGTATGTTCTCTTCTATGCATTTAATGGTTTTAGTTTTACATGCAAGTATTTTACCCATTTTAGGTTGATTTTTGTGTGAGATAGTGGTCTAGTTTAACTCTTTTCCATGGGAATGCCCAGTTTTCCCAACACCATTTATTGACGAGGCTGTCCTGCTTCAGTGTTTATTCTTGGCTCCTTTGTTGTAGATAAATTTTTGATACAGGTGTGGGTTTGTTTCTGGAGTCTGTGTGTCTATTTTGTTCCTGAACCAAATTGTCTTGATTACTGTGATTTTGTAATATAGTTTGAAGTCTGGGAGTATAATACCATCATTCTTTCTCTTTTTTCTGAGACTTTTGTCAAAGGTTATTCCTATTTGCAAGTTCAGTGTGTGCAGATAATTTCTTAATGTCTGTCCTTCACACCTCAATCTGCATGGCTGTTTTTAACCTCCATGAGAGTAAGGTTGTATTTCTATCTATCCATCCCAAAATTCTAAAGTTGAAAGCAGAGTTATCTGCATTACTACAACTCAATAATGGTTTATATGGTCATTTCTAGACCAAATCGCAGAAATGAATGTTTGTTGTGCTGGAAGTTGGGTCTCTCATAGTCCCACATGAATTTTAGTAATAATTTTTCTGTGTCCTTGAGGACTGCCCTTGAAATTTCAGTAGGGATTGTGTTAAATTTATGTTACTTTGGGAACAATAGCTCTTATAACCATGTTATTTCTTCCAAACTGAACAGTGAGTATCTTTCCATTTCTTCATCTTCTATTTCTCTTGAAAATATCTTACACTTTTCAATCTACAAGTCCTTTACCTCTTGTGTTAATTTTTTTGATGCTATTGTAAAAGTGATTATTTTCTTGATTTTCTTTTCTTCTAATTTGTTTGCCTATAGGATTTTGTGAATTTATTTTTAACATGGTATTTTTCTAATTTTTTTTGTTTGTTTCCAGCAGGTCTTAGTGGATTCTTCAGGGCTTATTTTATCATGTCATCTGCAAATAGTGATAGATTTACTTGTTTTCCAATATAGATACATTTAAAACTTCCCAGATTGTTCAATCTAGAATTTCCAATACTTTGTTGAATATTAGTGGTGAGAAAGAACATCCTTTACTTGTACCTGATCTTAGAGGCAAAACTTTCAGTTTTCAGTTCAGTATGTATGTCTTCCAGTAGTCTTTATTATATTGAAGTACATTCATCTGTCCCAATTTACTAGGGTTTTTATCAGAATGAATGATGAATCTTATGAAATGCTTTCTATGCATTAATTGATTTGATAAGATTTTTATCTTTTCTTGTGGTAGTTGATTATACCGATTGACCTTCAGTTGTTGAACCAAATTTTTTCCTTGTAATAAAATATCTTTGTAATTAACCCCACTTGATCATGATATAGGATTCTTTTTAATGCATTGTGAATTCTGTTTATAGTTTAATCTTACTATTAAGCCTTTGTTGAGGATTTTTTTCATCTATGTTCATCAGGGAGATTGCTGTATATATATATATATATATATATATTTGTTGTTGTTGTTTTGTTTTCTGTGATGTTCTTGTCCGGTTTGGCATCAAGGTAATAAATGACAGCCTTATACACTTTGAAGTCTTAGTTTTTGTGAGAGTTTGAGAGGGATAGATATTAGTCTATCTTTAATAGTTTTCTTGAACTTAGTAATGGAATCATATGGTCCTGGGCTTTCATATTTTGGAAGAATTTTGATAGTTATGTTTCTGTTCCCTGACTTACAGTTGCTTTGTTCAGTTTCTCTATTTCAATTTGATTCAACCTCAGAGTTGTAAGTCTCTAAAAATGTGCTGGGGGCCCTCCCTGTGGTGTAGCTGGTTAAAGCACAGCACTAAGAAGCCAAAGCCACTTCAGCATGAGCTCAATCCCCACCCTGGCGGTGGCCCACATAGCTAGGCAGACCTCTCCTGACCCACCCACTGCTCCCCTCAGCAGTGTACCTCATCAGTCAGCCCGTTCTGCTCCCCATTCTGTCTCTGGTGAATCCTCTCACCACTCCTACACCTCTGTCCTGTACCCAGTTCTGTATGTATAAATAAATAAATCATAAAAAAAAATGTGTCAGGACCCTTTGTATTTCTGAGATATCTGTTTAAATATTCCTTGTTAATTTCTGATTCTATTTATTAGTTTTCCCCTGTGCCCAAGACCTGATCATTTTACTTTTTCACAGAGCTGACTTTAGATTATATTGATCTTATAGATTTCTTTTATTTATATCTTGGTTATTTCTGCTCCTTTTCATTATTATTATTATTTTAAATTTCCTTCTACTGGTTTTGGGCTTGTTCTCTTTCTAGCTATTTAAGGGAGATGTAAAATTGTTTATTTTGGGCTCTTATTTCTTGATGTGGGTCTTTTTTGCAATACACTTCTCTCTTAGAATTTCATTTGCTATGTACCATACATTTTGATAGTTCCTGTCTTCATTACTTCATTATCATTTGTCTCCAGGCTTTTTTTTGTTTGTTTTTTTTTTTTAACTTCTGTCTTCCTTATTAACAAGATACTCACACAATAGTGTATTGTGCAGACCCTGCACAGTGGAGATTTTCCTGTTTTCTGTGGCTTGATACCATTGATATGATACCATTGCTTTCTTCTCTCTCCTTCCCCCCTTTCTGGAATACCCATTATTTTTATATTGTCTTTCCTAATGGAAATGGTAAATTTTAAAGTATTTCTCCATTTTTCTTCATATTTCTTTTTCTTTCCAACTTTGAGATCACTGATTTGATATTTCATTTGTTCGATTTTGCCGTTATAGCTTTCTTCAGAATTTTTTATATCCTCGCCTGATCATTTTATACCTTGCATTCTTACATAATGCTTCAATTTGTCTTCTATTCAGTAATTTTATTTCTCATGACAGTAATTTGTCTTTCTGAGTCTTCTTATGCATCTTTGATCTACTTTTCTGTGTTTTCTTCCTTATTTTGAGTTCATCCTTGCAATCTTGAACTCAGCTAAAAAGAAAAGATCTTTATAACATTGCGGTTGGATATTGAAAATTTGTTCTCTTGTTATAGTGACATATTCCCTTGAGAACTCAAAATGCTATGTCTTATATTTTCCTTTTTGCCCATTTGCTATTTTTTCAAATGCCTTTGCATTAACTTACAGATTTTCAGAAATTCTACTTCCCAACATGTGATGCTGTTTTGTTTGTGTTTTATAGCTTAAGGAGAACTGATCGATTGCAGTTGAATCAGGCAATATGGAAGGGGGTAGTTGCTGGTGATAATGTGGGATGGGGACCCTATTTGTGATTTAACACTGTCAGTAGCCCTCACCTCCAGAATTGCAGTCTAAGTCTCTGCAGTCTGAATACTGTTAGCACACTTGACAAGTACAGTTTCAAAGGGCAGGGGAAGGTATACAATCCAGCACAGCATCCATGTTCTTTTCACCGAGGGCCAAGCCTGCTGGGAAGGCTCTAGCCCCTCTATACTTACCTCAATCAAAGGTGTGTAACACGCCATCTCCCTTCCAGGTCTGCTGACCAAAAGGCAGCAGCACTGAGATTTGCATTGCAGCATCTTTTAGGTTTCATGACCTGATGGATAACTTTCAGATTATCTTCCTGTTAGCAAGTCAGGGAACCTCCTCTGATGCCTTTTTCACAAAAAACCTCTTCTGTATACTTATTTTAAAAGACAACAATAAACTCCAGGGCCCTACCCAGTGGCGCAGCAGGTTAAAGCACAGCACTGTGAAGCTATCCAAAGTCACTGCAATCAAGAGTTCAATTCCCAGCCAGGCAGCTGACCCACATGGCATGGCAGACCTCTCCTGACCTGCCCGCTGTACCCCTCAGCAGTGTACTTGAGTACATCTGCCTGTTCTGCTTCCCACTCTGTCTCTGGAGAATTCTCTTACCTCCTGCACTTCTGTCCTGTACCCCAGTTCTCGTATGCATTAATAAATAAATATATATATATTTTAAATATGGACTCCATAGAAGCATTTCATTAAAAAGGATAAAGTATAATTTAAAAAAAGTTTGTATTCAGTTTTATTCTATGATATTTTATGGAAATGAATGTATCCCTTCACTCAGTTCACAGTAGACATTTAGTTAATGCTACTTCAGATTGCTTCATTGATAGGAAACTTCCTTTTAAGATAATAAACTTCGACATACACTCTCCACAACCCATACACATACAAAAGGGTCATTGATGCATTACTAATCTGATTGTACTTTTGGATTCACTCAAGTAATTTGCATCTAATTCAAGATTTCCTCTTGAAAATTGCCTATGATTTACTTTTCTAATTATAGGTTAGCAAGGAAATTAACATCTCTTAAGCCACAGAACAACAGAGGTAAGTTAAATTCAGCGGTTAATTGTGAGGGTAGTTACAGAAATCTAAGCAGGGCTTTCCCTCAATGAAGCATGGTGAGCTTTCCCTGACTGCAATGGCAAGTGCTTAGTGGCTGTGGTCTAGCTAATGAATTGAGTAATTTAAGCAGGAAAGGATTAAATGGGCACTGATGATCAATGCACAAGTTAAAGTTTTGATTTATTGGCTCTCAGTGCTTAGTCTAAGCCTAAATACTAGAAACTCATAAACCAATAAATGATGCATAGTGAAGTGTTTTAGCATAACATGAAAATATATTAGATAATAAAACCAGTGATGATAAAGACAGGTTTTGTGTATCGAGGATAGGATCTTTGTATTTATTACTCTCCTAACATTAATGTTCTTTCATGTTAATGAGTTTGCACTTTAGCCTTTTTTCACTCCAAGTCAAATAGTAAATCAGATTAGAAATCTACAGCATTAATCTTCAAATAGAGAGCTATAAACACACACACACCCATACACACACATATGTGTGTGTGTATGGGTGTGTGTACACATAGGCTGAGAGGCTGAAAGAAAGGGAAGAAGCAGCTTTAATGTTTGAAAGATTAGGTTGTTTCTGTTAATGAATCCTCAAGGGCAAATGGATACCTTTAACTTCCTGCTAAACTTGACCTTCGCCTTATGTAAATGCTTCCAAGCCAAACTATCTTTCTTGTGTGTTAAGACTTTAAATAAGGTAAAACCAGTTGACTTAGGGTATTTATTAAGGAGAAAAACAACAGAAATAAAGTGGGACTCCCAGGCTGGTGGAACCAAACCAGGGAGTTTACAGGGTTCCGTATAGCAAATCTATTATAGGGCATGGAGAAAGGGACACCCATGAAGCCCCCAAAACCTGCTTATCCTAAGTGGGTTCTGCCATCCGCCGCGTCAAGACAAAACGTATAAAACTTTAATGAAAAGGACTTTAATATAGTGAATATACAATACAGAAGACAAAGAATATAACTTCCACATCAAACACCTGAAATTACTCATCCCCTCATGGGCAAAAGTCAACCCAAAAGCAAGGCCTGAAAGCCCGCCACTAGAATAAAGCACCTTCTGGCCAAGACCCATGGAAAAGGGTGAGAAATGGCCAGACAAATCTGGGAGGAAAAGAGCAAAATCAGAATCACTATAAACACTGTCATAGTCACCTCCCTACAGGTATCTCACCGACATCTGCTTTAACCAGTCCAGGGTCAGGAAACAAGCACGGTTTCTTCATCACATGCTTGCTGCCCCATATGGCTTCCTCAGGTCTCCTTCTTGTTCTCCATCCAGCTTCATTCTCTTCTCCTGATTCCTTTTCTTCTCTCCTTTTTCTCTGCTCAGCTCCACCTTCCTTCTGGGTGGGGCAGGGAACCTGGAACTTCCCCTTTTCCTATGGACCACCCTGTTACAGGAGGAGTAAGGAAGCCCAAGTAGAGTCTTGCCTCAGGGAATATTCACCTTCAGTCAGATTATTCTAAAGCTCATCAGTCTCGCCGTGATTGGTTAGTTCTGAATAGTCTCATTCACTCTGTCTTAATGTCTCTGTGCCCAGAATCTGCCCCAGCCCTTATTTTAGCATACTTTTCTTTATCAACCTTGTTCTGGAACATCCTGTTACCTCTCTTTCTGGATGTTTGATTAGTCACCTTTGGAATTAGCTGCCCTTATCTCTAGAGATTCTTTAACTCTCCTGAAGTCCCTGCCTGCACTGTCCCTAAAGCTGCCTAATTATCCCTGGGTTACCGTAGAACTCAATTACACAATTTTCTCCTCAAATTATCTTTACTTTGAAGACAACTCCTGGTCATTCTTAGCTCTGCATTATTTCCCTTACACCTGGGGGCTTGGGTTATAATTCTTATTTTCAGGTTGATGGAATTCTGTTCTTAGAGCCCTGCAGAATATCAGTTAAAGCATATATGTCCATGGAATGCAATGAAACTAAAAAAAAAAATCCAAGTTTTAGAGAATAATAGTCATCATTGCATAATACC
This sequence comes from Condylura cristata, assembly GCF_000260355.1. Classification (NCBI taxonomy): domain Eukaryota; kingdom Metazoa; phylum Chordata; class Mammalia; order Eulipotyphla; family Talpidae; genus Condylura; species Condylura cristata. The sequence goes on along the minus strand of NW_004567103.1, from coordinate 71,760,208 downwards.
TAATAACAAAATATTATGGAAATCTCCAAAGAAGCAACAGGAAAAAAATGTATATTTATACATAAAACCTTCATTTTATCACTGTTTTTGTTTATTTATTTATTTTACAGAGAATGATGGTCCTAAGAATCATGTTATAACCTGTAAGCATACCATTATTACAACCCTGGAGTATATTTTTCTTACTCATAAAATCAAGTTTATTGAGATTTGGTTTATGTGTAATAAAATGCATTCCTTACAATATACAATATTATGTATAATGCAGCTCAGTGAGTTATGCTAAATATATTCACTTCCATAACTACTACCTTAATCAAAGCATAGAATACTTCTACCACCTCAATCATCATATAGAATATTATTTCTCAAATGGTTTTCTTTTTTTTTTTTTTTTAAGAGTTATTTATTTGTGCATACAGAACTGGGGTACAGGCCAAAGGCTCAGGCTGGCGAGAGGCTTCACCAGAGACAGAG
>NW_004567103.1:71758502-71759419 GCF_000260355.1 Condylura cristata | reverse complement strand
ACCTCCAGGGCAGGGATTGAACTCATGCTGAAGTGGCTTTTTAGCTTCTTAGTGCTGTGCTTTACCCACTGCGTCACCGGGGAAGGCCAGGGTTTCATTTTTAAGTCACCATTGCTTTTGCTTCAACCCCTGGAGCATACTTACAAATACAGATATATTCCCAAGTTTGTTTGTTACCACACTCATTACTAATAAGCATGTTATGTGTTGAGGGACAGAGGGAATAAAAATATTTTGCATATTTTTAACTTATTATATTCATAGATATTATAGTTATGCCATTTTATATTTGTGCCTTTCTCTTGGGAACATTAAGCTGGAGAGTGATATAAATAACATTAATTTGATACAAACAAACCTCCAGACTACTTACTTGATGAATAGTTTTCACTCAAGTTCCACAACCTCTATGGACCCTAGTTTCCTTCCCGATGAAATACAGATGACAATCATTTAGAGATAAGAAAAAAGAGAAAGTGGGGGCTCTCCCTGGTGGCACAACGAGTTAAGGCATCAGATTATGAAGCTCTCCAAAGCAAGTGCAGCAAGAATTCAATCCCCCGCCAGGGATCTGACCACATGGAGTGGAAGACTTCTCCTGACCTGCAAGCTGCTCTCCTCAGCAGTGTATTTCAGTAGATCTGCCTGTTCTGCTCCCCATTCCGTCTCTGGTAAATCTTCTCACCCACCACACCTCTGGCCTGTACCGCAGTTCTGTAAGCATAAATAATTTTTTTTAAAAAGAGAAAGTGAGATCCTATAGATAACTCATCCATTGTGGTGATTGTTAACACTAGGGTACTGAACACACCTTCTCCTCAAATTACTTTTGTACTATGAAGACACTATTTTTGATCCCAACCCTGTGCAATGTTTCTCTCCACGGTTAGTGCTTATAATATTAATTTCAGAATGAT
>NW_004567103.1:71756197-71757817 GCF_000260355.1 Condylura cristata | reverse complement strand
AACAGGCAGATCAACGAAGTACACTGCTGAGGGGAGCAGCACACGGGTCAGGAGAGGTCTGCAGCGCCATGTGGTCACCTCGGGGGCAGGCGGGGATCAAACTCATGTTAAAGTGGCTTAAGCTTCTTAGTGTGGTGCTTTAACCTCCTGTGCCACCAGGGAGGGCCGGAGATTTCTTTCTTAAACAAGGAGATTTCTTATTGTCTTTTCCTAAAGTATCTGTTGATAAAATGTAAATCCAGTTGAATCAAATAAAAATTAGACCTTCGTTATGGATTTGGTAAGCTGTCCATTATTATTTTTTTTTCCTATATAGTCTTCTTGGTTCCAAATTCAATTTGATATTTATGGTGGATGATAACTTACAGGATATCTGAGACTACTGCTTTGCTATTGGTGCAAGATATACAACTATGCGCACATAATTACAACTAAACCAGTTTTTTTGTTTGCATCTTTTTACTATGTGCAGATTTGGAACATTCCCACTTAAGTGGCACAGATCTGTGTATTAATCTAGGTGTCTAAAAGGTATATAGCAAGGCAGGATTGAGGTGCAAACAGTGTATTAGGGGAAATACCTTGAAATAAAGTACAATAATTCTAGGAAAGTTATTAGATCATAATGCAGCTCTCTCTCTGAGTAAAGGAGAAAAGGAAGGTAGGAGACTGGTACAAATAGCAGTTCTAAGGGAAATTCATCCAGGTCAGCTAAGCGTCCTTGAGTCTAACTTCCTTTCAGGGGAGCCTGTATTTCCCAAGAATGTCACTGCTGCAATCATCACAGGCTGAGAGCAGCTTTGAGAAGCATGGCTACTGTGCAAACACGATGAAGGATCTCAGAGTATAATAGCTTGGGGGACTGAACAGTGCTCATGAGTGTACCAAGGGGTCCATTTCAAATTTTATTGAGTATACATATCACTTAAGGATTTTTATTAAAATCTAGTGTCTGATTCAGTAAGACTTTGGAGGAACCTGAGATGTTGCAGTTCTAGCATATCCTCAAGACTGCTTATGTTAAGGACCAAACATTGGGTTGCTACGGTGGAAGACATTCCGTTACTGAGTAGTCCACATTTGTGGACTCATCTCTAATCCTGGGAGCCCAGTTTCATAGAATGCTTGCACCAGACCAGCTCTTGGGTTTACTATCTTGTCTGCAGATGACTTATCATGTGTCATCTGACCAATTGTAGACCAATAATTTGTAACCAAGCTTCTTGGGAGAATGCTGTACAATGTGTGTAATAAATAGCCTGTGTATTAATAAGTCATGCCTTAATAGAAAATTGGAAGTATTGAAGACCAACAAATCAGGAGAAGACTGCCATTGAAAATATAGTTTGATGTGAAAATATAGTGTGTTACTCACAAATTTCAAAAGCAGGAAATATACCTGAGTATAGAGTAGGCAGTGGAAGTCACGGGATTTGAAAGGAGGCAGAAGCAGAGAAGGAAACTGTGGCAAAGGCTTTATTGTGTTTTGCACAGAAAGGAATTGTCAAGGCAAGGTAATCCAGAATTAGAGTTAGCAAGTTTGAAAAACTTTAGCTAGCTCCACATTCAAGGGACTGTTGCCAGTCATCTCATATTTGGCCCTGAATTTGAAATTGGACA
>NW_004567103.1:71680142-71755362 GCF_000260355.1 Condylura cristata | reverse complement strand
AGTCAAAATAAAGCCTTTTCCTCCCTCTTGATTCATATAATATTCCTGGATTAAAAACTTTAACCCTTTTTCTACTAGAATAACCTTTTTATTTCTCAAGAAACCTAAATCTACCTCCCTTTGACTATCCATAGATTTGACTGATGAATGTTACTTTAGGGAGAGCAAAGCTGATAGGTGAAATTTTAGTTAAACACTCACAGGGAGGTGCTGGAAAGCCTACAGATTTAATATATAAGCATTTCCACACCAAAATGCTTCAGAGAATGGGCTACTCTTGCTCCACAACTTTTACAATGTTCTTTCAAGTATGCAATGACCTTGTGTAGAAAATCTGAATCAATGGTAATGGATGTTAAGCCCCTGATGTCTGGAATATTCCAGAACTGCTAGGCCCAGCAGGCAGTTAATGGTGAAAATCTCTGAATCAGAAATACTCCTGCACACATTTAAAGAAAGATGAACTGACAGTCTTCAACTCAGCAGACACATATCTCCAGTCTTCCAAGAAACAGTAATAGGCGGTGTTTTCTGCAGGCTCAATTCAAGATGCCTGACGATACATGGGCAGACAGCTAGTTGATCACTAGCTCTTTGAAAGGTGACCAGATAGTGCACCAGGAAATTGGTGGTAGGAAAGTTATCGGGACTATACCTGAGAGGAGAAAGCAAGCATTGTACAAAAATGAACAATGATGTAATATATATAAATATTTTTATAAAGTTAAACAGATAATCTCTAGGTATAATAGAGCATTTGCTTCAACCCCCAAATCTGACCTATTTTCAACCATCATATTATAATGACAGCGATAGGAATGGAATTACAAATGGGTCTCTTCCACGTCTCTTCCAGGCATTACAAAAGAGCTAATTCAGTACAAAACCAAGAATCACCAGCCTGGGGGAGATGAAACCACAAGCATGTATGCTGATGTGGGAATTTTCACAATACAAATAATCCCAGAAAATCCATTTTCTCTCTCCCTCAGCAACAAGATCTCTTGATTTGGGATTTCGTAATTTGAAAATTCTGGAGGGAGGTTTGATGGAATAAGATCTGTAAGACACAGTGAGAATTTTCATTGCTCACTTGCTCTGCCACTTTAGGCAGGCAGCGTCAACCCCAGGGAGACAGGAATTGCCACTTGCTGCCCTGTGACTTTAAAAAGAACCTGAAATAGGTGATAAACTGAGAATAAAACTTCTTGAAACATTTAAATTTACCTTCCCTAAATAAGGCATTAAGTTCAAACTGAATCCTCCTTCATATAACCAAATTTTCTTTCTATCTCTTTCCCTTCTTTCTCCCTTCCTTCCCCCCCCACTTTTTTTTATATTGGTTGAATTTGTTTTGTTTTTCCCAGAAAGATTAATTGAGCTTAAATCATCCCCCGATCCATGTTTTTTTTCTGAAGATAATGGGCTTTAATTTACACACAGTGCAATAAATACAAACTGGGATTGTAGAACCAAGAGGGCCCCTGGGATTAAATCCTGTAACTTCTAAGTGGTTGTGTGAACAAGGGCATCTTGTTGCTTAACTTGATTGAACATCAGTTCTTCCCTCTTTGAAACTGGAAAACAAAATTCATATCAACTTTACGAGTTTACCATTATAATAAGTTAGCATTTGCTAAACAATTGCAATAGTGACTTATATAATAATCATCACTATACTTTCAGGGCCTCCATAATGATGCAGGGGTTAAATTCTCAGCACTATCAGCATGATATACAAATATTTCCTCCTATGGTAGGGAGTTCTTTGTTTTAATGAGGCTTTCTTTCACTCCAATGATGATTTTTTAGTCACATAGTCCTATTTGTTTATTTTTACTCTTGTTTCCCTTGCTGTTAGAATCATGTCACCAAGACATCCTGTCAATCACTGTGTTGTGTTTTCCCAGTTTTCATTTATTGTATGTTATGATTTCAAGTCTTATATACAAGTCTTTCATCCATTGTGAGTTAATTTTTGAATACAATGTGATATGTTTCTACAGTTTATTATTTTTCCTTACTAAATTTTTTGCATGTGACTGTCCAATTTTCCTAACACCATTTGTTGAGAAGACATTCCTTTCTCCATTGAATGCTCTTGGCTTTCTTGTTGCAGATTAACTGTGCATATAGGTGTGAGTTTATTTCGAGTCTTTCAATTCTGTTGTATTGATTTGTGTGTGTATTTTTAGTCCAATACCATCTTGTTTTATAACTATAACTTTGCAGTATAGGTTCAGGCTGGGAATGTGACACTTCCATTCTTCTGTCCTCGTTGTCAGGGTTCCTAGGCTACTTGGGGTCTTTTGTGTCCATTTAAGTTTCAGTAATGTTTGATCTCTATCTTTGAAGAAAGTCACTGAAAATTTAATTAGGCATCACACTGAATCTGTATATTGCTTTGGGTAAGATAGCTACAGCTATTTTAACAATGTGTTCATTATTCCAAACTATAAGCACAGTGTATCTTCCCATTTCTTTGTGTATTCTTAAGCTTATTTCTAGCTAACTAATTACTTTTGATGCTATTATAAATGGAATTGTTTATTTGATTCCTTTATGCTATTTTTACATAAGAACAAAACTGACTTCTGTAAATTTATTTTCTAAACTGCCACTTTACTGTACCTTCTTTAACTTGATTTTTAGTGGTGTCATTAGGATTTTCTGTGTATATTGTCATGTCATCTTCAAATAGTGATATAATAATTATACTTGTTTTTTTCCTAATTTGGATTCTTTTATCTCTTTATCTTTCTTGATTGCCATTGCTAAGCATTCCAGTACTATATTGATAGTAGATGTAAGAGTGAACATCTTTATTGTGTACCTGAATTTAGAGGAAATCTTTCAATTCCTCACCAGTGCTTTTGCTGCTAGCTGTGCATTTGCATTTGTAGATTGTAGATTTACCAAGTTTGTCAAATGCTATGTTGGGATAATTTCCTTTTATTCTCATTTATTTGACAGTTTTTATCATAAATGGATAACAAATCTTGTTAATTGCTCTCTACATTTATTGATGTGGTCATATGATTTTCATCATACCCTTTGTTGACTTTGTGAAATTAACTTATCACCTTGTAAATGCTGAACAGTTTTAATTAAAACTGTGATATCCCTGTGATAAATGCCAATTGGTTATCATGTATGATCTTTTAAATGTATTGTTGAATTCAGTTGTTAACATCTGTAGTGGATTTTTATACCATGTTCATCAGAGACAATGCCTATAGTTTTTCTTTTTTGTGTGTAATATCCTTGTCTACTTTATGTATTAGTAATTTTGATTTCATAGAATTTGTTTGAAGGGTTTACCTCTTAATTTTTTTAGAGCTTGAAAAAGATACATGTTAGTTCAATTTTGAAGGTTTGGTAGAATTCACTAGTGACACTATCTGTTCCTGAGCTTTTGCTTTTTGGGATGCTGGTTATTCAAATGCTTATAAAGCAACAAAGCCCCACCAAAAATATTCCTACAAACCCTGTAATAGCTCTAGGAAGTCTAAGATGATCTCCTGTCTCTGTGTCTATTTTTCATTCCTTTCATTTTTTCAATTTGTATAGATTTGTGTACAATAAAATTCAGTCATGCTCAATATTCTATAGAGTTTCGCTACTACAAAATGCAAGTTTTAGAACTTTCCCATTATTCCCTCAATTCCTTTTGCTTCTTTGCATTCACTCTTGTGTTTGGTGCTATTATTTTTACCTTGTGGTCTTACGATGTATTTAATTTTGTATCATGGGCTTAATTTATGAAATTCCTTTCCCGAGTAATATTTCTTCTTTTGATTTGTATTTTGCCTAATATTAGTGGAACAATCCCAGCTCTCTTCTATTTATTGTTTGGTTCATTTAACATTTTCCATTACATTATTTTTGATCTGTCAGTTTGCAATGTGTATCCTGTAGATATTTTGTAGTTTGAATTTTTATTTTTAGCAAATTGAAAATACCCTACTCTGGTGAGTTTAATAGTACATTTAATATAGTAGTTGGTATGGTGCATTTAGAAATTTAGTTGGCTATGTGTTTTCTATTTATCCTACTTATCTTTTATTTCTCTTCCCCTCGCATCTATCCTATTTTGTGTATTTCAAGAGCCATTTCATGCTCTGTTGACTTTTTAGCTATATCTCTTTACTTTTTAAAAGTAATTTTTCTACAGATTATAGTATTATATTTAATGTATTATAACCTAATACAGATTAACACTAACTTTCAATAAAATATTTTGCACAACTGTAGCCTTATTTCCTCACCCTTTTTGTATTGTTTTGTATGTTACATTTATATGTGTTAATAAGCCCCAAATAGAATATTACAAACTCTGCTTTACACAATTCTAAGCCTTAAGGAAGTTAAGAAAAAAAGAAGAATATGCTTGTGTTTCATAATTTATAGCCTATTTCCATTGCTGGTGCCCTTCATTTTTGCCAGTGTATTTGAGTCATCATTTTTTGTTACTTTCCTTTAGACTATAGGACTAACTTTAATATAACGTATGCTTCAATTCTCCAAGCAACACTTTCTTCCTTGTTTTCTTTATTTATGTCAGTGCTATAAATGTCATTCCACTGTCTCCAATTTCCAGTGTTTGTGAAGCTAATTCGTCCATTAATTGTATAATTTTACCTTTGTATATTATTTCAAGATTGTATTTATTTTTATTATGTAAAAATTACTTTTTACATAATATTGATTTTTGACTGCTAACCATCGTGAGTTTTGTGTTCAGGTGCTATCTCCTTTGTGTTTATTAGGAATCTGTTGATTTCATGGGTGTATACATTAGTATTTTTGACCAACTGGAAAACAAATGTCTTAACCTTTGTTAACATATTTTGCTTCTCCCTCCTTTCTCTCATCTTCTGTTTGAGACTCCAGCTACATGAATGTTGAAATGCTTAGTAAGTTACAGATCTTTTACAGATCTTTGAGGGTCTGTTCATTTTTGCTTCTGTTCTTCAGGTTGGATATTTATCTAGTCTCAGATTTATCTATTGGCTCATTGTTTCCAAAGTGTTTATTCTTTGATTATATTTTCCTCCAAATGTGAGCATCTTTTGAATAACTGCTTTCAAGTCTGTCTGTGAAATTCATTCTGAATTTATTTCTTTTTTTTTTTTTTCCTCTGTCCATTACTAACTTTCTTGTTTCATTGCAGTTGTAGTAATTTGTTTTGTGAGAAACTGGACAATATAATTGACATGTTGCTGTTACTTTTATGTCAGTATCATTTCTTTCTGAGGGTTGTGCTGTATTAACAGGCAATTAAATTTCTTGAAGCTTAACTTACAAAATCTGTCCTGCAGTGTGAAGTCCCTAATGCTTGCCAGTGTTTGATAGCCTGGTTCCCTTGCAGAGTCTCATGGGCAACCAGTGACATATGCAGGGGTGGTTATGGTCACACACCCCAATACAGAGTGGTTTTCACATCCATTACCTGAGCTGTGTATTGGTTGATGAATAGATCCACAGACAAGCAAATCTTCAGTTCCCCTCTAGGTTTTCAATTTTCACTTGTCTCCCTAATGTGACTTATCTGTCTATATAGATTGAGCACAGCAGAGATGTATGGATACTTATTTTTTTCATTGTTCTACATCTTCCTCACTTCTGGAATTCCTCACTTTTAAATATCTAACTTGGCCATGATCTCTAGTTGTCACCTTCCCTGAACTGAGTCTGTGAAAACCAAATGGCAATGATAATAGGTTCTGCTCCCCAATCTGAGAATAGGAATATTTCTAGCTATATGGCAAAAACAGCCACTATTCTTTATTTAAAGATTTATTCTGATTTATTTATGCATACAAGAACTAGGGTGTAGGCCAGGGGTTCAGGTGTCAGGTGGTAAGAGAATTCACCAGGGGCAGTGGGGAGCAGAATAGACAGATCAACTAAAATACACTGCTGGGGGGAGCAGTGGGTGAGACAGAAGTCTACTGTGCCATGTGTGTCAGTTCACTGGTTTGGGATCTAACTCATGACTCCTACAACAGTGGATGGAGATAGTTTGATAGCACTGAGGCTTAAATCCCTGTGCCACCTGGAAGACACAACATCCACTATTGTTAAGGATGGGAAATAACATTTTACAACTAAAAATTATTTCTCAAGAAGTAGTCACTTATCTTTGGTCATGCTTCCATGTACTAATGGTTATATTTAAAATTTGACCAATTTTGAACTTGTTTTCTAGAGAGTATAATAAGGCACCTTTTGCTACAAGTTATTATTAGAAGCTAAATTCTCTCATTTTATAGTAAATGTCAAGTCATTTTGAATTATTCATGGGATCTATATGTCTGTAAGGGTATTTTTTTGTTTGTTTTTAATTAGCACAAATAACTTTACAGTACCTTGAAAGCCTAAGATAAATGTGTTTACAGAGTAGATTAATACAAGCACAATTCTAAATCCTTGAATGCAGTAATTCACTATCTTCATAGGTTTCTTACGAGACAGAATTATCAATGTCTCCATTTTACATGAGTAAATTAAGCACGGTTTCAATAACTTGCTGATGATCAGACAGCTAGTAGATTTCCCTGGTGGCACAGGGGTTAACATCTCACTGCTATCAAGCTATGGCCAGCCATTGAAGCATGAGTTCAATCTGGCCAGGGAGCTAATCCATATGCACTGCAGAACTCTGCTGTCTCACCTGCTGTTCCCCTAGATCTTCCTGTTCTTCTCCCTACTCTGGCTCTCATGAATCCTCTCACCTACCAAACCTCTGGCCTACAACACAGTTCTTGTATGCATAAATAAATAAAAATAAATCTTAAAGAAAAAAAGAGCAATCAGTAACTGCAGAGCTAAGATTCAAATTTAGAAAGCGTGGGCTCATCACTGTTATATACAGTCTTTCTTATTTCATAAGATTAGAAAGCAAATCTAAGATAACATCAACATTTAATATTTTTTCACCTTCTTAATGATGCTGAAAAATTTTCAATGTCCAACAGTATCATAAAGGCATCAGGAGTATGCTTAAAGAAATTCCTTTATTTCTCCATCTTCCTCAAGTTTCTCATATTAAATAACTCAATGATCTTCAATCTTAGGACTTATTTGTCATATTTTAGGCAATGCCAGTAATGTCTCTAATTCACCCCCCCCATCCAGTTTAATAGTTACATTGAGATTCCACATGATTTATTTGCAGTTGAAAGTTTTGGCATGAGACCTTTTGCTGAAAGGACAATGTTGAAAAACTGACTTTTTAAAATATACTGGTTACACAGGATTGATATTTCCATTGGCGGTAGAGGAAATGGAAAGTAGAGGACTCAGCTTCATGTCAAATTTCGATTTCACCAAGAGAGCAGAAAAACAGTGATAAAATCTTCTCATAATTTATAGCAGGAAAAACATGATCCAAACATTCCATGCTAGGCATAAATTTATTGTGGGTATTGTTCATTTCAGACTTTCAATAACTCACAAAGTATATAGTGACATAAATCTAAAAGAAAAATTGTATAAATTTGATCAAGAAGTGTACATTTCATTAAGAATGGTTCTTGTCTGATGACTTCCTTGTGGTACCCTACAAACTCAACTGAAAATTGGTGAATGACTCACAATTTTCCTTGAATCCTCCCTTATTGCTGACTTATATGACTGTTATGATACATACTGTGTTGGGTATCGTGTATACTATATAGCAAGCATCCTATATTGTTTGCTAGGAGAGGCATTGAGGAATGATCACTGTGCCTCCTTATTTAATTGAGGACTTACAAGGCACTGTTTATTTTCATTTTCCAACTTCATAAATTTACTGTGTACAGTCTTGAAATTAGAGTAAAATACAGGTAAACTTCTCATAACATACTTTTCATAAGAATATCTGAGCCTCACAGAACTGTAATTCACATTCTAGCTTTTCATTTCTCAATGCTAACTTAAATTTTCAAAGAATTATTTTCCTTATATATAAAATGGAAATAATAATATGCTAGAATATACCTATCAGCCATTGTCTAGTAAGGAAATCAATACCATCTAGGTATTTAAGTAAGAGAAGGATTTCTTTATAGGAGAATTTTATTTTATTAAATATTGGTAAGAGGGAAAAAAATGAGACATCACCCAAATATCAGAAAAATATGCCATCTTTGGACATATGCCATTAAGAACATTTTTGCCATTAAAATTGTTCAAACAGTTATTTTCAATGTTACTGAAACTACAACAGGTGACTCTGAGAAGAAATTGTCTCTATTTGATGGAACTTCTGGCTGCTTCTAAAATGCTTAGTTAGAACTTGGGTTTCTGCCACTGCTGATATTGCTACCGTGACAGCAGGTTCTGCCAGAAGCAGTGTGTCTAAGCCTGCACTGATTTCCATTTTGGCGTGAGTACTTCTAAGTGAATATAACCAGAAACATGCAGCAAGGTAGCCTGCATATTGTAGATTGCAGGCTCTGGCCCGAATACTTTGAAGGTGAATAGATGGACAAGTTTGGACAGAAACTTCACAGGTTTAAGTCTAATGTATTATAAGGAAACAAAGACTAAAGCATCTAGCATAAACTGGAGGTTTTAGTGGTCCTTTTTCCATATATTTAGACATTATAATTTATTTTAAATTCTTCTCAGAGTCCTTTAGTTAATGCTTGAAATATAAAACAACTTTCCTTGTTCACAGAGTGCTTTAAAGAAAACAGATTTTGGGAATCAATGAATGTCAGCAAAAGAATTTGAGACATTTTCAAGAGCCATTGCTGTTTCTGTTCTGACTTTCAGACGGTTGAGTAGGTGTATAAGGAAAGTCCTGAGTGAATGGGGGCATCACTCAGAGTTGATGAGTTGGCAAAAGAGATGCTAAGAGGGGGAGACTGTTTCCGTTATAGTTCAATGCTCTTAACAAACTAAAAATATATTTAATAATTGAAATATTCATAGAGGATGGATTCATATTTCATTGATTTACAAATGTATTGCATAGTTTTAGTAAAATGGTCGTTAGCAGTATGTCTCCTCTCTGGGAGGAAGCAAGAGCTGGTGTTAATCTTCGTAGGGCTTATACAGCTTTGTTGTTCTATTTGATCAAAGATGATGATAGTGGTGATGGTGATGATGACAATTTCTATAATGAATAAAATCTAATTGTTATAGAAGTCTAACCATATGCCATGCACTGGAGAAGCACTCTGTAAACATGAAAACCACCATTAATATGTTTGAAGCACCCCTATTTAACAGATAATTAAATTAGGTATAAGTAAGTGACCTAGTTTCTTGACATGATTGTTGCTAAATCCAATAGCTCTGTATTCTCCACGCCACATTAAAAGCTAATTCTCAACTCCGTGTTAAAAGTAATAAATGTGTAAGATAAAGATGCATATAAATATAGTATTTCCTTATGCCTGACAGCTCCTAGATAGGCACTCTTACACAGGATCACTATTAAGAATTGCAAGGTCATTTACTGCTTGATGTTTTATTTTTTACCAGTCCATTCACATGCTATTCTTTGGTATAAGATATTCTTTTCTTCAGCATCTTTGTTCAGTAAAGGCAATGAGGACGTAGTAAAAGTGGCAATGCTTCTTGCTCAATTACAATTATGTTACTGCTTTCATAGTCCCAGAGGGTGATGAAATTTGTCCAAAATTATATTTGATAATTTAATGCACTAGATGGATCATAATTAGTGCTTAAAATCATCAGAACTTTGACTATTAACACACCTCCAAATTGCTTGAAATTTAAGTCTAGTGAACTGTTATGGATAAACAATACAACCAGACAGAAATAAAGTATTAGATCGCCTATTGATAGAGAGTTTTCTGACCTGGAGAGGGCTGGTTTGAAGCTTTTGTTTCAGCTTCCTGACTGTATAGCTGATTCAGGGGTGAAATGGTCATAAAAGCAAATAGGCATCTGAACATGTGATGTGTAATTTTTATGAGTTCTAGTTGAGCAGAAACAGTTCCTGGAACTCAGGGCCCCATATTATAAAAATGTGTGATTAATTTCCAATTAATCACAACTGCACTACTCTTAACACGAACAGCTAAACTATTACTCACTGAGTTCTCTGTGCTGGGAAGGCGCTGTAACCCCTGAAGGCAATGAGGATATCACTGTCACTCAGGAGCTCATCCTCTGCTGGTAGAGAGATTGCTCAGTAGATAAATTATAACAGCTCATGCAAAGTGCAACACTGGCTGGTCTACCAAAAAGAAGCACAGTGACACTCTATGTCTCTGTGTCTTCTCTTTGGATTCTTTCCCTTGCCCATTAATTCATTGCTCACTGGCAGGGCTAATCTCTTACAGGGAATAGAGTTGTAAGTGTCTCAGCCCTGTTTGTTTTCTGTGATCAGTCCATGGTTGGAAAAGGTGAAGGTGCCAGCTGGCAAAGCTGTTTCTGTTAGATCAGGGACAGTGGAGGGGATGCTGGCATCTGCCTGGTTTCTGAGACTTCTCTGACAGTCTGGCTCCCCATGGAGCAGGAGTGCTCCTTAGCATATGGTCACCATGTCACACGACAGAGCATTAGAGGGTCTGTCAGTTATAGGACATCCACACAGCAGGACAGGCTCTGCTCCTGGCATGTGTCCCTGAGCTTTTGAGTAACCTCACTCCGGATTCTGAGTTCTATTTGTGCACAGGATACCAACACTCAGATCCTTCCCATGGGGATTTTGAAGCCAGAAGCCTTGCTTGACCTTGTACTTTATGAACCCATTCAACCTTGTAGAAGGAGTTAAACTTTTCTTTCTTCTGAGGAGCTATATGGGCTAGGTCCTCTCTTTTGGAGATGTGGGCCAGCTCAGATAAACTTCTTTTGGTACTTTAATCAATATACTCCCCTAGATACTTTCTATAAACCACATCTGGGTATAAAAAACTAATTCAGGGTCCTCTCTGGTGGTGCAGCGGGTTAAATCACAGCACTAAGAAGCTAAAGCCACTTCAGTGTGAGTTCAATCCCCGCCAGCCCTGGAGATGATCCACATGGTGTGGCCCGCTGCTCCCCTCAGCAGTGTACTTTGTCAGTCGGCCTGTTCTGCTCCCCACTCTGTCTTTGGTGAATCCTCTCACCGCCCCTGCACCTCTGGAATTTATCCCCATCTGTAAGCATTAATTAATTAATTTTAAAAAATAATTCATAGATTTGTACTTGTTTCTTCTCAAACAAGACTGAGTCAACTAATGTGTCTCAATCATGCATCTCAAGAATAGAATAATACCAAATGCAGAAATTGCACAGTTTATGTTTGGCAACAGAGTCGTGATTGCCTTTGTTTTCTTAACCTGTCTTTACAAAATTTCTTGTCACATAGGATAGGATAGATGGATACTTATTCAATGAATTGCAGGTGAGGGAAAGAAAGTGGTTTCTTTTCTTGTAAGTGAAGAGTCAAAAAAAAAAGGAGGGAAAAGTGTGGAATTTCTTAGTTGCAACTCCTTTTGTTCTGGAATTTTCACTTCTTTGCTTGATCTCATTGATGTTATAAATTCAATTTCAATGGCAAAATTTTGTAAGAAATTTACCTGCTACCTGAAAGAGAGAAAATCAGATTTCGATGAGGAATCTCTGCAAAGTAGAACATAACAATTAGAACTCTGTCATTATACAATATAGACTTTCTCCAGACAGATAATTTCTGCATGAAAGTGTGTAAAATGCTAGATGATTGTATTCAAGCTAGTTATTTCTCTCACTGATGGCAAGATCACATGGGCTTAATCTTTGACAACCTCAAGCACATACATGGTGGAGGACACTCCACATGGTGGAGGACACTCCACATGGTGGCTACTGAAAGGTTGTCTAGGTTATAAAGTGCAAGATCAATCAGGGCTGGCAGACTTTGCTTTTGGTGTTTGATGTTGCAAATACCACTCTCTAAAGATGCTGTAAGAATTGATGTACTTTCTGTTAATAGTATAAATATTATTTCATATTCACAAACATAGAAATGGACTATATATATATATATATATATATATATATTCAGCGACTATACATAGATTTCAGTTTTTATGTTATTTATAGTGTCTTCTGTGATTAATTTGAAATTCAGTTTTGCCACATTATTTTGATGAAAATATCTTAGAATGTTTTCCATGTGTTTGTGGTATGTCTCCATTAGTTGATCATATTTTTAAGGCCAGGAAGCTCTGTTTATTCTTGTGTTTAGAATTTTCTACAGTATCTTGGCTTTTAGAGGTGGAAAGAAGCTTAGAAGTAATTGAATCCAATTCATTATTTTCTGGAGCCATTTTTAGAGGGACAGAGAGAGAGAAAACGCTAGCACACTGAATTGTGCTAGAAGAGTTGATATGAGAAGTACTATCATTTTTAAACTATGCTCTTTTAGGTTTCCTATCTAACTGAACATTTTTGAGGAAGATTTGATTTGAGAATCTTGAAATATATGATAGACACAGTTGGCTGCTTACTGAATGATTGCCTGCCCAATGCCCATTCTTCCTTCCATTCCATTTTTATGCTCATAGAACCCATATGTGCCAAGTCAGTATACGTCCAGCTCCACTGAGTTCATCATGTTGTGTCTGAAGTCAGTCACAGTAGTTCCAGTTTGCTGTTTCAGCCTGTGCTCTAGTTCTTCCAATGTGTACGAACAGAACTCTGGGGCACATTTTTTTTTTTTTTTTTTTTTGGTAAGCTTGATACTGGAACTCAAGCATTAACAACTATTATTATATAATTCTAAATATAAAACCATTGTTGAAAACCACTGCTATAGCATATCATGAACAAACAAGTTCTCAAAACAAGCCTCTTCATTAAAAATATATTGAGGGGATTTAATGTTATGTCAAGATAGTTTTCCATAGTTTTTCCCATTAAAATCATTTACTAACCAATTTCTGGATACCAGCCCCTGTATTTACACTCTGCTAAGTGAAACTGCGTATGTGCTGACTGCACGGAAATCCGAATAACAGCAACAACAGAAAATCCTGCTGCTTTGTGTTTTGTAGCTTGTCAAAAGTGTCAAAAGATTTGGCATCAAAACCTTATTTTAAAAGAATGCCTTGAGATACTAATAGGATATTCAGTAAGCCCCTGGAAAATCCCAACCCAGCTCAGGGAGGCTTTGCAGTTAGCCTAAGAGACATTTTCCAACTCATGAAGAAACTCCTGGAGTGGAACTACCTCCTCACAGTCCTGGTCATGGGCGGCTGGAGATCACTGTTGGGCTGGTGGAGCGTGGGCCCTTGCTTGTTAAAGCTCACTCTGCATTTTGCTTTCTTTCCTGCTCACTGCTATTTTGGGGGCCAAGGTATTTGGGAGTGTGAGGTGCTTCATCACCTGCCCACATCATTGGGAATGGAAACGTTTGCAATTTTAATAGGTGGTTGCGGCATCCTTGTTTATTTGGCAAATCAGTGTTGTAGCATCAACTGCCATGTATTAAATGCAGAACAAGAAACAATCCCAACTCTCATAGTGCTTAGATTCTATTTTATAAGTGCTGAGTATGTAGATTAAAAATCTGTTTGTGGCCCACCCTGGTGGCGCAGCGGGTTAAAGCACAGCACAAGGAAGCTTAAGCCACTTACGCATGAGTTTGATCCCCGCCTGCCCTGAGGAGATCCACATGTTGAGGGAGACCTCTCCTGACCCGCCCGCTGCTCCCCTCAGCACTGTACTTCGTAGATCTGTCTGTTCTGCTCCCCTCTCTGTCTCTGGTGAATCCTCTCACCCTCCGCATCTCTGGCCTGTACCCCAGTTCTATATGAGTAAATAAGTCTTTAAAAAAAAAAATCTGATGTCAGAAAAGGGTTGTGCAGTGGTTTGCAGTGAGCTTCCAATCTTAGGCTGTTCTTACATGCAGTGTTTACATGTAGTCCTGCTTCTCAGGACTCACACTCCATCGATATGCACCTGTCAGATTCACTAGCTGCTTCTCCTCTGACTGGTGTGCAGGAAGATAAAGATATGTCTCCACTCACAGTGCTTCTCACATCAAAGGCATGGCAGTGTTTTGCCCACATCAGCCAGGTTTCCAACTACTTGCACACCAACTCAGTGCTCTATACTTTTATTGAATCTTTGTACTAATTACTCAGCATTAGCATCAGAATCCACAGCTGTTAGGGTTCAGTTCCACACGCCTACCCTCACTTCCAATTTCAGTCACAAATGCAAGGTTCCTGAGCCATCTACTTCCCTGCCTGACTTGGCTACAAATGAGGGTTCCCTTGTTACTTACATTCAAGTTTGATAATTTGCTAGATTAGCTCACAAAATTCTGGAGAACATTTATTTATGTTTATCAATTTTCAAAAGAATATTATGAAGACTGAAGTGAGGGGTCATAGGGTCAAGTCCTGAAGGATCCTTCATGTATGTGCCCCCTGCTACTTGGGGCCTGCCATCTGCCTAGCTCATGTATGAGTTCAACAGCTGAAAGTTCTCTGAAGTCTATTGTGTAGGCTTATATGGAGGCTCCCTCTATAAATTACAGAGTTGCAGAATTATAGTTTATTGGTTATAGCACATATTTACTTAATTTCCAACTCTTTCACTTACCTAAAAGTCAAAATTGAAGCTGAAAGGCCCAAGTTTCTAATCTCGTCTTGGTCTTTCTGGTGACCAGTTTCCATCCTAAAGTTATCCAAGAGTCTGCCAAAATTTGCCTCATTAAAACACAAGATAATCCTCTTACCTAGGAAATTGTAATGGATTTAGAAGTTCTATGCCAGGAACTGGGAGCAGTTTCCAAGTATATATTTCTTATGTCAATTAGCCATATCATTTGTTAAATACTTCAGTAGCATCCTACTCTAGAACTTGTGTTCACTTGACTCATGGACAACATTTTTTGTACTTTGTTAATTCTTTTCATCTATGCCAGCAGCTAGGTAAAGGAAGAAACTTTAAGCTTTGTGAGGTTGTTGGTAGGTTATCTTTTTTGTTTGTTGGTTGTTTAATAACCCCCCCCCATACACTTTGCAAACTCTTGTTATTTAGAATGAAATAAACACTTGTTGATTGGTTGGGAGGTTAAAAGTACCAAGAGTAGTGGGACCACCCATGAAATATTCAGCTCATGTGAGCAGTGAGCAGGTATGAATCACAGATCACATTTTTGGCGTCTACCATGTGCAACTAGTTCCTTCAGTTCTCTTTTGTGTCATGCAATCTGAACACCCATACTGCCAGCTCATCCAAACGGCAAGTTCCAGACTGCTGAAAAGACAATTGGAGCACTATTCTTCTCAAAGCTCTGCAATTCAATGAAATGGTCTTTTGAGTGACATCTTGTAGTACCAGAGTCTCAGACTTGATTTAGTCCGTGAGCACTGATAAGGGTGCAGTGTAAGACGTCCCCCTCAGGCTGGGTCCAAGGTCCTCCAAGCACTAGCTCCTTAGCTGTTGTTGTACCCCTCTCCAGTATCATCTTTCACTTTTCCTCATCAAGTACCACTGGCAACACTTTTTTCTTAGGGGGATGGTGTCTGAACATGAGCTATCAACAAGAAAATAGAAGACAGAGATCTTACATAGATTCTAGCGGTATCCCTGCTTATTAACATCACAAAAGAGAAAGACAACCCACGTTGACAGCTGAGGTTCCCATCCCTACTTCCTAGGTAGCAGAGATATCAGCTCACTTTAGCAGACAGCTCATTAGCATCTCTTTGGGGCTCAAGTTTGATTAGGCAAACCTTCCCCAAGAACTAGTTACTTATACTTGTTTAGCCATTTTCCATCCATATACCTCTTTTTCTCTTCTGACTCCTAACTGCCACTACAGGATAAATTTAAAAATATACTGTCATTGTGCAGCTTAATCAGTGTTTTTGCATTGGTAATTTGTTGTGTTGATCGATGTGGGCCACATTTTGCAAGCATAATAGTGCAATTCAATTTGTTTAAATGTTGTTAATACCAATATTTCATAATGTGCCATGCTTACAAATAGAAATATTATAGTCAGGAAGTATAGCAGCTAATGGGATGAAAAGCTGGAGAGCAAAGAGCAGCTGGTGAATTCACACATTTATAAGTATTTAATGAGTCCAAGGGGACTAGATAAGTAAGTATCTGTAACCAAATTATTCCCTCTGTTTCTAGCTCTTAATATAGCCATACATCCCTATTTAGAAGTCACATAAAAGCCAGCTTCATCCACCGTCTGTCTTGGTGTGCCAGCCAGCCCTTTTCCCCCTTAGTTTCTCAGTATCTTTCTTCTTGTCCTGGCTTTAGTTTCCCAGTTTTAACACTTAAGCTCTGGCCAGCCCCTCCCATTCCAGCAGCCTTTTGGTCTGTCTGTTGTACCTCACTTCCCCTTTCTTGCCCAATTTTGGTTCCACTCTACCTAGAGAGAGAGGGAGAGAAGACCAGGTCCCCCCAAGGCCTTGCCTTGCATGGTGAAACTCCTAGCTTCTGGTGTGTTCCCTTCCTAAACTTTTCATCCAGGAAGTTTATGCAAGATCAACTTTTTTTTAAAGTAAAAATGTATAGTTACCCATGGCTGCTTATAAAATGTTCATTCTTTCAGCCAGTAGTTACTATCTGTAAGACTTGGTGCTGCAGGGTGAAATAACACAATTGAGACCTTTAAGTTTGCAGGATTTTTTTTTTTTAGTTTAAATTAATTTTTTTATGTATTTATTATTTTATTGTGGCATTACTACCAAATAATGTGGCACACTCTGATAAATGGCTTGAGTAAGGGGTTATCGGAGTGTAGAGCAGTGTCTCATATGTGTGAACTACAGTTTGAAGAATTAGCATGTTGAAAACTAACACATGCACTCAAAAAAAAAAAAAAAAAAAACGGTATCACCAAAGAGGAAAACTAGAAACAGTATACTGCTTGTCCAATCTGAACCAAAATACCAAAGAACTGGATCAGTAAAGGCTTCTACTTTCTTTAGAGAAATAATTTCGGGAAGGAAATAAAAGGTATGAATTGCTAGAAGGAGCTATTGATTAAAGGATTAAAAGAACCAGTCTACTTTGGCAGAAGAATCATTGTGGCTATATGTGCACACGAATTAATATAAAAAAAATTAGAAGGGCTGGAATTGCATTGGGCAGTGTTTTTTTAGGGAAAAAAATCAGAATTCAGTCTGCTGTTGACAGAATAATCTTATTTGAATGGATTCATTCTATATCCAAAAATAGTCTTGTGGAAATCACTGTGTATATGAAAGTGGTCTAAAAATATAGTCTGTGTTAAACTAGATTTTAATTTGTTTTAGTGTTATTTTTATACTAAGGAAATGTAGAATAATATCTAATTTATGAATGACTTTAATTGATTCTGTCATAATAATATAAAGTTGCAGTAATTTATCCAGCTCTTCTCTGTAGTTGAACACAGAGATATTTGCTAGTATTTCTTCTCCCTGTTTTGGTATTGTTCACCCTATGTTACTTTGAAAAGCCATTTCCTACACTCACAGTTAGTGATGCTTGGAGCCAAATGTGTGCTGGCCCCAAAAGTAAACATTAGAATCCCACATGGAAATTCAGAACTCACAGACTAAATTCAGAACTTAAATTCACGTGTTATAGTATAAGGTTACTTACTGGGCAGCCACACCACAGGGGATGGGCCTGCAACTCTGTAGGAACTGCAAGTGATCTCTGGAGGGTGTTTCTGGGGGAAGAATTGTTCTCTGTAGACTAATGCTCTGGAGGCTATGAGAAAGTCACCTTCAGGATGGTAGGCACCACAGAGAACAAGTTTGAAATGGACAGGGAGAAACTAGGTTAAGATCAATAATCTTTTTTTCTTTTTTTGAATGAAGGAATAACAAGAATCTAACATAGATGTTTCAACTGAGAGAATAATTCTTTTTAAAACATCTTGATTTGAGTTTTTGCCACTTGCCAGTCAGAATAATTATGACATAAGCTAACTGGATGTATACATTCTTAATCTTCGATAATAATGATTTCATGTTTAACTTTGTTGTACAGAGAATTGAGTCTGTTTTTTTTTTTTTTAAAGATTGTTATTTATTTGTGCATACAGAAGTGGGATACAGGCCAGAGGCTCAGGGGTGGCGAGAGGCTTCACCAGAGACAGAGTGGGGAGCAGAACAGGCAGATCCACTAAGTATACTGCTGAGGGGAGCAGCGGGCCGGTCAGGAGAGGTCTGACACGCCATGTGGTCACCTCCCGGGCAGGCGGGGATCGAACTCATGCAGAAGTGGCTTTAGCTTCTAGTGCTGTGCTTTAACCTGCTGCGCCAGCAGGGAGGGCCGAGTCTGTTATTTTTAATTGCATTACTTTAAAGTTATTTTTCAGCTACTCGGAGGAATGTCAAGGTTTAGGAAAAAGAGTCTGATAGAAACTGGTTTTTAATCTACACTCCTGCAACTTAAGCTTTGTGTTACAATGAATATGTCATTTCAAGTATCTCCCTTGTTTTCTCATCAGTTAGCAGGAGTGGAGTTTACCTCATAGGATTTTGATGAAACTTGAGTAGTTTTAATGCTGTGTAACAAGAATGCTGGCTGTTGGAATATTATGACTCAAAAGAAAGCTATTTCTGTGCCTTTACTTACAGATTATTCAGGTATAATTTTGTTTTATATAAGGATAGAAACAAATGGCTAATAAAATTTAAAAAATAACTATCATTAAAATTGACACTCTTTGCCCACCCTAATGCCAAAGACTCATGAAGGAGGGAATGCCACTTTCTAATAGAATTGGGCCACCACATTGCCCTTAGCTTCCCCATGCCATACTAAGGGTATTTCTTAATTTCATCTGTATCAGAATCACTAGAAATAAATATATTCTACCATGGAGGAACCTAGAATTTATTGTGACAGTGTTTAAAAATACTGTGACATACCCACCAAGTGGGAAATTTTTCATTTAAATCAGGGAGCCGGCTCTTTTACCTAAACTTTATCTAGCAATATGAGGCTTACAAGTACTAAGACTTGTATTCTCTGAAAGGTAAAGCTTAAATAATGTCATTGTATTAAAAGGAGGTGACATTGGAATTTTAGTGAACTCTGCTGATTTTCAGAATGTGCAACTTAAACTCACATGTTATAGTATAAGGTTACTTCAAGAAGTATCTGTTTGGGCCCTCCCTGGTGGCACAGCCGGGTTAAAGCACAGCACTGAGAAGCTAAAGCCACTTCCACATGAGTTCTATTCCCGCCTGTCCTGGAGATGACCACAAGGGATGGCAGACCTCTCCTGGCCTGCCCGCTGCTCCCCTCAGCAGTGTACTTCGTGGATCTGCCTGTTCTGCTCCCCACTCTGTCTCTGGTGAATCCTCTCACCGCCCCTGAGCCTCTGGCCTGTATCCCAGTTCTGAATGTACAAATAAATAAATCTTTAAAAAAAAAAAAAGGCAGGTTAAGTGCAGAATAGAATGTCCAAGGAATCTGGGCATTTTAAAGGATTTAGAATTCTCCCTAAAAAAGTTCACAGGGCACCTGTGCTTGGAGAAACCAAAGGAATCTTAAGAAATTCATATTGAATGTGTAAATGTTTAGAGAGGAATCTTTTTTAAAAATCAGGAGAATTACACGGTCTTGAAATATCACACTCACTCTTCTTGCTGTGGTTACATGAGTGATGTGAAGGAGACGTTGCTTCTCCACTGCCATCTCACTTCTTACCTGCACACAGAGGAGTGCCCTGCCAGGCACTGGAAATTTGAGTGACAAGTGGATTGTGATTCAATTACCATTAATAGAGGGAAGAAAGCGCCTTTTAAGGAGTTTGCTGGAAAAAGTAAGTGGAAAAGAGCCTTTACCATATTTTTTACTGCCCCCTCTAAAAACTGTGAATTGAAAGCAGTTCTTGTTAGGAGAACAGCATGTTTGTAATACACCTGGGAAAATCAGTTGACAAGCTGTGTGCATTTATTAAAAAAGAAAAAAATCAGCATCTTACTATCACCTTGGCAATCTGTTGTATAAATGTTTTTATCTCTCCCATCCTTTGCAGTAGTTATTTACTGATTAAATAATAAGAAGAGAAACTGTAGGGAGCCAGAATGAGTAAGCCAAGTTTGTAAATGGGGCTTATTTTTTCCCAGAGTGTGTTCAAGGAATATACTGAAGGGTAGTGTCAGAGAGTCTGTTCCCAGACATTGAAATAACTTTGGAAACAGCAATTTTACCAAATGTCACCTTGCTTCTGCTGAAGTCCCCGAACTTCTGAGATTTTAATGTACATTATAGAAGACAAAAAGAAAGAAAAAACATATATATATGTTTACACATGCACTGTATATCCATATCTACACTAACACACATATATAATCGATATATAATAAAATGGTTAAATACTTGACTATAGAACTTTTTAAACAAATTGACATTTCATAAATTCAGTCATTTTTATCCACAACTATAATGCAGTCATCTTTAAAGTCACTTATGAGCTGTGATCGGGATATTCTTGGACATTAGCTGCTATGCCTCCCCTTCTCTCTTAGTGACAAGGTGTGTATTCATAATGGAGTCCCAACAAATGATATCTGGAGCACAACTGAAAGGGTGTTCAACTGTAGTGTGAATGCAGCCTCCTGGGCTTGACAGCTGATCCTTACAATGAAAATAAGATAGAGATGAACTATCCTTACCTAATGGTCTTGCCTGGGTAATTATGCTGTTCTCACACTATACTTTTTCTTCTTCTTTTTTCTTCTATTTTCCAAGATAGGAAAATAAGCCACATGGCTATGAGATAAATTGATAGGTCCAAAGAAGCAGCAGTAAAGAGAGTTCTGGTGGTCGGCAGTATAGGCCTGCCCATACGCCAGGATGCAGATGCTGAACCCCAAGAGATCTGGAAAGAGCAAATGGTTCTAGCAAGTACATTTAGCCTAAAGCACAGGGAACAAGAGGAGAGCCTGCTTCTAAAGAAGAGAGGACTTAACCCCACAAGGAATACTGCATGGGCTTCCTTGCTAGAATTAGATTATGGAGGAGTGCATTGTCATTGAGTTGTGCTATTTAACCAGCCAGATTCCTCAGTTCTGAAATATGTAACTAAGCAATATTTGGGAAGATTTTTCTATCAATGTAAAGCATCTGTGTAGCCTGTATATTCTTATTATTAAATAGTGAGTTTAATAATCGCAAACTCACTGTTTGCATAGTCAGAAAATAAAGCAAAATATAATAAGCAGTATCATCTACAGGGGAACATTGCCAGTCTATCCCACGGTATTAAGCCTGACCTGGGGAGGTAGACACCACATACTGCAAGCACTTGTACAATGTTTTTATCGTCTGGGTTAGAGCAGTATCAGAGTATAATGTTTTAGACAACTGATGATGGCAGAGGCTTAATCCTGAACCCAAGGAAATATCCCCATGTAGATGACTCTGCCATATCATTTTTTTGGGAATTGTACTGGTGAGGTCTAAGTAAATAGTGATTAAGTACAGAGTTACCCAACAAAGAACTGTTAGTGCGAAATTCACTTCTTAAGCACTTGAAACACAGAAGCACTTTCACTTAGTGAAAAATTTAGGAAAGTTTATGCTCTTATCTTACTTTGTGCTCTAGAATTTTAAGCAATAAACCTACATGGAAATTAATATAATTATACTTATAATTACCTAATAATTGGCATAATTAACCAAGGACTCCATGAGATGGTACAACTGACCAGTTACACCTGCAGTCAGCTAATTTCAGGTGCAATTATTTCTGTATGTAATTTTGTACACCTGCAGTTAATTGCAAGGGCTAAAAGTGAATATAAGACAAAGGAGCTAGTGTGACTATTTCCCTATGTACTATTGAGTTTCTTATGCTTAAGTCAATTTTAAATTTAAATTTTTAGTAGATTAAGTGACTTCCAGGAGTGATGTGGAGAATTTGGGTATGTTGTGATTTTTCTGCTGACAGAATATCAAGTAGTTCTTTCTTAGTCAGTAATGAGCCCAAATCCAGGGCTTACAGTCCTGCTTTTGACAAGGCAAGATGTACTTACAAGAAAGAGCTCATTTTAATTGTATTTTTGGAATTGAATCTGAAAGAAGTGAAGTTAAGAATCTGATTTACCAAGTTTAAAGAAGTGATGTTAAGAATCTGATTTACCAAGTTTATTGTTTATGAGAATGCAGTCAGTGTTCAATAAACACTTGGTGAGTAAATGAACAAGCCTTGCAATTACCTTAAGGCCATTTTGAATCTGCATCTTGGGATATCATTTAAGCAACTTGATCAAATGTATTATCCTATATTCTCTGCCTATCAAATACAAATAAATGTTTTTTCTAAACATTTGAAGCAATTACTATAGCAGTACTTTGGTATTACTAATCATTGAAGAGGCTAGAGATAGTCTAATTATTAATGAGCCAAATTTTGGAAGAAAAAGAGAATGGTACTAGATTATTCTGTTTCTGTGAGTTTTATAACTTAATAAATTCCTACAAACCACATTTAATTTGGGTTTAATTTGGTGGGATCATATCCCTTAGGGAAAAATCAACATCTTTGCAGTGAGAGTTCTTTATTATAGAATGCAAGAAATTAAATGATTTGCAATAAACAATTTAAAATGTTTGGTTATAGAATAGAAACAAAATATGTTGATTTTACACAAAGTTTGTCTCAAGATATAAGGTATAGTTGACTGTTTCTTTCTTATTTTGCTCTTATCTGCAGGGATTTATGATCATGCTTTGCAACTTTTAATGATGAGTAATTTAAAAATTTTGTGATACCTTAAACACTATGAAATCAAGTCTACAAAGTAACTAGTATGGATAAAATCAAGCACTAGGACAAATAACTCAAAACAAATCAAAACATTATATATGCCATAGTCTTGCTATTAAAATTTTAATTCATACATCTTAAAATATTTGGTTGGCTAAACAGGGGAAATGAGTATCTATCTCTAATGCATCTTAAATAATATACATAATATATTATTTAAGTACATATTGATATCTGCATGCATAATAAAATAGCATATATTCTTAACAGTGTCCTTAGACATTAGATGGAGATGACAAAGTAGTATACTTTTTTAAAATTTCAACTCATCAAATTAATCTTGGGTATAAAAATCTTCCTTTTGCTAATTTCCTTTCTTCAGAAAACAATATCCTGATTCACTCATCTAGCAGTAGAAATGTTCTAGTTCTCCATAACATAACTGTCCAGAACATACACCATAGGAAATAAGTAGAATGTAGAGTGAAACCTCTTACTCCTTCACTGGCTAGATCTACCTCTTCTATATTCACATAAGAAACAATTTATTGACCATATTATCTTGGATTTATCTTAGACCTCTGATTGCATTACTTTTCCCACTTTTTTTGAAGATTTATTCAATCTTCAGAACAGGGGTACAGGCCAGAAGAGTGGTGGATGAGAGGATTCACTAGAGACAGAGTGGGGACCAGAACAGGCAGATCCACTGAAATACACTCCTGAGGGGAGCAGCGGGCTGGTCATGGCTGCTTGGCCATGGGGGTCACCTCCCTGGTCAGGGATCCAACTTGTGCTGCAGTGGCTTTGGAGAGCTTCACAATTCTGTACTTTAACTTGTTGCGCCACCAGGGGGAGTCCCCTACTTTTCCCACTTCTTAATACTGTATTTAAAAAAATAAAAGTCTTGCTAATCTGAAACATAGCAAGAAATTAAACAAAACAGTTATGAGGGTGTTGGTTGTTCTTATTGTTACGATTGTTTCACGGTTTTGGCTTGTATTGCTTGGCTTATTTTAGATCCATTCCAACAATGGCTTTGTTTAGTGATCTACTCCAGTGATACACAGCAGTGCATAGTAAGTGTTAGGTAAATAGCTCACTGCAAAGGAGAAAGTAATTTCTCCCTGGATAGATTGTTATATTTTTCTTAGTGTAGTCATAGTATATGTGCCTTTAGCCTGAACTGCCACTGGGATCTTGAGGTTATTGTGATTTCAGCAAGTTGCATCTGATTAAATAATTCTCACAACTAGCAATTTACCCCGATAATGTGGTTTAACTGCCTGATTGATTCTCTTATTAGATTTAAGTACAATAAAAAGTTTGACTAAACACTTAATTTGCTAGCTCCAAACTTAGGCAAGCTCTCTCTCCAATATCACTCTTTTTTATTCAAATTTCCTAAAACTATATATTAAATAACTCCCCTCAATTAAACATGCTCATATATCTGACTGTGCACACACACACACACAGAAAGAAGCACAACTAATAGAGAAGAAACATTTTGTTCCGATTTTCATTTCCCACATAATTTGCAACACAGAGTATTCTCCTAATCCTTTTATTTTGCCTTTTTTTTTTAAATTCAGGGTTATTACTACATTTTTTATTTCTCTACAAATAGAAATAATTATTTCTTTTTAAGCCCTCTTACAAATTTGGGGGAATTTCAAGGGGTTGATGAGAGCTAGGGTTCTAATAGCAGTTGCTTTATGTTTATGAATCATCAAACAGTGTATAACAGTACCTTCTATGTCTCTGTGAGCATAAGATAGCATTTATGAACTAGAAGTGCACTCTAAAATATCATGGATGATTCCCAGGCAGATATTTTTGGCTTTTGTTCAATCATACAGTCCTTTTGGCACAGCAAAGTGCAGGTGCTCTAAAGAAAGTTGCATTTGTGTCTCTTGACTTCTTTATTTTAAAATTGTAATCTGCGTGTAATGTGTAGTTCATTCATAATACCATGCATTAAAAACAAAATCATAACCTATGGGGAGTTCTATATACCCCATATTAAAAATTCATTTTGTCAATCTGTTTTCTTTTTATCCAGTTAAAATATTTTTAGAAATGTGCCCACAGATCAATGAGTACTATAAGTATAAATATCTTCACATTTCTAAGTGGAGTTCTGATATAAAAAATTAAACACATGGATTATTATATATGATACAATTTTCATAAAGTCTTATAATATCATAACCTTACATCAGAGTTTATATAAAATGGTTAG
This sequence comes from Condylura cristata, assembly GCF_000260355.1. Classification (NCBI taxonomy): domain Eukaryota; kingdom Metazoa; phylum Chordata; class Mammalia; order Eulipotyphla; family Talpidae; genus Condylura; species Condylura cristata. The sequence continues at coordinate 71,730,433 of NW_004567103.1, read as the reverse complement.
AATAACTATATCATTCCTTTATTTAATTATAATATTTCACAAAAAATGCAATCAATTCATGGTAACTGTTATTACAAACTTTGATTTGGTACACTGAAGTCTTTAATTATCTGATCATGAAAATCCCTATTCTCCAGTTTTTTAAGGTATATTTTAAATGTTTTTTTAGCATTTTATTTAATTTCATGGTATCTGGTTCTCTAATAAGTTATGACTACAGATAATGCTATGGAATATATTTAATATGTAAAATTTGATAAATCTATTTTTGTTTATGAATAATATTTCTACTGATTAACACTCATTTATGTAAGTCTATATAATTTCTCTCCATTCAAGTTAATATAGCTGATCAAAAATTATTATTTGTGGAAATGCAGAGGAGGTCTTTGCTGGAATATGTGTTGAAAAAAGGGAAAGATGTTTATAACTCCTGAAGAGCTTTCTTAATTACTACTTAATATCAACTGTCACTGATACTTAATTTCAAGTAATGAACAAATTGTATTACATGGAAATGGAGTTATAACACCTACCCCTATTTTGTTTAAATGTAATGATCACACAGGCTCCATGTAGTGTTCTAGCTTTAAAGTATACCTGAAGGGTGTGGTCCTGTACCTCTAACTCACAGTGTTGTGCACCAAAATCACATATACAACAAAATATCCTCTTCCAATCTGTTCTTATTCTATAATTATCAGCAGGGTCAGTCCATGTTTAAGACATTAGACTAGGTCCCTAACATCATGAAGAAAGAAGTAGTTAATTATGGGATAAATATTTGTCTACTACCTCTGATGTACCATAAGCCAGGATACAGCTCAAAACAAGACAGTCAAACAGGCTGCTCTAAATGAAGTATATATTCTAGTAAAGGAACTAAAATGCAAATATGAAAATGTATAAATAAATTATTGTAATGATGGGTACTATGGGGGAAAAAATGAACAAGGATAGAATGATCAGGAAAGACTTCTGTGAGATTGTAATGACAAAGCATACATAGAATGATGTGACAGGGAAGATGTGGTGTGCGAAAGCCAGATTAGCATAGCTGAAGGAACAAACTCAGATGCAGGTAACTCAATTGTGTCTGAGGAACAGCTGGAATGGCGGTGTGGCTGCAGGTGAGTGAACTATGGGGGCAGTTGGAGATGATTTTAGGGAAGTAGGCAGCATAGGGTTACTTCTGGTCAGTGGACCATGGATAAGAGAACCATAGGGATGGTGCTAAGTATGAAATAGGAGTTCCTGTCAAGCTTTAAGTCATCAAGTCAAGTGAATTGGTCTGAGCTTGTATGAATATGTGCTGTGGACACCTTCTAGAGATAGAATACTTATATAAAAAGACAAATCTAGTCAAGCATTCAGGGGGATGTAAAAGGGCAGTTTTGGGGGGAATTTAGGGTAAAAAAAAAAAGTAAGTCCTTTTTAGCTTTAAAGAAAGAAGAGCCTTTAGTTGAGTGAAATGGAATTAGCCTAGGGGGAAGGTTAAGCAGTTTCTACTTAGGCAAGTAAAAGTGGACAAGATAGCAGTATTATGGAAGTGAAAATTGCCTTTAAAATTTTGACAAAAACCAAGAAAAATAAGCCTACATATAGAGGTTAAAAGTGATTGAAGTAGCTCAGAGTTTTAAGTAAAATATATATATATATGACTATTCTTATCTAAAAATCATGTATTTTAATCAGTGGTTCAATAACTAAGGCACCAATATTTTTTTAAAAGAAAGGAAATGTAATATATCAAATTTATGGAAAATAGCAATTTATCAAAGTATAATTTCCCATATCTAATGTGATTATTAGTGTTTTAGAAAACTTGTTCAGTATATATCCCAAGGAATAGCAAAGAACTGATTTTGACTGTTCTTATTTATTGCCCTGTAAAAATTTAACCATCTATATAAACCACTATTATTCATTGAGAAAATCCTTTGTCTTTAATTTTAATAAGCACATATCTATAGTTGTTTGCACATATTTTCTATAATAGTGCAATGTGCTAAAAATAGTTTCAGCATCTCTTGAAATAAGCAGGGCTATTCCTGTTTCTAGAACCGTCCGGATGCTAAATGTTTTTCTAATGTCAGAAATTTTCCTTTTTTTTATGATGTAGTGCTTTTAATGTTTTTGTTTATCTGTTTTAAGCCAAAATATTCTTCTTTTGATTACCCTTAATAATTTATAACTGACATTTATATAAATTTTAATATTTTTGAAATAGTAGTGAATCTGTGAAGCCACATGAACTCAATGACTCCTAGTTTGTAAACCATCTTTATTTATGGGTCATAGTGATGACAGGTTGATTCAAATGTGATTAAAATTTCCTAGATAGTTATAGATATATAGATACAGATAGTTATTCCAACCTGTTTAGTTTCTGTTTAGTTTCGAGCTATATTTTCTATAAATTGCCACTTCTGATGTGGTATATCAAAAGGTAAAACTTGAATTCAAATTCAATCAATGTAACTTAAATTTCGTCACAAATTTTCATTCTAGCAAATTGTTTAATAATTTTATTGCATTAGGAATGCAGTCCTCAAATTTTGATGGTGTTATATTTGGATAAACCCATAGTAAGTTGAGACATACTAAATTTATATCATGAAGTTGAAGATGCACTTCTAAAGATACCTAACCTACCTAACATCATAACTTAAACTGCTTACCTTGAATGTTTTCAAAACACTTACATTAGCTTATGATTGGACACAATCATCTAACATAAAGCCTACTTCATAATAAACTGCTTAATAGCTCATATGATTTATTAAATACCGCATTGAAAGTGAAAACCAGTGTGGAGAGTTATCAGTTGTTCTTGATCATGTTCCTAAGCAGGAGCTGCAGCTCACTGCTGCCCCCAGCGCCCTGAGGTGGTATTGTTCTGGCCCAGGAAAGAGGAAAGATTAAAAAATCAAAGTACCTCTCTAATTAATGCTTACTGTTTTCACTAATAGGAAGGTCAAAAAAATCATTAAGTTAGACCATCTTAAATTGTGAACATCAGAAACACTTCCACTCGTCTTTTACTGTGTTTCTGAAATAACCACTTTTTTGTCAATATTGAGCCATCTGGTGACAGCAAAAATTGATACTGATCCTGCCCTTAAGCATTCGGTTTACTTGTAGAGATGATGATAACTAAATAACGACTCAAATAAGTTCAAAATTAAAATTATGATAGGGTTAAGCAGTAAATACACATAAAGTGGGTAGTGGGCAATAGGAATAAATATCATTGAACTATCTTCTGAGATTTAATCTGTCCACATGTGCTATATTCTTCAAAAGTAAACACTGTTGTGTTCTTTATTGCTATCATTGGTGACCTGTAGTAACTGTGATACTTTTTAGGGAGTTTGAGTCAGGCTGCAGAGATGTATTGCCTTTCCTTGAGACTTGGTCTTCGGAATTAGCTCTTCTAGCCAGGGGACAGTTGGAGAAAATCTCACTTTCTCAGACCCACCTGTTCTTTTTTCCCATACTATCATATGTTGAGTATCCACTTATAGGGGATATTTTGCTTGAACCTTGGGAGGGAGACATTCAAATTCTAGCTGAAATGTTAGTCATTCATTTTGAATAACCAGGGGAAAGGATTTCTACTTTTTTCAATTTTGCATTATAATAGCAGTTCAACTAATGCATATATAATTTTCTTTCCCTTTTGCTTGTCATGCATTGCCAACATGGACTTCTACAAAGGCTCAGGTTGGTGTTGCAATCTGTTTTGATCTTTACTGTTTTCATTTAGTGAAAAGAAGCTTTGATGTTTTTCTTTACATATCAGCTTTTTTTCTCTTTGTAAATCCCGATCAAAACATTGTTCACACATGAAAGAAAAAATTCTCCCAAAGGAGAGCTAGTTGCTTATATGTTGCTGTTGAATTCTTTATATCAGCAAAATGCCTGTTCAGAAACACATAAAATCAATTTATATCTGCTTAATTTTGCCATGACTGGCTTACTTTGTGATATGAAGAAAACAGTGCTCTGAGATTTCAGAATCAGCAGATATTCTGATATTAAATGTGCTCTCTACTTTCAAAGTATATTAGTTGGCATTGTAAGTGCTCTCTATAGTTCCAAACTTGGTATTAAGAATTCTCTACATAGCTTCTTATTGAGATGCTGATTCGAGATTCTCCGAATTATTAGCAAATAGCATTCAAGATGTCAATATTTCTCAATCCCTCTCATTTTCTTCCTCTCCTGCTCTGTTTCTACCTCTCCCCACCACTATTTGTTTGTAGACATTAGTCTGTTCCAATATTACATCAATACCTCATATTAACCTTAAGTTCTTTGCTTTTATAGTTTTAATAAATCCACCCCAATTTTGTTGAGATATGGTTGTCATATAGTGAATGAAAACAGCAATCATGTTTTCAGAGGCTAACTTTATTGTAGACTGGGGTGATATTTATGATGCCTTAGGAACTGGGAACTAGTTGAGCTAAAATGAGTTTATCAGTCACAGGAGAATCTGGCTGCTTTTGTATACAAGGGTTTACAAGGAGTAACAAAAAAATAGCTAGTTTGGATCCTAGTCACAGTCAAGTACAACTGCAAATCTGCCCACTCTTGTGTTGATTGAGGGGCTGGGTATCAGACTTTCTATTATCAAAATGTTCATCTCATGCCTCCTGCTGTGTCTAAATGTTCTCTAAATGCCCACATTGGCTTCTTCTGGTCATATGGTCATAAAATTATCACATGCTGTTTGGGTGTTGTCTCTCCCATTTGCTAAAATTAAGTATTGTTAATTCTCACATTTAACTTCTAAGGTTGTTACAATAATTTGGTAAGATGAATTCTGCAAACATTTTTCACTGAGTAAAAATATTTACCTTTTGCAAAACAGGCCATTTCTACACATGTACGTGGAGGGTGGCTTACATGGCTTAACCCAAAAGCTTTCATTATTTTTGCTGCCTTAGTTATTTCCTCTTTTTAGGTTAAAAATTGTGGATACTTTTCTTCCTAGTTTATGACATGTTTTCTTTCTGAATAAGCAGCCTTTCATCTTAATAATTAGTATATTTTACTTTAACTTTGCAAAAAAGGTATGGGTCCCATTTTAAATTTTCTTCTAAAATTTAGTACTACAATAAATTTAAAAATAAAGTTTACTATAGATCGTGATCTCTAATATAAAACTGACTGAAATTTGGAGAATAGGTCAACAAAGAAAATTTTGTAGACAGCAGGATCTCTCAAAACTAGTCAATTCAGCCGCAATAGCCTCAAAGCAGCTAGAGGAGAGCAAGCTGACTCAATGAAATTTGAATGAATAATGTCTGAAAATAGTGGGAAAAGGATCTCTTCAAAAATTTTCCTTCATAGTAGCAACCAGAACATTAGCAAAAATTATCTAAATGAAGTTTTTCAGAGCTCTAAATTAAGCAAAGACTTCAAGCAATCTGGTGAACATTTATTCAAAAAATGACTGAAAAAAATCCCAGTTAAAACTAAATGCTTTACTATTTCATTTTATTTCCTCAAATCTTGATTTAACAATCAGTCTCAGACACTGGACAGGACTAAGCAGGACTGGAACTCCTTCAAATTCCTATTTTGAAGAATTACTACTTGACTGGTAGTTGGCTGGGAGGCCCAAGTTGCTTTTCTTTGACCTGTTAGAATTGACCCAATATAAACAACTTTTACTTTGGGAAGATCAGTTGAAAAAAATCAGACAGTGGTTTTATTTTTGTCTACCTGAGACAGTACTAATGGTCACTAAAAGCTGAGGCAAATGCTAGGATAATAGGACTCTTAAGAGGAAAAGATACAGAATAAGCTATTTGTGGGGAGTGAAAATATCTGACATCTTCTTGAGAATTAAAATGCCATGCACATGTGTTGAGCTGTGCCATTATTCAAGGGAGCACTGACAACACCTACTCATTTCAAGTTAACCTTGAAACTGTACGAACAGAAAGTGAAGACAAAGTAGTTTTAATTTGTCTGTCTTAATATTGATTTTTTTGACCCAAAATACACAGAACCCCTCAGCAAACACTGGGTGACTTTTTGGAACCACGCGCTAAAGGGAATCTTTCAGATCATTAGACAGACACATCATTAGCCATGATAAACAACACAACTTTGTAGAATTAAGTCAAAAGGTCACTTAAAAAATTGTGAATAGCAACAATAACAAGTAATGGATAAAGGAAGAGTTTGGCCTCTAAATTTGCAATATGTGATGTCTAGTTTTCAGCAAGAAATTATGAGACATGCAAAGAAATCAAAGTGTTGCACTTACAGGAAGTAGTTGATAGGAGCTGTTTCTGAAGAAGCTGGGATGTCGGATTTATTAGACAGATATTGTAATCAGCTACTTTAAATGTGTTCAAAGAACTAAAAGAAGCTATAATGAATTATGTAAATAAAATAGTGACTATCAGTAGCAATATAAAAAAGTATAAGGAAAAACCAAATAGAAACTCTGGACTTAATAAGTTCAAGACCTGAAAGAAAATTCTCAGCTCCACTAAGAAACTGAATAGTAGATTTGGGTAGATAGGAAAAATATCATGAATGAAATATGCAATTGAGATAACATGCCATAAAAAGAGAACATTAATAGAATGCTTTGTGTAACTGTGGGATGCTATGAAGCCTAAAAGAATAAGAGAATGAAGAAGCAGGAAAGAATTTGAAGGAAGAAGGGCCAAAACTTCCTCAAGTTGATGAAAAAGCACACAATCAAAGCTCAACAAATTCTGTACCCCATTCATTACCCACCTGGCAAATCTAGAACAATCTCACTATCCTGAGATCTTTTCTGCATAGTCTTTTTTGTTTTGCAAAGTGATATTCATAGGTTATAAGGACTGTTACCTGCTCTTTGTGAAGCTATTGTTCAGACTAACAAAGGTGCAAAGGCAATTCAGTGAAAAGAGAATAATCTTTTTAACAAATGAGGCAAGAAAGGACAAGTGAATCTTCCCATGAATATAGAACAATCCTTCACCATATAACCATATATATATATATATATATATATATATATATATGTATATATATATATGTATATATATAAATTCAAAATGGATCAAAATGGATCAGAGCCCAAATGCAAGTGGCAAAAATATTAAAACCTTAGATGAAAACATCAGTATCAATCTTCATGATCTTGGATTAGGTAATAGATACTTTAAGTTCAAGCAACCAAAAGGGGGAGGATTTAGGTGGATTTCATCAAAATTATTTTTTTTTTTTTGCAGTTCAAAGGATATCAAGAAAGTACAAGGTCATGCCTCAGACTGGGAAAAACTATTTGTAAATCATGTATTTGACAAGGATATAGTATGAGAAAATATGAAGGAACATTATACCTCAACAATAAGAAGATAAATTGTTCTATTAAACAATGGACACAGGACTTGAAAGAAAAGTTTTCCAAAGAAATTATCTAAATAGCTGTTAAACACATGGGAAGCTCTCAGGCACTAAACATCAAACAAATCAAAACTATAAGAAGTATAATTTCACACCCACTAAGTTGACTATAATTAAACTAATAAGATGACAAGAATGTAGAATGGTAGTACCTTCATAAATTGCTGATACTGCAACCACGTAGAAAACTCTTTGGTAGTTTCTTAAAAAGATAAGCATTGATTTTGGACGTGGCTTAGCATTTTCTCATCTAGATATTTATCAAGAGAATTGAACATACTTGTCCATACAAAAATTTATACATCAATGTTCATAGCAACATTATTCATAAGAGCCCTAGATTAAAAACAATCTAAATGCCCCTCAACTTGAAGACTGGATAAACAATTTGGCACATCCATTCAACTGAATATTATTCAGTCAAAAAAATAATAAAAGACTTGTTCATGATACAATATAGATTAGCTATGAAATATTATGCTTAGTGAAAGTGACCAGACAGAAAAGACAACTTATTGTTTGATGTGCTTTACATGCAACGTCAGAGTAGGCACCTTAGAAGCAGAAGCAGAATACTGGTTGTTTGTCAATGACAGGGGAGACAATGGGTAGTGACTAATAATGTGTAAATGGTTTCTTTTTGTAGTGATGAACATAATATGAAGTTAGAGCTAGTGATTATGCTTGCACAGCTTTACAACTATATTAAAAAGCACTTAAATGAACTTTGAGCTGTGAATTGTAGATACGTAAATTGTAACTATTTTTTTTTCCAAAAATAAATTGGTCATAAAGCAGGCCATATTTGGTCTTGGCACCATAGTTTGTTAACACCTACACAAATGAAAAGGATTTGTGTCAGTTTTATTTACCTCATGACTATAGAGATTCTGAGAACTACATGGAAAAGCAGTACTAAGTGTGTGAGGATTTCACGCACGAGTTATGTACAAGAGATTTAGATAGACTAACACTTTAATGAAGAATAATTTTCATGATAGTCATACTCTTTTCTTTCTATTCTTCATTGATAACTTATACTCTCTACCTTGCAAAGAGAAGTGATCCCTAAATTGTTCCAGATTTTCAGTTAATGTCTTCAGCATGGGGCACTTATCTGTCCTAGCTGTAAAATTAAAGGCCTTTCTTTTTTAGAAGGGTTCTTTTCATACCCAAGAAAATGTCCGAAATTGACAAGTATATGAAATTGTAAATACCCACTGTACCTTTATCAGAAATAATAATGCTCTTTTTGAAAGACTGAGGTTGTTTCACAACTTAGATGTTTGTTACTTTCTCAGCAGTGTATCAGATGCTGTGGATGATGAGAAAGCATAACCTTAAACACATTGTCTGTTTCTTAATGTCACATCTCCCAGGTTTTAGGCATGCGATGCTAGTAATTAGTTAGCATCTATTGTATTAATATATATGGGCATGTGTGTAGAGGTACTTTTTTGTGTGCAGATGTCATAGTTGGGCTAGCTATTTTTTTTTTTTTAAGATTTACTTATTTATTCGTATAGAACTGGGGTACAGGCCAGAGATGCGAAGGGTGAGAGGATTCACCAGAGACAGATTGGGAAGCAGAACAGGCAGAGCAACAAAGTACACTGCTGAGGGGAGCAGCAGGCAGGTTGGGAGAGGTCTGCTAAGCCATGTGGATCTCCTCCGGGGCAGGCGAGGATCGAACTCATGGGGAAGTGGCTTTAGCTTCTTAGTGCTGTGTTTTAACCCGCTGCGCCACAAGGGAAGGCCCTGGGCTAGCTATTCTTAAGAATTTTTTTTTAACCTTTAAAATTTTAGCTCCACACCTCAGTGGCTAATCTTGCTCAAAACAAATATGACTTGTGATCATGACATCTCCCCAAATTTCTGATGCTCATATAGCATTGTTTTACTTCTCTTGAAAATAAGTATTAGTGTTGGATTCTGGAGAGAAAAGATAGATTCTGAGAGTCTCTTAAGTGAGCTGCCAGGAAATCAATGCCAGACGTCTAAATGAAGCCTCCATTCTCATCGCTTCCTTCATACTCCCGCTTCATAGACCACAGAGCAAGAAAAGTTAATTATTTCACACATTGGAAAGGATCACTTGACCCATCACTGCAAGGAAGCCACCCCTGAAGAGAACTGCATGATCAATTTAACAGGATTCAGCCAAGGAATCCAATAATGAAGAGCAGGAACCCAATATAAACCAAGTACTTGATGCTGCTCATCTCCTAAGTTGCTCTACAAATGTCATGCCATCAACCCAAAGCAGTGGGACTCCTGCTACCGATGACTATTCTAAAAGGTCTCCCCTCTGAGTGAGATGGCAGCTCAGATTCAGGGCTGTACGCTCTTTATTCACCAGAGTGCAGTTAAGTTCCACATGCATTTATTCAGAGTTTCTCTTGGGTCCAGTACATGCCTGATTCTATGAACAGCATCGAGAGATACACAAATTGTGGTCTCGCTCCCGTATTCCAGCAGGGAGAAGTTAAGTATGTTGAGTTTTGACCACTTTGAATATTACCTGCCTACAAAAGAAGAAAAAAGTTAATTATTTCGGAAGTGTGTAGTTATCTGAATCCACAGCATCCATAATTGGGACAGGAAAGTGGGGTAATACCTTCTCATCACTAACATTCATCATCAGAGAAATCAGAAATGGATGCAGAAATGAGAGAATGTTAAATTCATAGAAATCTAAGCAATATAAGGCTCTATGGATTCACTTGAATTTCTGTTTTCAAATCTTGGAAATATAAGCAACTGTATTCAAATTATTGATGCATAACACTAAAATTCTTATAAAGTTAATTACAAAAAGGGAAAACCTAGCTTTAGGTGATAATACCATCATAGTTTGGTTTAGGTATGCTTTCAGAAAGCATGCTTAGAAAATATTTTTGCACTCATTCTTTCATTCTTTATGCCAGTATATATTTTTAGCACAGAGAATATAAGCCAGAGACATGATTTGTAAAGTTGTTTTTTTGTTTTTTTGTTTTTTTAAAGATGGGTGGGAAGTTGCTGTTTGTTTGCAGAAGATAAGACTTATGGACTTCTTAGTTCTCAATAAATATCTCAGAAAGGCTGTGGTTGGTTGCACATGCCCATGTATATTTATGGTTTCACTTTTATCAAGGCCAAGTTTATAGAAATGTGCTGCTTTCTGTAGATGAGTTAATTGATCATTCTGTAACACCTTTTAACACTTTTTTTGTCATATTTTTCAAATTACCTGTGTTTTGCAAGTCCCCAGAAAGCAGTTCATTATGGTGTATGTAGCAGTATTTGCTCTTGTTAGACGTGCCTTATATCAGCTGTCTCCTTTCATCAAAATAAAGTTTTCTAGAACGGAGGCCAGTTACAGGTCTGCCTTAAACTGTCATTTTCCTTCAGCAATCATCTTCTGTTTTTATTTCGTGAATAGCCCAAAAGGCCTGTATCATTCTTTGTCTCTTCTTGCTTTCCACCTGAGAGGAAAATGTTTCCAACAAAATACTCTTTATTCCATAAAGCAGCAGCTTTCAATTAGTCCCTAATAAGAGTCTCCAACTGATGAAATTGGGGTGGAAATCAGAGCCAAGATCCCAATTTATCACCATGTAAGTGAATGGCAGGGATTCCATTATCCAATCAATCTTGTCTCTCATTTCTGCAAAGGTCAGGCTGTGCCATTCTTGGTTATAAAACAGCACTTGTGGCTCTATGTTTCACTTTAACTTTGTTCTAGACACATCAGATTTGTTATGGGAGGACTCACAGTAAGAGCTCATATTTTTAAAAAAGCCATTTTATACTGTGTCTGGCCTTGTATTTTAACAGGAAAACTGTTAGAACACAATGCAGCTTGAGAAATTTTTCCTCTTACATTTATCTACAGAAGAAAAAGATCACTCTGTATGTGTGTGTGTGTATGTGTATGTGTGTGTGTAAACAACAACTTTGTGAAAATGTCTCTTTAGGAGCATTTTTAAATAATTTCATTTATTCTCTGTTGCTCCAAACTATAAGGAAGTGATACTATGTTCATTTATTATTTTTTTTCTGGGATGAAAAGTAACAATAACCTTCCCCTGTCTTCCTGCCATTATAAAAACAGGATCACTTAGAGAATTGTCAAATTAGGAACAGAGTGTGCAGACTGCAGTAGCTTTCCAGTTTAAATTGGTCTAAGCAGGTAGAATGAAGACCATTTTTTGATTGATCCTTTTTTATCTTTCACCTCTTGATTGATTAGGAAATAAGTACTACATGAGAACACTAATGCACTTCAGATTAGCAAAGGTTGGTTTGTGGTAATGACTAGAAAACTGTAACAGAGCTCTTACTGCATGTTAAAACATTTGAGAAGTCATTGTTCACCAGTTAGGGGCTTCCTTTAGCTCATCCTGGAAGCCCGTTTTGTGCTTGCTCTCTGTGAATTTTGGTGAGTTCCAAGAAAACTTTCCCAACACCAGATTGCTTTTCAGGTCACAGATGACATCGGCTTTATCCCAACAAAATGAAGTGTAAGATGTAATAAGATAGTAAATATATAATGACGTTTCCTTGGCAAATTCCCAGAGTTTCTGCTCCTCTGTTCATTAGTACTACACCCTAGAATTCAGGCTCTTGGAAAGTGGATGTCTTGTCTTTATCCACACAATTCTGTTGAAAAAAAAAAAAAGAGGCAACTGTAATGTGTCCAAGTTTCCAGAATATATGAATCTTAAGTGCTTCCCCAAAGTAGCACTGGTGTTTGTGACGCCTTTTTCATTTTCACCACTAAATTTTGGCTTCCCTTCATCCCTGCTGTGTTAGAAACTTTGTGAAAATTATAGTTACCGTGATCATTACTTTATCACCATAACCTCAATGAAACTGTTGTCATTTCCACTTTGCTCAGTCATTTCACATGCTCATATCTTCCTTGCATTCAAGATGACTCATGTTCCCTATAATTTATTTCATACATCCTCCCTAATATAAACCTCAAATGTCTTAGTGACTCCCATTGTCTACAAACTAAAGCTCTATCTAGCACATTTTCCCATGGCCTATCCCAGCTAATTATGATTTCCAGGATTCACCCCATAGACACTGCAATCCCTATCTTCAGTCTATAACATTTATTTAAAAGTGGCCCTCCCTGGTGGCACAGTGGGTTAAAGCACAGCACTGAGAAGCAAAAGCTACTTCCACATGAGTTCGATTCCCGCCTGCCCTGAGGTGACCACATGGCTTGGCAGACCTCTCCTGACCCGCCCGCTGCTCCCCTCAGCAGTGTACTTCGTAGATCTGCCTGTTCTGCTCCCCACTCTGTCTCTGGTGAAGCCTCTCACCGCCCCTGAGCCTCTGGCCTGTACCCCAGTTATGTATGTACAAATAAATAAATCTTAAAAAACCCAATCAAAGTAGTTCATACGAGACTAATTTTTACTAGTACTATTTCACCTTGTCCATTTTATATGGTAATCGAGTCTCACAAATTTAGATCTAAGGACACCATCCTTAGGCAGAGAGATTATACTCCCATATATATGCACACACACACATACATACATTTTTATAATCCAAATTTAATTGGTTTCCTAGGCCTGGTCCCATAGGCTTCTTGCAGTGATTGAATGAATAGACAGCTGCTTGTAGCCATAGTATACAGATAGCATGGCGCTTGCAAATACTGAGAAACAGTGGGAGTTGCAGCAACCCACCCAGCAAAGGCTAACAAGGGAAGTAAAGATTTTCTGCATAACTTTCACTTTTGTTTGATGCTCACCTAGTGAGTTACAGATCTCAAGCCTAAATTCCTTTTTCTTGATAAACCCTGAACAGTACTATATATACCTTTCTGATTTGCTTACCCTTAGGACATCTGCTTCTGAGAACAGAGATCTTTTAATCTTTGCTTTAGTACTATCTTGCCTTATGCCTATAACTTGTAAAACTTTTGTTACTTGCCAGAAGCCAGAGTCAACTCTGTTTCAGCCTCATTTATTAATAGGAGAGCAAATAGTCGGGGGTTTTTGTTTGTTTTTTTTGTTTTGTTTTGTTTTGTTTTGTTTTTTTCTCTTCATTCTCATCTGGTGATCATATTGTGGTACCAGACTCACTCTGCCTGTTGACTATGTAACATACATAAACCCATCTGTCTGTCTGTCTCATCTATTTTTGCCATAGGTACACCATTTCTGAGCATCTAAGAATGTAAGTGTTTTCTCTCTGGTCAGGTTTATATGGTATAATCCAACTGTCCCTGAGACATAAACATTTTAACAATTTCTTTATTTATTTATTTATGCATACAGAACTGGGGTACAAGCCAGAGGTGCAGGGCCAGTGAGAGACAGAGTGGGGAGCAGAACAGGCAGATCCACAAAGTACACTGCTGAGGGGAATAGTGGCAAGACAGGAGAGGTCTGCTGTGCCATGTGGATCACCTCTGGGGCAGGAGATCGAACTCGCACTAAAGCAGCTACAGCTAGCCTGCAGTGCTATGTCCTAACCCATTGTGCCACCAGGAAGGGCCTAGCGATTTCTTTTATTTCTTTTAAAACTTTGTTGTGATAAGGACACTTCCATGAAATCTACCTCTTTAACAAGGATTTTAAATGTCTAATCTAGTGTTGTGATACATAGTGTTGTTAGACCAGTATTGGACAGTAGATCTCTAGAACTTACTCATCATGACTAGAATGTGATGCCCATTATTCAGCATTCCTCATTTTTACCTCCTGCCTGTTCCCTGACTACTACCATCCTGGTTTTACTTCAGTAAGTTTGACTCTTTTAGAGGCCTCATATAAATGGACTCATGCAGCGTCTGCCCTCCTGTGATGGGCTTATTTCACTTAACACTGTGGCCTCTAGGTTCATCCATGGCCTTTTTCTAAAAATAAGACAGTACAAAACAGAGAAAAATGAATCTCTTCTTTCTTCTTAGACCAGGAACAGAGTGAATCTTCATCAAAGACTGAAAACCAGCTACTGACTCCTTCTTTGAAGGTGGTTCAATGAATCAACTACAGACTGACTCAAACTGGCTCTTGCTCTGGCTTATATCCCTTTCAGGGTCCCTTGCCCTACAAGTCTTGATTGGATTGTCTTTAATCCCAAGTATCTGATTTGTCCACTTAGTACCAATCAGCTTATTTTCAATCTGAATAATTAACTAATGAAGTGAGCTTGAACATGATTGGTCCTTTTAGGATCCCAGAGTCAGATATAAAAGGGATAAAAGCCCAGCCCAAACTGCACTCAAGTCAGAGCAGACTCATGGGCCTGTTGACTCCAGGGGGTCATGACCAGGCCAGGCTTATTGGGGCCAGGAGAGGGCAGACTCGCACAGGTGGTGGGTTAGGGCCTTGCAGTGCCAACAAAGCTGCCTTACCTTGGGCATGCGTGGTGCCATGGGGATACGGTTACTGAAGACTAATGGCTCGGAGTGCCAGAGTTGTCTGGAAGTATAAATTGTAGTTGGCATGTTTGCTTTTGAATCTCTTAGGCTCAAGCGATAAATGTATAGTGTCCTGTGGGAATCCAAGAGCCCCGTGACATTAGTGCTGGACATGCTGTGAATAAACCACAGAATCCCATCTGGTTTTTGCCATAATGCACCATGGCAGTGGACAGTGTCTTCCAGGGTAATTAAGCAATCCATATTCTGGAGGAAGTTTCTCTCTCTCATGTTAAGACTATCTGAATAGTGCTGTACCATCTAGAACAATGTGTGTCATTTAGAACAACTGATACCAAGTTGCCTAGTCAGTAGGTTCCCTCAGGTCTGTAACATGCAGCCACGGAGGGGGTCTGACCTGTGCCTGTGTGTGTGTGTGTGTGTGTGTGTGTGAGAGAGAGAGAGAGAGTGAGTGCACTCTATATTATAGGATATTTTGTACTTTATAAATTTGCATGATCATTTTTGTTGCTGATTGTCCCTTTCCATGCAGTTTAAAGACCAGGGTTCATATTCACAATTGCTTAAATGAAATTAATACCCCATATAAAATGTAAACATGCTATATAATAACATAACAGATGCAAATGTAAATCTGCATAGATAATAGTATGCATTCCAAAAACTAAGGCATTGGTATTTATTTGCCATAATATATAATCTAAGTTACATCAGTGCAGATAACTGAACTTTGACTAACCATTTAGATGACGTTTTTAAAAGTGACTCCCTTCCACCAAATACCCTGTCTAGTGGGTAGGCTGTGGTGACATGATAAAGGAAGCAGGAACATGGGGAAGGAAAGGAAGTTTGTGTAGGGCTTAGGACATACTAAGTAGCCACCTTCCACCCTTCTTCCCTCCATTGGGATGACAGAGATGGTTTACTTGAGTGTAGATTTTTCATACACTGTGCTTAAAACATCATCAGTGATATTTAGGTCAGAGGAAATGAGTTAAGTGCTGTAGACCATTAGAAAATGAAAGATAAATAATCTAAAGTTTAAAACAACTCAGTGGATAAAACAATACTAATTCAAAAGATTAGAGGCACTTCTGTATTTATTGCAAGTATATTTACAGTAGCCAAGTTAGGGAAACAAACTTAAGTGCCCAAGGACATGTGCATGGATTGGCAAGATGTGGATACAGTGGAATGTAACTCAGCTATTAAGAAAAAAAATTTCCACTTGGAACAACATGGATAGAACTGGTAGAGACAAAGCTAAGTGAAATAAGTCAGGCATAAAAACACAAGTACTGGATGATTTAATTCATAAGTGGAAAACAGAGAAACAAAGATTAAGAAGAACCAAGCCAATAACAAACCCCAGAATTCTGACTATAGAACTGAGCCTACCAAAGGGAGAGAGCAGGCTGTGGGGGAGCCCCAATTTTCTTGGGGGCAGGAGGACCTCTGGATGCCATGTGGTGGCTATGTGGTTGACATATCTAAAGAGATAATAGACCTCTGAATCTTTTATAATAAAAACCAGTTACATTTAAAAAAAAGCTTCAAATTTCACTTTACAAAGGGGCTTTTATGTGTAGCATATTATGTATGAAAATATAACAGTAATGTGTCCTTAGGCATAACCTTCTTGTTAGTCATTTCTTCTATATATATATATATATAAAGGCACCAGTTCTCTGCATTTTGACATATATAATTTATTTATAACTTGCAGTTAGGCTGGATTGGGAGTTTCTTATTGAGTGATTTCAAATACAGCAGTGCTTTCAAATTAAATTAAAAATTAATTAATCATAAAATTGCCTACATTCATTTAACAAGTGGTGTTACTCACATGTCCAAGATTATAATTTTTCAATTAAATTACAGACAAGATTTGACATAAGAATATGTCTACTGGCCCCTGCAATAATGCTACAGTTATCAGCATTTGGACATCCAGCTTGGAATCCTCTTCATAGAGGAAGGGCATGTAGCTATTACCATTATTATTCTAATAATCTTCCCATTGACCTTAAAATCCAACCTATTTGTCAATAAATTTTGCAACTAAAGCTCCTTCGGCATTGTTAGATTCATTTTTCGATTTTTTTAATGTCAAAATTTGAAAGAAGATAGATGAGGCATCTAAAACCAATGATGAACTCACAAACCTGGTGTGAAGGTCAGCTTTGGGCACCCTGACGAAGTCTCTTCAGTTGTGTAACCAAAGAAGCTCATGTGTGACAGCATCTGGAAGGAGGAGGGCGGCCAGAGCAGCAGACTTGAGTGTTTGGGCTAACAGGGACATTTAGCTACACCTGAGTATAAATCATTGAACTCCAGATTTCCAAAATATGCTGACTCTGAATGCTGCACTCTTATTTAAACAATGCATGGCACAACGTGACAGGCATAATTATATTCCCACAGATACCCATTTAAAAACATTGTGGATGTTATTTTAGCTAATCATCTCTCACAAAATTGCAACCATACAAAACACACAGACCTGTTTTTGCTTTAGATATGGGAGTTAACATTCTGAGATGCTTGTCTGATACATTTTTGAAATTGTGAAAGGATACTCTATTCAAAGACTGGGGATGAATTACCTATGCTATATTTTTATATTAAAATTAGTAGACATCATCTATTATACATGGACATGTTGGACAATTCTGTTTATGGATTTTCCTGTTTCCAAATGTTTAGCATTGTCTTCACTGAAAAGAAACAGACTATACCTTGCAGCAGGATTCTGTGCTGTAAGAAGTTGAATAGGCAGGCCCATGCACTGTTGACATCACCAGAACTGGGATATAGGCCAGAGGTACAGGGGTGGCGAGAGGATTCACCAAAGACAGAGTGGGGAGCAGAACAGGCCAACTGCTGATGGGCGCAGCACTCGGGTGACCCACATGCAATGCCATGTGGGTCACCTCCAGGGCAGGGATGGAACTCTGGCTGAAGTGGCTTTAGCTTCTTAGTGCTGTGCTTTAACCCACTGTGCCACCAGGGAGGGCCCAAGAGGGAAGTACTTTAAATCAAGGGATGAAGGATCCTAGACTTAATAGGCAAATGTATTACTCTTTTGTTAAGAGTTCACAACTGGCCCTCCCTGGTGGCACAGCGGGTTAAAGCACAGCACAAAGAAGTTTAAGCCACTTCTGCATGGGTTCGATCCCCGCCTGCCCGGGGAGGAGATCCACATGGCTAGGCAGACCTCTCCTGACCCGCCCGCTGTTCCCCTCAGCAGTGTACTTCATCCATCTGCCTGTTCTGCTCCCCACTCTGTCCCTGGTGAATCCTCTCACCCTCCGGATCTCTAGCCTGTACCCCAGTTCTGTTGGAATAAATAAATTAAAAAAAAATGTTCACAGTCTTTAGAGGAAAACAACATCCATATGGTTTATTAATTTCATGAGTCCTAGAGATCATTTCCTTTCATATTCCAAAGGGCCAAACTCTAGCTCTGACTTAGAGGACTCTGTAGTTATAGAAGGAATTGAACCTGATTTTTTTAATTCTACTTTAGAGCCACAACACCAGGTATAACGATCTTAAGCAGAAGGTTTCTACCAGGTCTTTACTGGCAACTTCCCCTGGACCAAAGGGCTAATGCTACAGAAAATTGGAGGCCATGTATTTTACTTTCTGTTTTTGTTTTCACTGTGTTTGTTGATGGGTGATTTGCTTTACTGGATCCTTTGAACATTTAGATCCTGACATGTGACAGTGGTATTGGCTGAGCCCCATTGAAATTCCCTGTTTATGCCATAGAATCCAGTCTGTAACCAGAGAGGAGTAACAACAAAAAAAATAACAGTACTTAATTAAATTGATCAATTATGACTAGAGACTTATTTAATAAGCACTGAGACTGATTCAATGAATAAGTTTATGATATGACTGTAGAACAGCAAAATTATCAAACATAATTCCCCAATGAAGAAGTAATAAATAGCACTCATTACTAGGAAAATGAAACATTACCTCTGTCAGAGGACTGAAATTTTTCAGTTGCAATTTTTAGCCCCTGTGTCCCTATTAAACCCTGTTATTTTCTTGCTAATTTGGGCCATTTAGAAATGATTTTCATTTAACTTTCCCATGGCTCATTTCTCTCCTTTACTACATTTCCATATGATTCCCTGATAAACTCTATGCATTAACACATTTTCATTATAAAACTATAATAGGATGCAACTAAATAACAATATGGAATAGAATATAAAGTAACTGACAGGGGAAGAAATGGGGCATTTGGGTAGGTAATTTCTATTCTTGAGTGCCTGCTGCCTTTTCCTCTTTTGGATGTTTTTGGTCTTCTAAGAGAGAGCCCTTGTTTGGTGGAACAAGACTCTACAGAGACAGTTCTCACAAATCTTCAGGGACAGCCTTTGTTTCCCATAGTAAAGTCCCCAAAGAGCACCTTTTGCTGACATAAAGATTGATATTCTTCATCAAAGCTCCATAATGCAAAGAAAAGATTTTCATTTTGCTCTATTAATATCCTTGAGTTTGGTAAAGTCTCCCTGACCTGTTCCATTTGGTGGGCTTTGTTTTCCTCTAGAGAATTAAGTGAGGACCACTTAGCAATGTGAGCTCTTTAAGTGTTAGCTGCAAGTCAACAAACATCCATTGAGACTACCCTCCTCCACTCTGGCTTCAGCGACACACCTGCCTGCCTGCCTCCTGAGACTCAGAGGTTATGCTACATTTTTTTCCCCCAAGAAACACATAAATAAATATCATTAGTCCAGATGTGAATTTGCTTAGAACAAGAACATTTTTAAACATGGAAAGTAAAAACTGCATTTCTCAGTGCTTATTCTCAGTGTTATTTAAGGTAAAAGCTGGACATATTTATTAAGATTATGGTGAGAAAAAGTGTGGAAGTATTTTGTGTACATAGGAAACACATGTAGAAATATGTGACACGGTGACTGTCACCACCATGTGTGCTGCCCTGTCACACTATGTACCCCAGCCACCACCACTGCCCCTATTTATGCAATATATAGCCTGCTTTTACAATCTGGCCCCAAATTTCCTTTAAGCAGACTGTCAGTCACAGCCAATGACATGCCCACTGAAGTCATGGAAAGAGTCTTGCAGATGTGTGTAGACATTTATTTGGGCTTTGAAGTGGTGGGGATTTGTCAGCTTCCAGTGACAATACAGGTAATGTTAAGATGGCAGAGAGGTCTGGGGGGATAAAGTCAAGTAAGTCCGTGTAGTGGAACTAGCTTCACGTTTTTTTGCTCATTAGCCAAGTTAGGTCAACATCTTCTACATAGACCTGCTCTCTAATTTGTAATAGTTTGTCATTGAAGTCAGCTACCATGCTACTGGTGTGGAGCCCTGAAGCATAAAGACCTAAATAGCAGGCTCGTATATGTCAGCATTCATATGTGTATATCAAAAGCAAATACAGCTAAACAGATCTTCATTTTTCATCTGCAGTTAGGGATTCATAGGGTTGGGAGGGTGGAAATGTAAGTCCTTCTTACTATTATGAACTTTAGGAAAAACATTTCTATCCCAGGATATACCATCCACTTGCTCTCAGATTCATGCATGAGGTGTAGGAAAGAATATTTTTTCACTGAAATTTTTCAGCCAACCCATTTGTGCAAAGTGCATTGGCATAGTTTTCATGTATCCCATCTGAAAGTCAAAAAGCTTCCTTTTAGTGGTCTGATATGTGTTAAAGAATTTATAAAACAAAGCGATAAATTCTGTAAAAGCTCTCTTTCCATGGTGCATTTGAGTCAGTTACACCCTCAGCTGTCATCAACTCAATTTCCAGATGTCTGTTGAGCAGGAGTTACGTCTGTTTTCATAAATTTTTCTTTTACCTCACTATCCTTCGAGTTTTGAGGGCGGAATTTTCGCTCTTACAAGTTATCACTGCCTTGTTTTAATGTAGGAACTGCTTCTGACCCTTCGATTCATTTCTTGTCAGTATTCACAGCATGAAATGTGATTCTTTTATTCCTTAATTCCTTACTTTCCTCATACCCATATCCGCTTCTATTTTTCCATCTCCTTCCATTGAGCCCACACATATTTTTCACTTTGTGGTTTCCTTTCTCCTTATGGGCTCCACTTGTTCCACCCCACAATAGTTTTTGACATTATTTATGATTCCTGAGATGTAGTCTCACAAATAACCTTTTCTCATTTGATTTCCATCTAACATGCTGACAGTGCTCCAATCTTGTTTTCTGATTATCTCTCTACATGGTGCTTTCCCTTGCGTTTAGTAGAAATATACAAGTAATGCTTCTCTTTGGATTGTACTCTTCCTTCATCAACATTTACAAATTTATGGAATTAAAAAAGGGGTGGAGGGGGTTAGTTATGACACAGGCTTAAATTCTTCTTTAAAAGGAAAGGCATTAATTGTTTTTGCTAATAGGTTAAACTAGTTTTCATCACCATGCTATATAGTAGCCAATTTTGTGATTTACATTAATATGTTACACAATGGAACATTTTTTTTCTTGTGAAGGGGAAGTGCTATATTGAAGAGTAGTTCATTTTAAGTTCAGCCTCAGTGTCAGACACACTCAATTAGAATGCAGTTTCAAAGCAAAAAAAGTCAGAAACACATACTTATAAAATAACCTAATTCACTGACTATATTCATTGTTTTTTACCATAAAATTGTATATATCCAATCGGTAATCATGCATAGCCAGCATTAAGTATGTTTGTGTTGTGGGATAGGAGAGTGTTTATGTGTTTTAGCTGTGCTCTAAAAACATTGTATAAATAACTAAATTCATATGAAACCACAATGCCCAGGAGGCTAAACGATTAGCTGTTAGCATTGATCATTTTGGGGTATAAAAAGAAATTTCAAGTGCAAATAATACCACTTTTCTCATGCATGCTAAGAACCTCTTATATTCAAGAGTAAATTTTTCTTACATATATTTGTTTCAATTGACATCTTAAAGTACTTCTGAGAATACAATATACCATATAATTGAGAGCTGGACTCTAACAGACGCTGTGTGAGCTCTTTGAGGAAATGAAATGATAATGGAATCCCTATTCTCCATGGTTGGTAATGACTATACTTTTTTTCTCTTCTGCCAAGGCACACCATCATATTTCAGTTGATTTCTCCTATATGTTTCTCTAGGCAAGTCAGTAATATCAGAGAAGCCAAATGTATCCTGCTTCTTGAGGAATGCAATTTGACTGTGTGGGCCTGAGTGTAGTTCTCTGGTTATGCTCAGTAGTCATTACTAAAAGATAGGTTATTTTTCAATAACTTGGGTAGTTCCACATAATATTTTTCCTTTCCTATTCTTGACAGGTGCATGAGGCAGTCCCGTGTTACAGTGAGTGCAATCGCTACTCCTGGGTGGCGGAACACTGGTCTCCCTGCAAAATCCACAGTGAGCTGCGGTCCCTGCGTTGTGGAGGAGGAACGCAATCTAGGAAAATCAGGTGTGTAGAATGGAGATGTTTAGGAAACGGGGCAGAGGAACATGAATTCAATTTTTATGAATTCAATAGTGTTGCTTCTCCAAGTACACCTGATTTTCGATCCATGTGCTTGCTTTTGCTTCTCTTGTTTTATCCATCTTTTAATGTACTATGGAAGCATCTGTGCCCTTATCTGCTGTATCTCTAGTGACATTCTGTCTGCAGTGCATCCATGGTCCTACTCATTTTCTGCATGTGGCTTCTGTGGGAAAGTCAATGCCAGATACAACCTGGCATTGTTCTGCTAATCCAGGTCATCACTGCCCACAAATAAGCAAGTTTTGACCATTTCCATGTCTCTCTTTCCCGCTGTGGTCAGTAGAGTTGATAGATAACTTATTAATTTTGGAGGTCAATACATCGACATGGTCAATTTAAGCTCCCACTATGATCCTTGGAAACTATAGTATGAGAATAGCTATGAAATAACAGCAATATAATTGAATAAAAAAAACATGTCTCTGAAAGTATTTATGAATACTGGGTTATTTACTGATGCCATTTGTTTTAGTTTCATAAATACAGATTGAGGAAAAGCTAAACTGTTACTGATAAACAACTGTTAGTATGTAAAATAAAGGAGAAAATATATTGCAGTCAGCTATTCAATTGCATGTGATTTTGCCAGATTTAGGAAGTTCTGTTTCAAATGGATAGTGGCCAGATAAGGTAACTCCTTGTTGAATTCTTCTATGGGTCTGAAGTCAGTTGCTTGTTTTCATTGCAAATCAACAACAGTGAACTTATTTACATAGTTACTTAGCTATACCTGCCCCTGCTGAGGCCTAATCCAAATGTTGTAGAGTCACAGACAGTCATGTTAGAAGAATTAAGTGTGGTCAAAAGTAAAGAGGTTCTCTTCATCGTTAATCCACACAGATAATAGGGGCCTATGTGGTGACCTAGGGGCTGCACGTTAGTGCTACCATCATGACAGTCCACCATGAAGGCATGGGTTCAATCCCCAGCCAGAAAGCTAATCAACATGGCACAGCAGGTCTCTCTTTCGTCTTGCCCGCTGCTCCCCTCAGCAGTGTATTTTAATAAACCAAGCTGTTTTGATTCGCCACTCTGTCCCTGGTGCATCCTTTCACCCACTGCAACTCCAATCTATACTCCAGATCTTCTACACAAAAATAACTAAATAAAATCTTTAAAAAAAAGACATTCTTTCTTTCTCTGTTCATTGCCTTTGTCCCTGGGGAGCAGTTTGCTCAGATGTCACAAACTTCAGGTTCCTACTTCTTTTTCTTCAAAATCTCAATCTCTTTTGTTTTATTTTTTCATGGATTTGAGAAATGACTAAGCAACCAGCTTGTCAAGTAATATGTAAATGAGCTATATTGTGTGTAACTCATATCCCAGCCAGGTCTCCTGACAGTATTAAAGCAAAATCTCAGGAGAGAAAAGAAAGCTGAAAGAAAATAATTTTTACCAGCAGTTTTGTAAAGGACTAATTGAGAAAAATACACATGAACAAGCCTATCCCCTTAAACCTACAGAACCTGATACGACAAAACTAACACAGCTTCTTAATATAACTCTGTTGTGGATTGAATTATCTCCTCAATTCTGTGTTGAAGTTTCCAGTACCTTGAAGTGTGACTGTATTTGGAGGTAATCTTTTAAAAAGCTGTTTTTTGTTCCATGAGGTCATTTGAGTGGGCTCTGACCCAGTCTGGTTGGTATTCTTAGAAGAGGAGATTAGGGCATAGCCAAAGGGACAGGGCACCCAGCTGTGCCAAAGAGACCCCAGGAGAAGCCAACCCTACCTTCACCTGGCTCTCACACTTCTCCCCTCTAGAACTGTAAAAAAGTAACTTGCGGAAGGTAAGCCACCTAGGCAGTGGTATTTTTGTTGTGGCAGCCTTAGCAAAGTTCTACATACTCACTGTGCTATATGCCTATGTGTGTGATCACATTCAGATATGTGAAGTAGATTTTCCATGTATCCTGTAATTCAAATGTTTATTGACCTTTGTAAAGTGCTATATTAATCAGTGAAGCAGTTTATCTTTCTCTCTTTTTTTTTTTTTTTTTTTTTGCACTGTAAGAGGAGGTCATCTTCATGGTTTATCCTTGAATAATTTGCTAATAGAAAGATGCTTATCAATAGATGCCTTCACTTATCAGACACTGTTCTAGAAATTGAGAATAAAAAGTGAAAATTGTTTCTGTTCACAGAGAACTTAAACCCATAATTAACACAAGAACTTATTGCTAGAAAAACCCAAAATAAAAATAAAATTGGGTTGAAGTAGCGGAGCATACTGTTTTGAAGAGGTTGGTTAGCACAATGTTTGAATAGAGAACTGAATATATGTAAGATCAATAGACAGAATTCTAGGAGTAAGAAAGTATCCAAAGCTGGAAGCTTTTTGACTTGCTATATAAAACAACACAAATAATAATAGATCTCATATGGTTGATGCTAGTACTCAAATAATATAGTTTATTAAAAAAAAAAAAAAAAAGACGTAAGGCTTGAGACACAGAGGTAAGGAGCTGTTCCTATTTACATGTGAAATGAACCAAGCTGGATGGGAAGTAGAGAAGGTGTTTGGAGTATAAAAGTGAATGTTTGAAAGCCACTGTGGAATTATGTGGGAGATTGATTATGAGATTTGCCTTAGTGATATTAAAGGTGGTGAGATGGTCACATGTACTTGGAAACTACAAGTCATAGGAATTGTATATAAAATGATTATAGAATGTAAAAGGAGAGAAAAATATCAAAGATGACTATGTTTTGTGGCCCGAGCAATCATGGAATGATTGAGAGATGAGTAATATTAGAAGTAGGTTTGAAGGAAAAAATTAAATTTGTTAACACATTAAATGTTAGATGCTATCTGCCGTCTAACTGACACATTATTGTCAGAGAGGTAGAGGGGGTAATTTTGGTCATCAGCACTAACAAATTTGGTATATATTGATATGAGAGAAGAAAGTGAGTTCTGGGGAACTCCAAGATTTATAGTTAAGTACCTATTAGTGAGACTGAGAAGAAACTAGTGAAATGGGAGATGAGTCAAAAAATGGGAAAATAAGCAGGGGAGATTCTTTTATTTTAAGAAAGCAGTCAGTTGTCTCAAATAAGTCTGAAAAGTCTATTGAGATGATCATTGACTATTGAATTTTGTACTGAAGATCTTTATAAGAGTTTTCTCTGGAATATAACAAATATATATGATTAAAGTATGTTAAAGGGGTAACAATGAAAGGAGAAAAGAGAAGGAAATTTCATATATAGAAAATTATTTAACACAGTTGTTCAGTGACGTTAGGTAGGAATATGCTAATGATTGAAGAGGCATGGAAGTGAATTTGATGAGTCAGTGTATGTGCACGGTAGCAGCTGGGGAACCTTCAAGTTAAGCCTTTTCAAGTCTTTCTTCTTAGGTTTGTCAGAACCCCCAGAAAAGTCTCTTCTTAAATCATGTGTGAAAAATACAGTCTTAGCAGTGGGTATTTTGGTAATCCAAAGAAAGTAGTTGGATGCAGTTAACAGAAGGATGACACCAAAGATATCTACATTTGAATCTCTGAAATCTATGAAAATGACCTTACATGGTGAAGTGATTTGCACATGTGGTTACTTCCAGTAAAGATGTTGAGGGGGGAAGATTTTTAGGTGGAAGAATTTATTTATAAGAGTTCTGAAATGTGGAAGAAGACTTGAGAAAATGTAACCTTAGAAAGGAGGCAGAGAGAAGCCATGCTGACTTTGAAGATGGTGAATGGCACCATAGCTTAAGGAATGTGAGTGGCCTGTGAAATCTCAAACAAGAAAAGAAATGGGTTTTCCTCTTGAGCTTCTAGATATGAATGCAAGTCCCCCAAAACATTGATGTTGGTTTTGTGAGACCTACATGACAGAATTTTAAGGTGATAACTTTGTGTTGATTAGATTATTAAGTTGGTAATTTTTTCAGTAAGTAAATCTTACTTAACCTTTGTTTTCACTATGATGTCATCCCTAAGTGTGTCTTGTTTTCTTTAACCTAAAGACCAGGTCCAAGTACCTCTTACAACTACCTTAAAGAAAAGTTCAGGATTCCTAACCTCATCTTGATCCACATTTTCAAAGGTACTTGATGCCACAAATACCCAGAATCCCTAGGTGTCCAGTGATGCAAATGAACACATTTGTTCACCCTTAGTGTGCTACAGCAGAAACCACTAAACCACTAGCCCATTCATTTTCCATCTGTCTTCATCCCCATTCTTTGTCTTTGTATTATACCGTTCCTTCCCATTTTTCTTTCTTTCTTTCTTTTTCCAACAAGACCTTTTTATATATGTTTCTGACATATTAGTATTAAACAAAGATTAATGCATGTGTTTAACTGGACACATTGACCAGCGATCTTAAATATTCTTTTTCAGTGGCATAATGAAAGATCATTAGCTGAGAGAGGGTATAGGCAAGCTGGAAAGCAATTTCCAGCTTTTAACTCTGACCAGTAAGACATTTAAATCATCTTGTGGTCCCTCCTAATATGGATGATTACTACAGAAGAAATTAAAGGCCTTTGGTAACTTTCATTGTGCCTGTCTATATTAGGAGGCATTACTTACATTTCCAGTCTGTCCATCATTCTTTGTTAATCTAGTTGATACAACATGTAGTTTCCATTACTTAATGACTCATAATAGTTACTTAAAAAATGTATGAAAGTAATTTTAAACCTATCAGAATAGCATGATTTGAGGAGCACAATAGGATTCTAGCAACCCCCTCTTTAAATGTGTACTGCCTGGTTATTACCTTGTGTCTGAAATTACCAGATCAACAAATGGCACCACTTACATTGTTGTCATTGCCATTTTCACCTTCCCTTGGTGATTGTCACTGAAAGAAAATATTTATGACAATAGAGATCATGTGTGTCTTTTTTTCAGTTCTGTACCTGAGCACCCAGATAAGGGTGTCATACAGTAAGTCCTCAGAAATACCTAGCAAAGGAATCATTATTAACAAATACTCACATTTGTTACTTGATGGGTATTTGGATTATTTCAAGTTTGGTTGATTAGGCTCATGCTGCTATGAATATTTCAGCTATTTGGGTGCACTTTTATATGTTTTGTGTGTGTGTGTGTGTGTGTGTGTATGTTCATGGAACTGGAGTTTTTGGGTCAAATGGTATGTACATTTTTTTTTTAAATTAGTACATTCTAGAACTAGTTTCCTGACTAATGCTCCAAGCAGCAGAGTAAAAAGAGTCATAAGATTCCACATTGTTTGCAACCCTTGAATGTTGTCTATGTTTTTTCTGTAAGCCATGGTGGATCTTGGTGGCATAATGCTTGATTTTAATTGGATTTACTCAGTAACTTGATTACATGTATCTTAGGATTGACACAGAATGAGACCTACAATTATAACCTGTATGTATATTCCATGTGCTCAGTCACTACATGAAAACACTATCTTTGCCCTTTGGTTTGTGACAGAATTTTTTTTTTTTTACTAAAATGCAAGAAATGCCTAAAAGAAAAATATATTCAATGACCTTGAGTATATTGGACAAAGATTAGGGAAGTTTAAATTATGTGGGACAGATTTGAGAAAAGGTCTAAGAGAGTGCCAGGGACTGTGAAGTCTGTAGCAATTACAAAGGAAGGGATTCATGTAAAGAGAAGAGCCTCCAAGATTTGTTAAGAAGAAGAAAATTCACTCTGTGCCAAGTATAAATAAATATATCTTAGGTCTCTTTAGATTAAGAATTCTTAAGGGATCAAAACATGAGCATAAAGGACCATGGTGATGGTGCAGGGATGAATTGGTGGTGGGGATTTTTTATTTTTACCTGAAAGGAGAAAGCAAACATTGTACAAAAGAGAAAAAAGAGAAGATATATAAAATGTAAATAAAAAAAAAAAGAAAAAAAACCTGAAAAAGAAAAAAAAAACATTTAGGGGCAACAGTTGGTCTCTAGTGTCATTTTTGTCACTTTCTCTCCCTCTCTGGTGAGTAAATTCTGCTCTAGTTATCACTAGAAATATATCATAGAGCCACTGGCTGAAGAGAATTTTTTCTTTTTTTTTTTTTTAAGATTTATTTATTTATGATATAGAACTAGAGTACAGGCCAGAGGTGCAGGGGCAGTGAGAAGTTTTACCACAGACAGAGTGGGAGGCAAGAAAAGGCAGATCGATGAAGTGCATTGCTGAAGGGAGGTGCTGCACCGTGTGGGTCACTTCTGGGTTGGGGATTGAACTGGCACCAAACCAGTGGCGGCCAGCTTCACAGTGCTGAGCTTTAACCAAAACACTGTGCCACCAGGGAGGGACCCTTTTATACCCATTTCATCTTACTTTACATTGAATGGTCTTAGAGGGGCAGGCAACTAAGTTTCATTACATCTATTTTTAGGTCCTCTTCACTGTTTCAAATAACCAAGATGCCTTGCAATGTTGCCTTGCAGATGTGTGAGCACTGGGGACAGTGAAGGTAGAACCGTGGATAACAGGCTCTGCAACCAGGAGGAAATTCCACCGGAAGCCCAGTCCTGCTCCCTGCTCTGTCCCAGTGAATGTGTCATGTCTGATTGGGGACCCTGGAGCCAGTGCCCACAGGTGAGTTCTTTTCCTTCGTCGTTGCTCTGATGGGCCAGGCTTGCCTTCACTGTTGTTTTTTGCACCTGCACGAGCTGCTCCGCACTGCATTCTTCTAGTAACATGGGGAGATTCCTTAGTCTAAAAAAGCAAAGAAAAAAATTTTAGCAAGTGGGTCTGAGCAATTTAAGGCCTTTATCATGGGAACAGGAGCAAGGAAAAATGAGCTTATAATGATCACTAAAATTTGAATGCATACCCATTGTTAAAGGGTCTTCTTTAGTACCAAAGTGATTCTCATTATAATTGCTTGGTCTGTTTCATTTTTATCCTGGCAAAATCAATTATATCTTAGTAGCTCTTCTTCCCTGTGTAATTTAGCTTCTGTTAGTGATAATCTGTTTTTGCCTTTGCAATTTTCCTAAAGAGGAGTCCTTTTACCATATTCTTCTAAAGCTGACAAAAACCCTTTTTTAGAATCTAAACCATTAGTCTGTCTTTTCCTTAAAAAAAAAAAATGGAAATATAACAAGGATATGGCCAAATAAGTATTCATGTAGCATGATTCAACTCAATATCCTCAGAAGATAAGTTATGGTATTTTTGATTTATGTTTCTGCCTCAAGTGTTAAAAATATAAGAAAGCTAAATGAACATATTATATGACTCCGAACATTAGAAAAGGAATAATTCATGATAATTTGTGTTCAGTGGTGATACTGAGAATTTGTAGGAAAATTGTATAAAATATTTGTATAGAAATGGAAAATACTTTTGAAATAAGGTAATTTCTTGTGTTTTCAGTTTTATCAGTTCCATATTACTTATTGTTACCTAATCTATTAAACTTCGGTAATTCTATTCCTGGAAGAGAGCTCCTTTTGTTATCATTTTTTCTTTGTTGAGTTATCTTTGGAGATAGAACAATATAATAGAAAGATGAAAAAAGACAAATTTGTAGGAATGGAGTGCTTGTGTCTTTAAAGCATTTATTTCTTGTGTAACTCAAATATAATGAAAGTTGACATTTATTGAGCACTTATTACACCCAAACTGTATGTTACTCCCAAAGACGAAAGGATGATCCTTGAAATGATCCTACTGTGAACCTAATAATACTGCTCCCATTGTAACAGTTAAGGAAAGTGATTCTCAAGACTAAGCAACTTGCAGAAAGATCCACATTTAGCAAGTGATGGAGCTGGGAATGAACTTAGTTCTGACTGACAAAATCAGAACCTTTGCTCTGAAATCCTTAATTCACTTATCTTAGAAGTGTTAAGATAGATTTAGATTCAGTAATTCTTTCTTTCAGATGTAACATTCTTTTTAAGAAAAAAAAAACTTACTTTTTAGCTGTTTGTATGATGAAGCACATTCATACCTTAGAAACTGGGGTCACACATGTTCTCTATTAATCAACTTGCAGAAGAATCATCAACCTGAATAATTTAATTAAATACAGATGCCAAGATCTTTGGCACTTTTCTCTAATTTGCTTACATTACTAAACTGTGACAACTTAGCAATAAAATTGCTGCCCTGTTATATCAAGGTGTCCAGCCATTGAGCAAATTTACTTTTTGTAGGAGTATTTTATGAAGTGCTGTGATGGCCCAGCATTCTGCTTGCTTCTTCCAGCTCCTGAGAGGCAATTTTCTTTAAAGTTTGCTTACCAAACATATTAACTCTAGTTTTGGAATGTATAGAAATTGGAGGTAAAGAAGGTTTTTCATCTTCTTTCATGTGTCTGAATGATTTAGGTCCTCACTCACTCATCATCCCACAGTGGGAAGGTTGTTCTTTTATCTGCTCCTGTACCTACTAAATATTAATAATAACTACCCATTGAGCTATCCTATGTTATTAACCCTGGGCTGGACTTTTATAGCATTATATTGTTATGCCACATTTCCTGCACTCTTTGTGAGACATTTATCTATGGTCACTTCTCTGTGGCCACACGACTTAGCTCTTTCTCAGATGCCACACTGCTCTCAGGTATAAATAAAGACTTAATGGGGATTCCTACCAAGTAATTTTCCCTCTCTAGATATGTTGCCTTATTTTAATAACTTGTATACTGCCCAACACCAGAGGTACTTACACAGTCTTTGACAATGCTCCTTCAGGTTATAGCAAAGTTAGCAGCTGGATCGTGCCTGCAGTTAAATGGAATTTCAGTGTGTTAAAACACACAGTAACACACCTAGTCCTCAGTCTGGCTGCAAAGATTCTACTCCAGAATCTCTGGAGTGAAGCCCAGTCATCTGTATTTCTCAGGGTTCCAGCTGGAGCCAACTCTTCTGTTTTGGGGAACAATCTTTGAGTCATAGGCTCCTGTCAATACACACAAATCATGTTATTTCTCTATCACACCTTAATACAATCATTTGTTGACCATTGAAAAAATACCTTTATTCTGTACTTCAGTTGATTAGTTTGCCAAAGAAGGGAGGAAAGGAATTGGGAAAGAGGATACATCTTATGTCCTAGTGCAATTTCTGTGGGTGATGATGGCCTAATTCCTCATACTTGTAAGTTTTTGCTGTGGAATTCTCTTTTAAGGAGTAGAGATACTAGGTATAAAATAAATAGCATAAAGTATAACTTAATTTGGGTTTGCTTTAAAATAAAAAAGATTTATTTATGCATACAGAACTGGGATACAGGCCAGAGAGGTGTGTGGGTGGTGAGAGGATTCACCAGAGACACAGCAAGGATCAAAGAAGTACATGCTGAGTGGGGCAGCGGTCAGACAGGAGAGGTCTGTTGCACATGTGGGTCACCTCCCTAGCTAGGGATCTAGGGATTGAACTGATGCTGAAGCAGTTGTGGCCAGCTTAATAGTGCTGAGCATAGAGCATTTGCTTTTTTTTTTTTTTTTTTTTAAAGCAGCAGCAGTATTCAAAGCCCTGGGTTGCATTGTTTTTGACATGGTTGTGAAAGAGGAGACAGGTAGTGAGTTCTAAGGCATTCTGGCAATCTCCCTACCCTCAACACCCACACATACTAAGCTAGTTATTATTTTACCTTATAGAACAAAGCATCACCTCCTTTGCTGAAAATGAATTCTGCTTAATTTAATAGAAGTTTTCTAAAAAAAAAAAAAATCAGAACGATAACTTTGAATGAATAGGTTAACTGA
Source organism: Condylura cristata (assembly GCF_000260355.1). Classification (NCBI taxonomy): domain Eukaryota; kingdom Metazoa; phylum Chordata; class Mammalia; order Eulipotyphla; family Talpidae; genus Condylura; species Condylura cristata. The sequence continues at coordinate 71,698,403 of NW_004567103.1, read as the reverse complement.
CCTTACAGAAAATACCAATTGCAAAGCATACTGAAAAGCAAACAAGACAGAGGCATTACAAATTGTTTAGGGACTATTTTAACTATATTGAGAAAACTGAAGACTACAAATGGATCTAGCAAAAAATAAAATTCAGGACAAAATTTGAAGAAAATGGAAAGCCATGAGTTATGCTTATTTTCATCTTCCTATTTGGTCCTATTTATGGACATATACTTTATGATAAATATAATTTTTTTGCTCACTTTATATAGTCACCTTTCTAGAATGTATTAATATAAAAGGAAATTATAGAATTGCACAGGTAAATATATATTATGGACTCTGAGGGGGGTATGAGCATAAATATACATGTATGTCAAAACCAAGATGTATTTATTCAATAGTTCAGTATTTATTACCAAGTATCACTCTTATTTACATACATTTCTAGTTTACATCCTTAAACTTCATACTTCAAAATTATGTTGGTAAATATTTAGAGGATCATATATTCTTTAAGAAGTTTATAAATGTCTGCATTCATAGATTTATCAAACTTGACATATCTAAAGAATATGAATCTCCTTTTTGCTGCTACTAGTCCCTACAGAAATTTTCCATTGACTAATACCGATTTTTGATTTATGACTCTCCTTGGAGGCTTAACAAGGCGTTTCTCAAACAATGATATTGACAAGAAAAAGCCAAGAGGGTCTCGGAGATGAATTTCCATGCTGATGTACACTTTACAGAAGCAAGTCTTTTAAAACCCTCTCTAGAAAGATGAGTTAAGTTTAGCAAACCTATTGAACTTTAATTGATTCACTTCCAGCTGAATGTATCAAAGGCTGGCTAACACTATAGTCAGGTATCCCCTCACACTGTGGGAATGGGAAACTCTTTAAACAGTCATCCATGTGCGTCTTCATGATCAAACAAATTTTTGCTTTATCACTAGGACAACTTCTGAAGAAGAGAGTCACCAAAAAAAAAAAAAAAAAACCTTGAAAAAGAAACTACCTAGTGTTTAGGTGTAGTCAAGTCTAGATCCTACCAAATACATCTTATTTCCATACTTTATTCTTCACTATGTCAATTGCACAAGATGTTCTCGTGAAAACCAATGTGCATATATAAACTGAAAGAGACAGACTGTTATTACCCCTTCAGGCAAGACATAACGTTAAAAGAGAAAGAGAAATGTGTGCCAGTTTTCTAATAAGAATTAAGCATTTGAGATTAAGAAAAATACCTTTTGTTTACTGCTATTCCAGTGTTATTATTGTAAAGGATTTTTATTATAATTTTTTTTTATTACTGATGTCTCAACATTTTATTCTCCTTAAGACTACTTCTAAATATTATGTTTCCTGGGAAGCAATTTACCCAATGTTTATTACTAACATTGAACTCCATGCACTTCATCTGCCTCACCTTACTGTCTGTAACATGCAGATGACAACCTGAGTTTGTCCCTGCAGGACATGGATAATGACCATGACCTCATGCTGCCTAGTGCTTTTCTTTCCCTTACAACTGAAATCCAGAGGAGAATGGTGATAATTTTCTTTATTCTGGACTGTAAATTCAGGTTGCTTCTTATAAATTAATACTGGCTCTTATCAGAAGGTAGTAATGCATCACTTGGGGACTTGAAGTATTTTTACCTTCATATGCAGTGAGGTTTAATATCACCTTAGAAGCATCCTTATTTCCAGACCATTTGCAGAAAGGTGCCTCATGCATGCAGTATAGCAGCAAATTACAATCCAATAAAAGCAGTTTCTGCACTGTTACAGTTCTTTTAATTTAATATGTTTTTATCATTCTTATCAGTACAGTTTCTTTGAATTTCACTACCACTAATTTGAAGTATAAAATAGTGGGTCAATTTCACACTCTCACCTCTCTCGTAAGAAGTGTGAAACATGTATGAACTAGTGATTAAACCACCACAACTGCAAGGCTGATAGAATGCAAGAGGGCAGAGAACTTTCCTTTTCTATCATGGAAAACCATTGGGTTATCTTAGATTGAGTAGGGCTTATGCTTCCATTGTAACCAACTTACAAAAAAGTAAAATATATAAAGAAATCTTCAGATATCAGACAATAGGTATCTTGGAACTGAGGTCACCAAGGGAAGAAAAAGTCAAATGAGATTAGCCTTACAATTGCTGTGACTTTCTCATTTTCCAGAAATGAGATCCCAGTAAGAGCATAGAGAAGAACCAGGAATCAGAAACCTGAGAGATAGAAGCAACTTAAATTTGAAGGAACATTAGAAGGGAGAATATAACTAGGCAAAGAAAGAAATCAAGATGTCTATATTGGGGCAGGCCTTTTTGAGTTTCGCACATGCATGGAGTGAAAAAAATGTATCCTAGGGCTATCAGGTGTATACATTTAAAGTTCACAAAGGTCTGGAAGACATTCTCATTCCTTTCAGCTAGCATAGATATACTACTTCAAACCATCAGAACATTTGATAATGACCTAGCAAGAGTTATACCTTAAGAGCAGAGTATGTATCTTATGTTGTCTTATGTAGCAGTATATATAAGCAGGCTAAAAAATGTGACCTATAAGCAAGAGAAAAATTAGTTTACAGAAGCAGAACCAGAAATTGAAGACTATGAAAATTCAAGTTAAAGAAGTCAAATAGTTATAGCGTTTTAAGTGTGCTCTGGAATGTAAAGGAAAATGTAAACATGATGAGGAATGAAATAGAAGAATCCTGAAAAGTATATATAACTTTTAGAGATCTGAATTTCAATATATGAAATGAAAATTTTACCAACAGTTGTAAAAACACTTTAGACTTTGCAGAAAAAAAAAATAGGTAAATCTTAAGACATGAGAATAAGAAACAGCACTAAAACTAAGAAAGAAAAAAAGATGAGAATAAAATGAGTGGAGACTAAGTGATCTGTAGAATTTTAACAAGTGGTAACGTAACTATTAGGGTCTTAAAGGAGAGTAGGGAATGGAAAGAAATATATTTTTAAAAGTAAGGATAGAAATTATTGCAGATCTGGGTGGGTTTTAGCCTCCAGAGAATGTTATCTGGGTAATATCATGCTGGTCAACAATATTCTGAGAATGAAACAGGAAACTTCTATACAATCACAATATTTATTTTATAGTGAACCTTTTACCAAACCCGTTTATTTTCCAAATAGTAGTTCTACATTCAGCTGTAATCATTGTCCCTAGCACAGATAATTCTGATTTATTCATTTTTTTAATAATAAATCGTGTTTTTAAGTTAGACTGGAGGAAGGCAGGGATCTGTGCTAAGTGGGCCAAGAATATGGGAGTCTGATTATTCAGAAATACACTTTCAATCGGTAGTAGTCCAGTATCGAGCCCTAATTTTTCAGATTTACTTTCTACTCAATTTTCTCTGATGTGGCTTTATAGATAAATCAAATTGCAATACACCCTTTGCTACTTTAAAATTCAGTACTCTTGGGTCAACTCAACCAGTTAATACCTGAATTTTCTATTATCCTGAATGTTTTTACTGTTGCAACCTTACATAATTGTTATAATTATCATTTGAGTGCCCTTAAAAATCCCTGCATGATCCTATTATTATCACTTTAGTGGTATTTCTGGAAGGAGTGTGTTACAGTCTTCCAACTGAAACCTCTAGCAGTTGAATCTTAACACAATTTGTATTATGCCATAAAAAGTATTTAATTTCTGTGAAACTTAATTTTCTTCCTGAAATTTTCATGGATTTACTGTTTTAAATTATCTTATTAATCTAGTATTTAGTGTTGTATATTGTAAGAGATTTTTCTGTTCAATTTTCAATGAGTATTTCTCCACTTATTGCTTTCTGTATTCCATATTCTAGTTTTATTTTTTTATCTTATTACTATAAAAATTATTGAACAGTGCACTGTATATAATGGAAGATTCAGCTGTGTATCATAAAGCAATACCTGTATAGATTTCTGTGTGTTTGCCACCAAAAACCCAATTATATGCTTCACCATTTGAATTGATTTCTTCTTCTGCATTTATCCATTGCCCTTCCTCCTTCCCTTTCAGGAACCAAACATTTGATCTTATGTGAAATGTTTGTTGTTCTTGTTGTTGTTGTTTTTATCTTATTTAGTTCATTTTTCTTTGATTTCTCTGTATACGACATGTAAGTGTCATTCTCCATCTGGCTTATTTCAGTAATACAGTATAATTCTCTGTAAGCCAGTCCTGTTTCTGCTCATGGCATGATTTTGTCTTTCTTAATAGATGAGTTGTATTCCAGGGATACTACATCATCTTCAGGTTACATGAGCACTTAAATCACTTCAAATCCTTGGCTAATTTATATATAGTGCTGCAATGAACAAAGGACTGTACATGTCCTGTCAAATTAGCGTTTTTGTAATCGTCAAGTGAGGTAAATGGATTCTATGGAACTTCTATTTTGTGTGAAGCTCTCCTGACTACTTTCTAAAATGCTTTAGCATTTCCACTCCCACCAATAGAAAAGGGTTTCCCATCACTCCATACCTTCTCCAACATGTTTCTTGTATTTGAATTTTAAGCAATCTCACAACTCTGATGTGATATCATTGCTTTGATTTCTGTTTCCTCAAAGTAAAAAGAGATGATGTGCAATTTTCAGATATTGTTGATCACAGTGTCTTCTTTAGGGAAATCTCCATTCAGGTCCACTGCTACTTTTGATTAGGTTATTGATTTCATTGTTGTTGAGATTTATGAGTTCTTTATATATTTTGAATATTAACTCTGTTGGATATATGATATGCAGACATCCTTTCCCACTCCGTAAAACATCATTTTCCTTTTGATGACATTTTGCTTCATTGTGCAGAAACTTTTTAATTATCTCCATTGGTTTATTTTTGCTTTTGGTTCTCTGGCCATTGGCAGTGAGTCCCTAATGATATCTCTAAATCTGATGGTAAAGGAGTACATGGCCTGTGTTTTCTTCTCTGCATTTTATGGCTTCAGGTTTTACATCCATGTCTTTGATTTGATTTGATATTTGTATAGCGTTATATAGTAGTCTAGATTCATTCTGCTGCCTGTGGCTGTCCGGTTAGCCCAACACCCTATGTTAAAGAGAATTGCCTTGCCTGTTGTTTGCATCATAAATTAGCTCAAATATGTGTGTCTGGTGTTTTTTGTTTTGTTTTGTTTTGTTTTGTTTTTACTGCCACTTTGTAGTACAGTTTGAAATTGACAGCATGTTGCTTCCATTTTTGTTTTTTACTATTATTTTATCTTTCACATATTTGGTTAAATTTATTCCAAGGTATCTGGAATCCATGGGATTGTTTTCCTGATTTCTGTTTTGACTACTTTGTTTGCATATAGAAAAATACTTTTGTATTTTAATTCTGTATACTGCTGTTTTAATATATTTGCTCACCACTTCTAATAATTTTTCATTGGCAACTTTGTTAGTCTCTTTAAATACTGGCATGTCATGTAGTGATAATTTAGTTTTTCTTCTCCAGTTTGGAGATTGTATTCCCCCCCCCCTAAATGATCTAAACAGGACTCACAACAATATGTAAGTAATAGTGGTGAAATTGGATCTTAACGTTGTTCCTGATTTTAGATGAAATCATCATAATGTGATTAAGATAAGGAAAATAGTACAACTGTTTTATTTGATTTTAACTACTAAAAAGTTCTTACTAATAAATACATGTAGAGAAAATGTTAATGTCAAACAAGATAATTATCCATAGGTTATGTGGTAATGTGTAGAATCTATGATTAAATGATAAGGAAAAACTAAGAATGTAAACTACTAAAACTGCCTGTAGAATTCATTAGAAAACCTGGTGGATTTAAGGTCTATGTAATACAGATAAGCTTACTTACATATTGTTGTGAGTCCTGTTTAGACACTATTCCTAATTAGCAATGAATGTGGAAGGAAAACATTACTAGTAGTGATAAAAATTGATACAAAAAATATGAAAAACTTTCATGAATAAAAAAGAGGCATCCTGGGCCCTCCCTGGTGGCACAGCGGGTTAAAGCACTGCACTGAGAATCTAAAGTCGCTTCCGCATGAGTTCAATTCCCGCCTGCCCTGGAGGTGACCACATGGTGTGGCAGATCTCTCCTGACCCGCCCGCTGCTCCCCTCAGCAGTGTGCTTCGTCGATCTGCCTGTTCTGTTCCCCACTCTGTCTCTGGTGAAGCCTCTCACCGCCCCTGAGCCTCTGGCCTGTACCCCAGTTCTGTATGCACAAATAAATAAATCTTAAAAAAAAAAAAAGAGGCATCCTTCATTCCCAAGAGGAAAAGTCATAATTAACAAAAATAAGGGAGCACTGAGAAAATAGCACAGAACAGTGATGAGGTGAAAACACTGCCTGCACTTAAAAGATCAACAAGAGACTGCATTATTGGGACTCTATGGAGAAATCAGTGGATGGGAGGTGGGCTGAGAGAAAGGCATGGAAGTGGTGTCTGGGGATTGGGTAGGTTAGACACAGATAGCCAAGTGGCCAGTACCAATAGAGACCCTGTGCAGAAGGTGCCTGCCCTTCACTGAGGGAACTGGGAGGAACTGGGCTAGCACATGACTGTCCGAGACGGGCAGCAGAGAAAGCTCTGAAGCCCCAGGTCTTGGGATCTTTGACACTTTCAAATACCCCAACAGCAGATAGACTGCCAACTTGTAGACTGGGACCCCAGAAAGGACCTTAATAGTGTTGCCACAACCAAGAACCAGTGTCCACCTCCACATAAATAGCTGTACCCACCCCCACTGTATAACAAGATATATACTTTTTAATAATGTCTTATAATTTTTATTGAACAGATCTTTCATCTCCTTTGCTAGGTATATCCCTTGATGTAAAAGGGATTGTTTTCTTAATTTCGTTCTCTTCTAGTTTAATACTGGAATGGAAGAGACTTTGGTATATTGATTTTGTAGCCTGCTACTTTCCTGTACTCATTTATTGTTTCTAATAGTTTTGTGGTACCCTTAGGGTTTTCTAAGTATATTATGTCATGTACAAATAATGAGAGTTTTATTTCTTTTCCAATTTGGATTCCTTTTATATCTTTCTTTCACTTAATTGTTTAAGCACAAACTTCCAATATAAGGTTCAATACCTTCTCTGCAACTATTGATATGATCATATAATTTTTGTTTTTTACTGATAATAGTGAATTGATGGATTCACAAATAGTGAACTATCCTTGAATGTCTGTTATAAATCCCACTTGGTCATGATCATCAGCTTGTCAACATTTTGCTGATGATTTTGGCATCTGTGTTTATCAGGGATATTGGTTGGTAATTTTTGGTTTTGGATAATCTTGTCTGGTTTTTGGTATCAAAGTTCTGGCCTAAACAGGACTCACAACAATATGTAAGTAATAGTGGTGGAATTGGATCTTATGTTGTTCCTGATTTTAGATGAAATCATCATAATGTGATTAAGATAAGGAAAATAGTAAAATTGTTTTATTTGATTTTAACTACTAAAAAGTTCTTACTAATAAATACATGTAGAAAAAATGTTAATGTCCTTATAGAATATGCTTGGAAGCATTCCCTTATAGAATATGCTTGGAAGCATTCCCTTATAGAATATGCTTGGAAGCATTCCCTCTTCCTCAACTTTTTTTTTCTTTTCTTTTTTTTTTTTAAAGAATTGAAGAAGTTAGGTATTTCTTCACCTTTGAGGGTTTGGTAGAATTAATTAGAGAAAACCTTTAGTCCTGGGCTTTTGTTATGGGGGAGAATTTTCAAAAGACTTGATTCCCTTACTCCTAATTGACTTTTCAGGTTTTCTCTCTTCCTGATTCATACACTTCCAAGAATTTGCCCATGTTTTCTATATTTTCAAATTTGTTAGCATAAGATCATAGTAGTATCTCTTCTAATCATAGTAGTATCTTCTAAGATGTCTGTTATAACTCCTTCTCATCTTTCTATTGCTATTTATTAAATTTGCTATACAGTATTCTCATTTTTGCATTTATTTAGACCCATCCTTTGGTCTAAAGAGCTGTCTTATAAAGTCTATTTAAACTTTTAGCCTCAAAGGCTTTATTATGTAATTATGATTTATTAACTTGTTTGCATTTGAGTAGTGAGGGTTGTTTTGGGGATGAAGCTGTTGCACAATCAACATTTGTTAACATTCACTGTGCTTAAAAAATGAGTTATTGCCTTCTCAGAATATGTGTATATGTATAACAATATTGAACTCTTATTTATTGCATTTTGCAATATCTTTGTGTCCGTACATGTCACTAGTCAACTTGAAATGTTATATATTGGCAGCAGTCTACTACTGTATGCTATTTTAGCTGCATTTATGTCAAAATCTTCTTGCCTTCATAATTGGATTTTATTTCTATAGTTTGATACTGTGCTCTTTTACAGAATTATGTTCATAACTGTTTGTTTCAGTAATTTTTGACTGATGTTTGGTTTCTCATATCATTTTCTGTTTAAGTTCTCTATGCTTTCATTTTCTTTGTGTTTTAATTCTTTTGAAATATTTATTTATTTATGCATAAAAGAAGTAGAGTATAGACCACAGGTACAGGGGCTGAGAGTATTCACCAGAGACAGAGAGGGGAGCAGAACAAGCAGTTGCACTGAAACACACTGCTGAGGGGAGCAGCTGGTGGGTCAGGGGAGGTCACCTGGGTCATATGGGTTATCATCCTGGCCAGGGATTGAATTTGTGCTGCGATGGCTGTGGATAGCTTCATAGTGCTGTGCTTTAACCACTTTTGTAACCTCTTTGTGTTTTTATTTTTACTAATCTTTATATGTTATTTTCTTTTAAAGAAGACTTTGATTTCAAGTCTAAATTGACTTTTTGGTAAATTTTAATTTTTATAACTGGCACTTTCTGTTATTTCATGATTTACCAAAATGGTCCTTGATATTCCTATTGTTTCCAGTTGCTTTATGGGCTATGCCTTATATTTATTTATGCTCTTGAGTAATTTAGTGTCACTATAATTATATTACCTCATATAAAATATCTTTAATACATATTTCTCAGCTAATGTTTATGAAAAAGCACTATGAACTTTCCTTATCAAATATATTTGGCTTGGGGAATGGGATCAAAGACAGTGGGGGGAGGGAAATGCACTGGACTATGATGATGACACATGGGAAATTGGTGATGGGAAGCCCAAGGGGATTACAGCTTAGATGGAAAAATGCACAAAATTATGTAAAAATAAACTTATATTATTTTTTTAAAATGCAATAAAAAAGCTTATTTTATTTCTTCCCTAAATGACCTAACTTTGTCAATGTAACCTGAAATTACAGATTTCGATGACTTTGATCAACTCTGTATCTTGAATAACTATATATTATTCATGGATTTTCACATAGAAAATATTAATATTTTCCTATTATAATATTTTTCTTTTAAGACTAATACTCTTTAATTGTGATATAATTATGAATCACTGGCACAATACATTGGAAAAATGCCCTTAATCTGTTATGACAAAATGCTAATTTCAGGTGCTTTAACATATTCTAAAGCCATAACTGTTCTTAATTCTTATTTCCTCTTTCATCAGATACTGTTTATCCCTGTTGCACTTTACTATTATCCATGATATGTGATTTTGTATTTTATATGTGCATTTTCTCTTTCCAATTCTAGGAATAGTTAACTGTCTTCTAATGAGGCATAAATTTCATACATTAAAATACACAAGTATTAATCAGACAGTTTGATTTAGTTTTATATTTTGTGTAGGTGAATAACCACCAAAAGGCCAGTTCCAGTAATCTGCAGGTGCACTGATGTCACTTTGCAACCAGTTCCCTGTCCCATTATTCTTAATGCTATCACATCTGTTAGTTTTGACCGCCTAGCACTTCATAACTGGAGCAATAGAGTATACACACTCTTATGTCTCATAACATTTGTGAATGTTTTTGAGGAGGCCAGTAGCTTGCCCTTTCCTGTTGCTAACTAGTATTTTATTGTGGGAATATAACATCATTTGTTTTTATAGTCTCTTGATATCTAATAATTCTAGTGCAGCGTGCCTATGAATATAGCTGCTGTGAACATTCTGTCAGTTTTTTTTTGGATACATGCACTAATTTCATAATTAAGTGCAGAAAGCTTGGTCTTTGGATTGTTTTATATTATTAGAACTATTCAAGCAATTTTTGAACTTATAGGACCACTTTACCATACCATACTTTCAGCTTTAAGTAAGATTTCCAATTTTAATACAGCCTCATCCATGTTAGGTGTTTTTAAATTTTATAAATATTATCAGATGTGTACTAATATCTCACTGATTATAATGTGCAGTTCCCTGATGATTAATGGTAACTAAATTTTCATAGCCTTATGAGCCAATTTAAATTGCATCTTTGTAAAATTCCTTTTCAAGTTTTGGTATGTATTTTTTAATTCATTTATTAACTTCGGTGTTTTAAAAGGGAGGTGAGGTTCTTTTGTATTTTGGTGTTTATTCCAGACTGAGAGAAATAATTGACATCACTGAGTAAGGTTATAGGTATAAAATGTGATCATTTGTTAAACATAAATATTGTGCTATGATTTCCACAATAAAATTATTTTAATATAGCCATTATTTTAATTTGTGTTGAACATATTTTAGTATTTACTTTCTTAGCAAATTTCAAACATACAAAATAGTATTATTAACTGTAAGATTAGCCTCCCAGGTTTTCCTCATCTTATAATTGAAAGTATAGGTCCATTCATCAAAAATTACCAATTTTTCCCACACTCTATCATGGGCAACTATTATTGTATTGTTTTGTATGAATTCAACATTTCTTTTCTATATATAATCAATAGCATAATTTGTCTATCTCTGACTTATTTTACTTAGACTAATGCCCTCAATGCTTATACATGTTTCTATATATGGGAAGATTATGACTAAATAAAGTCTTGTATATCTATAGTCGTGTCATTTATCAGTGCTTCAGTCAATGACAGATCACATATATAATGGCAGTCCTTATAGACTATGTCATATAGCCTAGGTAGTAATGACCTATCTCAACAAAAATTCAAGTAGTTCTACTCTGAATGTCACACAATGACAAAATTGCTTATGGATTTGTTTCTCAGAATGTATTAGTATTACTAAGCAATGTGTCATTTTTCATACATTTCCTTAAAAAAAATTTTCTTTATCCATTTAACTTTTAGTGGATGCTTAGGTTATTTCTCTGTCTTGGCCATTGTGGATAATGCTAAATTTCACATTGGGATATAGATCGCTCTTTTAAATAGTGATTTTACATCTTTCAGTAGATACCTCAATATAGGACTTCTAAACCATATCATAGTACATTTTTAATTTGTTGACACATCTCCATGATGTTTTCCAAATGAAATGTCCCAATTCATTTCCCACCAACAGTATGTAAAGGATTTTTCCACATTCTTGCCAACATTTCCTTTTTTGTTGTTGTTGATTGACATAATACCAGGTGTTAAAGCAAGTTCTCTCTGTACTTTTCTTTTGTATCTACTTGGTGATGAGATTTTGAGCATATTTTCACATTCTTTTGGCCATAGTTTCGCCTCATTTGGAAAAATGTCTGTTGAGGTTCTTTACCCATTTGTTTGATTGGGTTGTTTGATATTTTCCTAGTGAGTTGTATGTATTCTGTCCATAATTTAGATGTAAACTCCCCACAGATATTAGGTTTATAAATATTTCTTTAACATAGGTTGCCTTTTCATTTTTTTGATTATTTTCCTATTCTGTGCTTTGGTATCAAGGTAATGCTGGCCTTGTAAAGTGGGTTTGGATGTATTCCCACCTCTTCTATTTTTTGGAATAATTTAAAATGTGTTGGCATTAATTCTTCTTTAAATGTTGGTAAGAATTAGCCAATAAAGCCATCTGGTCCTGGGATTTTCTGTGTTGAAGATTTTTGATCATTGATTCTACTTCCTTCATTTATCTGTTCACATTTTCTGTTTATTCATGATCCAATCTTGATAGGTTATTTCTGCACATTTATTCATTTTTTTAACTTGTCCAGTGTTGACATGTGATTGTTTCAAGTAGTCATTTATGATTCATTGTATTTCTGTGGTGTCAGTTGTTATGTTTTGTCTTTATTTGTAATTTTTTTTTCTATTTTTTTTTTTTAAGATTTATTTATTTGTGCATACAGAACTGGGGTACAGGCCAGAGGCTCAGGGGCGGCGAGAGGCTTCACCAGAGACAGAGTGGGGAGCAGAACAGGCAGATCTATGAAGTACACTGCTGAGGGGAGCAGTGGGCTGGTCAGGAGAGGTCTGCCACGCCATGTGGTCACCTCCGGGGCAGGCGGGAATCAAACTCATGCGGAAGCGGCTTTAGCTTCGCAATGCTGTGCTTTAACCCGCTGCGCTACCAGGGAGGGCCTATTTGTAATTTTATTTGAGTCTCTCTCCTTTTTTTTCTTCATTAGTCTAACCAGAGTTTTTAATACTTTGTTTTCAAATAAACCAATTTTTGACTGATATTTTCTATTTTCCTTATCTGTTCTAATCTTTATTACTGACTTTATTTTGATAATGTTGGCTTAATTTATTCTTTATATATTTACTTGAGGTCTGATACTGAGTTATTAATTTGAGAATATTTTTCTTATGCGAATTTTTACAGCTATAAACATCTCTTAGAACCAATATATTGAAGCCTACAGGTTTTGAAATATGTTTCTATCTTCATTTGAATTTTTTTTAATTTCCCTTTTTATGTCTCCCTTGACCCAATAGCTATACAGGAAAGTGATGTTTCTTTTTCATATGTTTGTAAATTTGCTAATTTACTAATTTAATATTAGGCTTAATTTATTCTGTATATATTTATTCTCAATTTGCTAATTTATCCTTATTTGCAAATTTACAAATAAACTGTTATTGAATGTCTTGTAGACATGCCATTGTGCTTGGATAAGAGATTTAATACAGTTTGCATTTTCTAGAATTTGTTAAATTTTGGTTTTGGCCTAAAATGTTATTTATCCTGGGACATTTTCTTTAAAAAAAAAATTATGCTCCCTTGTCTATTTTTCACAATATAGAATTTTTCCCTGAGGTACAGTCACTATAGTTTTTCCAATACCATAGCACTCATGGTCTGCCACATGAGCATTTTCTGAGTACACTTCCAATGACCATTCTGCTCCTGGGTGGGGTGGTCTGTGAATAAGTCTAGTAAGTTCACTTGTCTGTGTGTTAGTCAAGTTCACCATTCTCTTACTGTTTTTCTGTCTGATCTGTACTTTGTTGATACTGAGATATTCAAATCCCCTATTTGTATGTTGTTTATTTCTCCTGCTAGTTCTATAGATAATTGTTTCACATATGTAGGTCTTCCAGTATTTGGCATATAAATACTTACTCTCCTTATACTTTGAGGAACCAAACCTTCTTTGTCATATATGACTATTTTATTTATTTTTACTTTTTTAATATATATAAGATTTATTATTTATTTATGCATACAAAATTGGGGTACAGGCCAGAGGTGTGGTGGGTGAGAGGATTCACCAGAGACAGAGTAGGGAGTAGAACAGGCAGATGGACAAAGTACACTGCAGAGGAGAGCAGCAGGCGGGTCAGGAGAGGTCTGCTGCACCATATGGGTCACCTCCGGAGCAGGGACATTCTCATTCTCATTCATCTCATGTAGAATTTTTTTCACTTCTTTGATTTTTTTGGTGTAACTATATTCAGTATCATGTTGTTGAATCTCCATGTACTTGTGACTTTCCATTTTCCTTCTTATACTTGATATCTAACCTTATAAAACTGTGGTCAAAAATGTTTGGATAATTTTAATATTCTTAAACTTATTGTGATGAATAGGTACAAGTTTACTGAAGTCAGGGCCATCTATACTGTCATCTTACTGATGTCACTCACCTTATTATTGCTTTAAATATTATTGGTTTCTTTATATACTCTAAATGTTGGTCCTTTGTCAGGTATATTCATTGTGAATAATTTCTACCAACCTGTAACTTTTTACCGTCACTAAAATGGGTTACTTAGTTTCATCAGTAAAACGTAGTTTGATGCCATCCTATTTGCTTTGTATTATAGGTAACATTTTTGTCCTGTCTCAGAAATCATTGCCTAACCAAAGGCCTTGAAGCAATTCTCACCTACATTTTGTTCTAAAATTTTCTAGACTTAGTTTTCACATTTTGATCTTAAAAATATTTCTGTAAGTAATATTACTTAAGAGTGGTTGATGCTGGGCTCTTTCAAAGGTGGATCTAGAGTCAATAATTCTGTGCAAGTGTTTTAAGGATTTCTCTTGATTTCCCAAGAGAAATCAACCAAGTGGTGGGGAAGCATAGTGAACAGGGAAAGAAACCAAACAAGGTTGCCATTCAAATGAAGGCCCTGACTCAGATTGATCTTGAAAGTTGCCCTGGAGCATAACTGTACCACAGAGGTGACACTTCTTAAGGTCAGAAAAGTAGGCTCATGTCTCCTGCTACTTACAGTGACCCATCAGCTGCAGGCTGCCCATTTTGGGAGTGGGAATCAGATGTTGGAGAGACTTTTGTTTTCTAAATGTTTTAGAAAAGTAGGCTAAGTGTTCAGGAGTGGTTGCTTCTAGAAAACCATGATGATGCATAAGAAAGTTGTACTCAAATCTGGTAAATATACCAAAAGGAATCTGACAGGTATACCAAAAATGTGTACTATGGAAGAAGGTTCCTTGCTGGTCTACAGACAGTTTCTATAGTATTTGTTGAAGAGACCTTATCTTCTCTGAATTTCATTTTGTCTTGGTGTAACATCAAGTGAACAACTCTCTATGTTTCTATTTCTACTCTGTATATTCTATTCCATTCTAGCTTTAAGTGGTGAATTAAGAAATTAATTTTTGATTGCCAGCATATAGAATTATTATCTATTTTGAAAATTGCACATGTCCTAAAATCTTTCATGAAAGATATTCCTCTCATTATGCTCCATTTAGTTTTGTGTTGAATCATCTTCTATTGCTCAGATGAGTAAATACAGCTCCTGAAACCAAACGCTATCATCATAGTCAGATATACTGTGCTCAAGTATCAGATAGTTTTAGTGCATCCCAACTTATATTTTTTTACATACAAGCTGATAGATAAAATAGACTTTAAGTAAATAAAAAGAATTTATTTCAATCAAGTTTGTCAATGTACACACAAAATGAGTTGATATGAGTTGTGCTAAATTCCTAAAATATACAGTTTCTTTTATTGTCCTTATCTTCCTCCTTTTAGCTCCATTTTTTTTTTTTAAGATTTATTTATTTATTTGTACAGAACTGGCGTACAGGTCAGAGATGCGGAGGGTGACAGGATTCACCAGAGACAGAGTGGGGAGCAGAACAGGCAGATCAATAAAGTACACTGCTGAGGGGAGCAGCGGGCGGGTCAGGAGAGGTCTGCCTCGCCATGTGGATCACCTCTGGGGCAGGTGTGAATCGAACTCATGCGGAAGTGATTTAAGCTTCTTTGTGCTGTGCTTTAACCTGCTGCGCCACCAGGGAAGGCCTAGCTCCATGTTTTTAATCTCCTCTTCCTCCTGCCGCCTCTCATGACATCTTGCCTTTTCCACGCCCACCTCTCCTTCCCCGGCTCTTTCTTTCCACGGCTCTTCTGTCTCACCCTTATTTTCCTCCTCTTTACTGTAGCCCTCTTCTTCCCCCTGCACAGCAAACTTCTCTTCTATTCTACTGTTTTCCTTCCTCTAACCTCCTTGTAAGTGACAGTACAGTGTACCTCTTTTCTAAAGTCTAATAATTGTGGATAGATTAGCTCATTCAATTAGCTGTTACTATATATTTCATATTTTTTCATAGTATAGAATAAAAAGTAACCCAAGATGATAGTGTGTACATTTCAATATTGCTAGAGAATGTGCATTGCCATAAATATCTAATATAAGGGCATAGCATTTGCTTATTCATTTCATAAATATTTTAAGATATTTTGTGATATTTAAGCTATTTTGTGTTATTTTGAAGAAAAAAAAAATGTTATAGCTCCAGGTTCCAATATCATTAGTTGGAGGTAATGTAATGTATGGTTCTGAAAGTTTATTAGAATGGCTATTAATATGTGGGAAGTATTGAATAATGTTAGGAGTAATTTAAAAGAAATCTTGCCACAACTTTAAGGGGATTAAAGATAATAGAAGCTACAAGAACGGGGTAAAATTAATGAAATAATGATATATGCATTTGCCTCTGATTTTCCTACACATAACTCACATCCAAATTCACATGCCCATACACACAGTCACCCAAGACAAAATAAAACTGGGTTTTCAAAATGTGTAGATGAGGAACTCAAAAGTGAAGAAAATTCATTATATTTGCCCACCTGTACACATTAGATCTCATAAACACATTAAGAGGAAGAATTCAGGACAGGTATGATCATGTCCATATTGTAGGTGGTAAAACACTTAGAAATAATTCCCAGATACAATGGCTACTACTCATTTGTGATAACTAGTTTATTCTGAATCTTCTTCTATTAAAGGATTTGTAGAAATCTGTATGGTAGGTTCTTAATAAAGTACATTTAACACTTTCACTTCACTGTCATTAATATGCAAAACTACTTGTCCTTTTCTCTGATCTCCCTACTCGGTTTTACCTTTCCAGAGAAATAGTAATGTAAATTACTTTGTTATTATGATTTATTCTTTCTATTTATTCTCATTGTGAGGACAATCCTTAATTTGAAAGGACTATGCTGATATTTTTGTTGGATAATATTTTGTAATAAAGCACTATTATAATTAATATACCAAATTATCTTTGCCATGACTGTCGAATGGATATAGATTGGATACACTTTTTGTTCTAATGACATTTAGAATCATGTAGTTATAATAGAATTTAGAATAATTTCTGCTTATTTAAGCAAACATCTCTATCTTTGAATTTTGATTTTCTAGCATTAAACAGTGTTAGACTAAATAATTTCTGATACCCATCAGACCTTAGGACATGGCTGCTTGGTGTTTGAAAACTGCTTTCCTGGTGTTTAAAATGCTTAAGCAAAATGAGTTAGCTATCAAAATCATTTACTAGTACAAGAAGGCCCAGTGTGCAAAAGGGAAGAAATATATTTATTGGTTTATTTTTAAAGATTTATTTATGCTTACAGAACTGGGGTACAGGCCAGTTACCATGGGAGGGTAAGAGGATTCAACAGAGACAGAGTGGGGAGCAGAACAGGCCGACTGACAAAATACACTGCTGAGGGGAACAGCGGAAGGTCAGGAGAGGTCTGCCATGTCATGTGAATCACCTCCTGGGCGGGGATTGAACTCACAGTGAAGCAGCTGTGGCTAGCTTGCAGTGCTATGCTTTAGCCCATTGCACCACCAGGGAAAAGCAGAAGTATATTTATTTTATAAAAGATGGTGGTAGTTGTAGCTGTGTTGCAATCAACATCTTTACCCGAGAATCCTAAAATGACTTGGCTTCTAGTTTATGTATTTGCGTAGTGACAAAAGATGACTTGACCAGTGGCCACAAAACAAATAGCATGTAGTTATAGGAAATAGAAGCATCATCAAGAAGGACAGATACAAGGTCAATGAAATGTGCAATCTTTGAAATGCATGATAAATTCCAATTTAGTAAACTTAGTTGTCTAAGTATGTGAAAGATCAATATTCTGTTCATTGATTTTCCAAGACCTGCAAAAGTTACACACTTTGCTAACCATTTAGTTCAGTTATTTTCAACCGTTTATTGGTATGATAGTGACTTATTAGAATTACAATGAAACTGGGAAATATCATCTTCCCATTTCACATAATCACATAGTTACTTAAATGAATTACCTGAAGAGTTTCCTAAGAAAAATGAATGATGGAACCTGACGATTTAGCATAAAGCTCCATTTTTCTGTTTCTCAGCCCCTCATTCTCTCACCCCTGTTTCTATGTCTTCTTTTCCTGCTTTATTCCTCTTTTTCTTTCCTTCACTGCAGTCACCAACCTCTGTGCACATGTTCATGTTTTCTAAAACTCAGAAAAACCCAGAACATCATTTTTTTCCCTCAGAATCTGAATGCAAATTAGACCACCAACAAAGTAGTCATGCAGATGGCATATTTTCCAGACATTGGCCAAATATGCTAAAAGTGACCCTCAGAACATTGAGAAGTAGCACTTGGCTAATGCTACCAAATCTAAAATATGCTATTAGTCCTGAGATAAAACTTCAGCATTGGGCCCTCCCTGGTGGCGCAG
>NW_004567103.1:71670712-71679942 GCF_000260355.1 Condylura cristata | reverse complement strand
AAATAAATAAATCTTTAAAAAAAAAAAAAAAAAAAAACTTCAGCATTGAAAGTTCTTTATCATTTAGGAACCAGACGTCATTGGTTTAGACTCCACTATGTATTTCAGAGTTCACTAATTCAAGGATAAAGTGCTTACAGGCCAGCGGAAGAATATTTACATTGGGTTGTACAGTAAGTTAGGATATGAACATTTATTAGACAGTTATAAGTGTTCAGAACCCACTAGAGATGCATTCACTTTAGTTTAAGGATTGTACATTTCCCTACAAATGGTTGCTTGTGAGTAATGTAAATGTGCATCCCTAAGAATAAATTAAATACATTTCCTGCTATTGTTAATGTGTTAGAACAGTTGTGCTATAAATCACTGGAACAGCATTTATAGGTTACTATACTCTATCTAGGCCAAGCTTGTAAATATCTGTGCAACTCATAATTCAATGATTTGCAACCCTCTAAAAGAAAACCTTAAAAGAGATTTTCCTCATGTTTTTCCCCTTCCCTTCTCATGATATTGACATCTAGCTCAAATAAATTCATTTTGAATGCTTTTATAAAGCTTCACTTTTTAATAGAAGCTAAAGGATTTAGTATATAACAAGAAGGTATGCATGGAGGAACACTCCCTGCACGTGAGTGGGCCATCACTCTTACATCCTTGTCCCCTTTCCCAAAGCATCCTTCCTGGGAGACTCAGGAATTCCTTTCAGGCTTGTGGCTGTGGAGACCATTTTTCAGTTCCTTTAGACTTCAGTTTTGCTGTTTTTTCTTCCCTCCCTTCCCTTCCCTTTCCTCCACTTCCTGCTTCCCCCAGTCTCTTTATTTAGGAACCCATGTGAACACGTTTAGTGTACTCCTAACCCAATCAGTGTCATTGGCATTTAGGATGCATCAGAAGCAATACAGGCTTTCAGCTTTGGAAACAAATGTATCCATGGAACCATTATTCTAAGTGAAAGTTAATTTTTCAAAAAGTAGTTCTCCTTGCTAGGCATTAGATTATTGAGTGCTTTCAGTATGGCATCATTAGCTTCCTTCCAATTGTGAGGAAAGTGTCAGATGCAGAAGTGATCAAATTCCTAATATTTGAGGTTTGCAGGTCAGAGTTGCAAATTGAGCCAAATGCAAAATCTGCCATCTGTGTTCTTAGCGCAAGAACTATGTGTCTTAACTATGATAGGCTGCTCTGATTTTATAAAAAGTGGTTATAATAACTTAGAATGCTATCAAATTTTACCTTCTAAACTGAAAGTGACCTGTTCCCTCCCACGTTGACTTAAGCGATTTTCCTTTGTTCTGGTGGTTTTGGTCCTCCAGACTAAGTGAACTTCATGCTCTCCAGGAGCTAGAAATTCACCAAATTACCCTTGAAACCTGTTTATTTGAGTCACTTGCATGGCTTGAGAATCCTTGCCCCAGGGGGTCCTGTTTGTGTCCTTGGTTTTGTCTGCCAGCCCCAGAGCCCCTGCTGAGCACCCCAGCCCCTCTCACTCAAGCTGGCTGACTCAGTGTCAGGGGCTGATATTCATCTCTTTTGTGCTCCACCAATTTCCAATTTGTTTCTGGTGGCATTTGATTGAGTGGTTCCAGTCTGTGGGTTAATTAGAGATAAGATGGGACTTGATGGCTTTTAGTTTTCATTTAGATGATACTTTGCTGAACTCCTGTCTGGTAGCCTAAAGCATGATTTCCTGCCCTTATCTGAGGGTCCCATGTTGTAATACACAAGGCCTCTGTGCATTGGTAGAATACTGGCTGTTCTTAAAGAGCTCTCAACCTTACTGTCTTCACTTCACTGAAAATCTCATAGGGTAGCTCTGTGAATTAAGAAATGGATGTATAGAGACGACTCATTTATAGTGACAGTGACTTTAGTTTTTAAGGAATAAGACTTATGCCAGTGCCTCCTTCATAACTACAAAATAGACTCTTGAATCTCCCTTGTGTTATAGAGCAGTTTTGATATCATAAATCACTGAATAGTGTGCCTGGAGACTTTGGTCACTCTTATCATTTAGATTGGAGGATGAGAACTCATTAGCCACTATTATAATAATAAAATATTCTTCTTGCTATTTAATTCATTTCTGATAAAACATTTTTCATAAAGCAGGTATATAAAGATAGTACTTGACATCTGAAGACAGCAAGTAGGGGGTTATCAGGATTCTGGATTTTATTCTGCTTATCACATTATGTGGATTTGACAGGTTGCTGACAACTCTTTGAAGCTCATTTTACTAATCCATCAAAGCTAGTTTAATAATTACTTTTTAGAATATCTAATATTATCTTATTGATGGTACAGATATATCAAACATATCATTGAAAATTTCAAAACATCAATGGGAGCCCAAATTCACTTAAACTATTTCTAATTACACATAGATCTCTTAAAAGTTAGTTGAATTTGTTTCAAGAAGTATATAAAGATGGGCTGCTTATTTTTTTTTTCAATTAGTGAACTATAAAATTTAATTTTATGAATCGACTCAATTACCCTCATTGATCAATGTGAGATCTGTCTCTACTGGAAAAAATATATCATTATTCTGGTGACTATGATTAAAACTTCAGTATCAAACTATGTATTAGAATTTTGAGCTTCTGTTTGTCCCCTTTACTTGTGATTTCTATTCCATTCCAAGTATATGTTTCATGTCCAGAAAGAAAAGGCCATGTTTTCACTATAAATTTGAAACATGTATTTACAGTATGTAAAACTTACCTTATATTTTTGCATCATTCCAATCCCCAAAGTTGGTTATTTAAATCCCAAACTCATATTTATCCTGTGGTATACTGTGGCACAGATTGCCAGGGATATCTCCATAAAATGGGGTGTCTGATGGGCCATAATGAAATGAGGGATCACTGGCTGATTTTGTCTACATTGCAGCTTTTTAACATGTATGTGTTTCTCTCCACATCTTAACCACCTTTCCATTTCAGTTATACATATTCATGTACATATCACCTTGAAAAATATCAGTGAATAATTTTAAACTGTAGTTTCTTAGAGATGGATATAATAACCTTATATTAGTTTTTGCCATATTCCAGTGATATTCTTAATTCTTCATATTATCTGTAAGAATTTGTTGTTTTCTTAAATACTACACTTATCATATGGTAGAACTAGAAAAAATAATGATTCTAAAATTGTATATACGAATAATAATGGTATCTTTAATTTCAAATTAGCTTACACTTTTAGATTTTATAGAGATCATCTTCTCCCCCCCCCCCAGACTACATGGACCTTCTCAAGTTGGTTGCATATCTTATATTCTGGATACAATTCTTCCTGTAAAATGGCAGTGTTAGGTAAAGAGCAATGTCCACTAAATTGTTGCTGGAAATTAGTTTGAGATACATAGTGGTCTTTTTCTTCTCAGTCTTCTGTAGGTTGTGACACTTTGGACAAGTTATTTTACCTTAATATGTCAGGAAAATGTGAATAATGATACTCAGACTAGGAAGTGATATCTGGAAATCATTTCACCCAGTGACCAACACATAAGTACAAATTAAATTCTAAGTATCTTGTATCAATCAGTATTATGTGCTGCCTAAGTGGTGAAACTATTCTACTTAACACTGTGGCTGTCTTTAGGAAACTTGCAGTCTAATAAGAAATATAGAAATTTCCTAATGAATTTTAATAGTAGCAGGTATTAAAAAAAAAGACAAGGGAGACCTTGCAAACCTATATTGGCACATTTTCTAATATCTGGAGGATGAATGATATTTTCCAGGGTTAGAATATTCATACTTATTCATTCTGAGATGAGGGAGGCTTAGTTTGGGGAAAAAAAGAAGAAAAGAAAAGAGGAAACCCAAGGGAGCACTTGGGCAATGATGGGGATAGAAGGAGGAGCCTTGAAAGAGTCCCATGTGGGCCCATCTGGATAAATGGAAATCCACATAAATCCACACAAAAATGGAAAGAAAGCGTGTGTCATCAAACTCCCCGTATATGTTTTAATCTTTCTCCACAAACACAGACACACATACAATCCCATATACACCAACTTTAAACACATAATGGTTCATGTACAAAAGCCATTTGAATGCAGGTTTAAGGCAGTGTGCCATTTTACCCCTTAATACTGATCATTCAGATTGTATTTCCTAAGTAGACAAGAACATTCTCTAATTAATGGTAAATCACAGTGTGGTTAACAAATAGAGGAAATGCAATATTGATACAATACATGTAGGTGACCTAATAAATCATATTCTCCTCTTCTCAACAGTCCCAATAATGCCTTGATAGTTATTAATTTATTTGATTATAGGACAAAATACTATTGTATTTGCTGATCCTATATCTTTAGTTTTCATTCTTTATTTCTATGACTTTGATATTTTTTGAAGATGAAGGCTAATTTTTTGGCCTATATTTGGATCTTTTTTCCTTTACTTCTAAGTTCTCACAGTAATATAAACAGGTTAAAGCCTGGGATGCTTTCACTGGATATGTCACACATCATTCATCTGTTCCAATGTCTCTGATTGGGTAGGAGTTAACCATCACAACCCATTTGTGTCTTAACATACCATCTAGAAAAACTGTGTTGGGAAGTCCTCAATCGTTATAAAATCTTTACCCAGACATCTTAGATAAGCAAAAATCTGCTGATAGTTATACATCATCTTAGCTTATGCTTAGCAGTGCATCAGCAATGTTTTATCAAAAACATGATACCACCTCTGGTGATATCATAGTTTCTGCCCTTGCTCTTGTCAGCCCCATTATAGTGAGACTTGTATCTGGCACTCCCCTTTGCAATTATTTCCCTGAATCTGATAAGATAGCCTCTAGATTGGGAGCAAATTTCATGACCTATGGGCTCTTCAGAGGCAGGCTGCAAGCTTTCCTCATTGATCTATCCCTGAGTTGACTCTTTTATTCTATATACTGTGATTTAGCTTGCTTTCAGTTACTTTAGAAGCCATCATTTTGTTTTCTGTTTTCTTTCTCCTTTTCTATCTCTAATTACCATCCCCTTAGGAAATACTCTCAAGGTTAAGATAAACAGCCGCTACAATAACCATAATCACAGCGCAGCTCTGTAATGAATCATACTACACACATCGTCCCCACCTCAACATTATTCCATAAGTACCACTCTACTTTACTAGTAAATTAGTTCAGGACACATGAGAAGTAAAGTAACTCCTACATTTGAATCCTGGTATCACCATTCAGTTAAGTTGTTGTATTTTGGGGATATCAGTTTCATCATCTGTTAAAAATAACAGATGAGGAGTATATCTATATCATTGGGAGATTGATTTTTTTTAAGCTAATCCAAATGGATTGCATACCAGAGACACATGTTCATATTTAAAAATGTTGCTTGTCGCTATCATTTGCAGGATTGGACAGTACCTGGAATTTGGTTTTGGATTCCATCTTTACTGTGCATTCTATCTCTCAAGAAAAAAAAGAAGAAGAAAAAAAAACCTCTAAGAGGCTATTCAGCTATATATGGGCTTATATTCTTTGTCAGACACCTCAAATCTAGGATAAAGCATAGAAGAGATATAACCCATTGCTGTAGGTTCTAGGCATCCAATCTCTCTCTTTGAGCAACAAGGAAGTTTAGTTTCATTATTTTAATTTATGTTTAGTTTTGCTATGATATCTCAGTAAGTAGTCCTTTGCTATATACTCTATTTTTTTTACCTGTACAGAGTACATTAATAATAAGTGTCCACTGCACTTACAAAATCCCAAATGCCCAGGAATTCGATATGTTTACATTCAGTAATATCACTAAAATCATTTAATATCCCAAAGTCTTAGAGATGCTAAGTAATCAATACACTGTTTGATACAATGAAAAGGCCAGAGTGCCCTTTAGAAACTTGGATTGTCTCACTTACTATGTAAGTCTGCTGAAATCTATTTATTAAATTTTTCTTATGTGTTTGGACTTATTTCTTGTGTTGGAAATATCAACAATCAATGATACCAAGTCCCAGATTTTATGGGATTTACTTTCTAGTAGAATGAAGAGAGATAAAGTAAAATGCATCAAAAAACACCAATTTAGGACCTCCCTGGTCATGCAAAAGGCTAAGTCTTAGCACTATGAAGCTATCAGCAGCTTCTGAAGCCTGAATTTGATCCCTAGCCAGGGAGCTGACCCACTTGGTGTAGCAAACCTCTCCTGTCTCACCTGCTGCTCCTCTCAACAGTGTATTTCAGTTGTCCACCTGTTCTCCCCATTCTGTCTCTGGTGAATCGCCAACCCTCCTAACTCCCCATACCTCTACCCTACACCCCAGTTTTTGCATGCATAAAATAAATCAATCTTTAAAAAAAAAACATAAAGCAACAATTTAATGGACACCATATCAGGTAGTGATAGGCAATAGGTTAAAACAAATTGGATGATACAGTACAGTTGTTGATATATTCATATAGACTGATCAAAGAACAACCTCTAAAAGTGGATTTGAACAGTTACTTGAAGGAAGTAAGAGAGTAAATCATGCAAGAACTGGGGAAAGAGCATTCCTGGCAGAAAAGACAGCAGGAGCAAAAGTACTGACACAGGGGATTGGTTGGACTTTTCCAGAAAACCTAGGAAGCTGGAGTAGTAAATGGAAGGGTCAGCTAACAGAATAATAGTGCTGGACCAGATTGTGCAGAACGGTGTGGGCCAAGAGGAGGAATCAGTTCTCACTCTAAGTTGGCAGACCACTGAAGAGTATAAAAGAAAAAAGCTTGGTGAACTGATTTGAATATTTTAAAAGGATGATTCTGGCACTAGAGTTCAACAAATCTATCATGGGAAGGCAGAAGCAACTATAGGTTCTTTTTATTAACTAAGTGAAAAGTGATAGTGACATTAGCAGAGGATGAGAGTAGTTGGTGATATTAGCTGAGCACGCATTTTGCTTTGAAATTAGACTTGAAGTGATTTGTTCAGAGTCTGGATGTAAGGTGTGAGAAAATAAAGCAGTCACAGTGACTCATAGTTGTTGACCTGAGTCTCTGTATGGATGTAATTTCTGCTAATGTAGGTATGGGAGACTAGAAAAGAATGCTGAGATTTGGGAAATTTGAGTTGTGTGTGTAAAATTGAAATTTGATGTATTTGAAGACATTGATTTACAAATTAAAGGGTGCATCGGTTTCATCTGAGGGCCCCTTAAAACAGATTGTTGAACCCCACCTCTAAACCTATGTTTCTTTTTTGTCCCCATGCCCACAGTGTTAGGTTAAGTGGTTCTAGTATGGGTCCCAATGATTTGCTTTTTTTAAAAAAGATTTATTTATTTATGCATACAGTACTGAGGTACAGGCCAGAGGTGCAGGGGCAGTGAGAGGATTCACCAGAGACAGAGTGGGGAGCAGAACAGGCAAATCAACAAAGTACACTTCTGAGGGGAGCAGCGGGAGGGCCAGGAGAAGTCTGCTGCGCCATGTGGATCACCTCTGGGCTGGGGATCAGATTCATGCTGAAGTGACCTTAGCTTCTTAGTGCTGTGCTTTAACCGACTGAGCCACCAGGGAGGTCCCCAATGATTTGTATTTTTAACAAGTTCCCAAATAATGTTCATGCTGCTGTTCCAGGAACTATATTTAGAGAAATACTTCACTGGTATTGGATGTGTCTATGGAAGAAGTTGGCTAAAGTAAGAAAATGCTTAGGATGGGCCCAACTATCAGAAGCCACTACAGCAGGATGTCAATCCCCAGCCAGGGAGCTGACCCACATGGCGTGCCAGACCTCTCCTGACCCACCCGCTCCTCCATCAGCAGTGTATTTCCATACATCTGCCTGTTCCACTCCCCACTCTAACTCTGGTGAATCCTCTCACCCCTTATAACTCTGGCCTGTACCCCAGTCCTTAATCTGAATGAATAAAAAATCTTTAAAAAAAAAAAAAAGCTGGAATGCTTTCTGGTCCTAGAGTGCCCTTCTTTGGTTCTCCTGCCTCCCAGTCTGTGGCCAAAATCAATGTGTATTAGCCCACACCTAAATTGTAAACCACAGTTTTCAAGTTTCCCCTTTTCTGCATCTTCACAGATATCTGATTCTGTTTTCCTGAGTTTTGTCTGTATTGTTCATCAAATCTGTCATGCATTGTTTGGCTTTCTTAATTATGGCAATTTTGAATTCTTCATCTAATAGGAGAAGAAAACTTGTCCTATGACAATATTTTTGATTCTGGAGATTTTCTTTCAGTGGTTCAGTCTTCCCCTGACTTGACCAGTGTGTTTCTCTTTCTCTCCATTGTTTTCTTTGGGTTTACTCTGCTATAGATGTGACTTCTATTGGCATGGATCTTCCCCTCCCATTACTCTGGGTGTTTACCTGGTGATGGCCTTCCCGGGCTGGGGCGGGTGAGTAGCAGGCTGCTGGCCAGGCCATGGAGGCTGGTGACCTCAGGCTGCTCTGTCTGGGGCAGGTACCATCCCAGTGAGGGGCGGGGCTGGGGCCTGGACTGTTGATTTTCAAGTTTTTGACCTAATTTTCTATTCTGTCATAAAGAACCCTTTAGAGGGGAATATTTTGCTATGTCTTTGTTTTTCCAATACATGAGTTAATGCAAGTATCCCCTTGCTGTCCTCTGGGTTTCAGCCCAGTTTACCTAGACTGGGTCAGGTCCCACCAGCCCCATGCTACTTCAAGCGGGAAGGGGCAGGCTCAAGAAACTGATCTGTCTTTTCAGGTTTACATGGGAGAATTGTATTTGTGGTTTTCATCCCATATAATTGAAAGTAAATGTAAGTTTTCTAAGTATAAATTTAATAACTGTTCTGTTTGGACATTCATCCTTTATTTAAGGAGAAAGAGTTTCATAGTAAGAGAAATACCCTGCACAGGAAAATAGGGCGAACATTTACCCCCTTTAGAGAAAGCATTCATACTTGCAAAATAAAAATCAAACTTAAATAATAAAAATAGTTTTGAAATTATATCAATAGTATTCATAGGATAGGTATTGATAAATACTTGTGATAAATACTTGATTTTTTATTAGATTGTAGACTTTGAAGCATTTTGACCATATGTACTATAAAAATACATTTGTATGGCAAATGAGCATACACATCTCTTTTTTTTTTCTTAAGATTTATTTATTTGTGCATACAGAACTGGGGTACAGGCCGGAGGCTCAGGGGCGGCGAGAGGCTTCACCAGAGACAGAGTGGGGAGCAGAACAGGTAGATCGTCGAAGTACACTGCTGAGGGGAGCAGC
>NW_004567103.1:71665624-71670612 GCF_000260355.1 Condylura cristata | reverse complement strand
AGCTTCTCAGTGCAGTGCTTTACCCTGCTGTGCCACCAGGGAGGGCCTACACATCTCTTTTAATTATGGGTACTGTGTATTTTTACACCTACATCTACACATATCAGAAATAAAAGTATCATGAAGTAATTTTCACCCTGATATCACAAACGCCTTCCATATTATGCTCTGTCCATTAAAAGAATGCAGCCTGGATCCACTAAGCTGAGAACCAAGGTGGTATATCATTAGACATCAATGCTATTATTATGGAATTAGAAGTTTGGCTTGTTTCTTCTCTGCTGTGTGACCATATGAAATCACTTAACCTCTCTGTGTCATCAATCAAAGAGGAACAAATACATATCTACCCTTATAAGGCAGTTTTTAGGGTGAAATGATTTAATTTAAAGAATTGGATCAGTGACCTGCATATAGTAAGCATTGTGAAAGCATGAGATCCTAATATTTTGTCCACAGTCCACTAACATCTCATAACTTGACGTATGAAAGAACACATTTATGACTAAGACTGACCTTACCTGTCACCTTACTTTCTAACATAAAAATTTTGGTAAATTAAGCTTAACTACCTCAGCAAAAAAATTCAGTAAGTACCTTGTTTTTATGGAGGATGAAATAGCTATTTACTTGTAAGCCCTTATCATGTTCTTTTAAAATGTAATTGTAGGTCTTAGGGGGAGACAAGGTGTGATCTCTTGAAAAGCCAAAGTATAAAAGAAAAATCCTCCCTGAGATGATGTTTTATTCATGGGTGTTTGTACCTTGCATTTGATGTATTCTCAGATACTTTGTTTAAAGTGAATGGAAACCTCAAACCTCAATAGAAATGTTTCCAAAGACAGCAATAGATTCATATTAATACTCAATTAATAACTTTATAATAAATAATTTCACATTTATCAAAGTATTTAATTTTTTAATTCATGTTTCTTAAAATGTATATAGCGTGCTAAGTAATTAAATGCATGCTTGAGACTCTTGGAGAGTACAGTGTAGCAGTTATAATTTGTAGAAACAACCCTAAATTAAAATGGTTCAAATGGATATAATTTTTTTTGATAATGGCATTATAAATATTGGTTTAATTTTTCTGTAAACCTAAAACTGCTTCTTTATTTTATAACAGTTTATTTTTACATCATTTTGTACATTTTTTTTCCATCTCAATTGTAATCCCCGCGGGTTTCCCATCACCATGTCACCCGTGTGCCATCACTGAAATCCCGTGTACTTCCCTCCCCCCACCATTTTTGATCCCATTCCCCATTCCATCCCCACAAAATGTCTCTGGCATATGGTTGCTCATTATTTTTGTTATTTTCTCGCCTGGTCCATTATACTCCTGCTATGAGTGAAACCATCTGGTATTTTTCGTTCTCTTTCTGGCTTATCTCACTAAGCATCCATCCAAGTTGCTGCAAAAGACATGTGTTTCTCTTTGTTGGTTGCTGAGTAATATTCCATTGTATATATGTACCACATCTTTTTAAGCTAGTCATCTACTTTTGGGCATTTGGGCTGCTTCCATGTTTTTCCAATTGTAAATAAAGCAGCAATAAACATGGGAATGCAGGTATCTTTTTCAATCAGTGTTTTTGTGTCTTTTGGGTAGATACCTAGGAATGGGATTGCTGGGTTGTAGGGAAGCTCCATGTTTAGCAGATTGAGGAACCTCCAGATTTCCGTAGTGGTTGTACTAGTTTGTATTCCCACCAGCAGTGCAGGAGAGTTCCTTTTTCTCCACATCCTCACCAACATTGTTGTTGCTAGTTGTTTGAAGATGTGCCATTCTCACTGGGGTGAGGTGGTATCTCATTGTGGTTTTAATTTGCATATCGCTTATTACAAGTGATGTTGAACATTTTTTCATGTTTGTTGGCCACCTGCATTTTCTCTTTGGAGAAGTGTCTTTTTAGCTCTTCTGCCAATTTTTTGATGGGGTTGTTTATTTTTGTTGTTTCATCAGTTCTCTGTACATTTTTGTGATCAGTCCTTTATCATTACTTTTATGTGAGAAAATGTTTTCCCAATTAGTGGGCTGTCGGTTTGTTTTTAGTAATGTCTCTTTTGCTGTACAGAAGCTCTTTAACTTGATGTAGCCCCATCTATTTATCCTTGCCTTCACTATTGTGGCGTTGGGTGCTCTGTCTTTAAAGATGTCGCTGAAGTGTATGTAAAATGGATATAATTTTATTGATTTCACATAAAACAGTGAAAAGTTAAGTTTTCAGATGGGAAAGAACATCATTCCATGTTCTGAAACTCAGGCTAATGGAGAGTCTGTCATCTTTCAGTTTGTCTTCCGAGGACACTGCAGAGGATGAGGACAAAGTAGGGTCCAAGGTGGACCCACTTACTTTTCATTACTTAGGCCCCAGTTACTTGCTCACACCTACCTGTTAAGAAAGGCTGTGATGTGTGTTCCAGTCTTAAGCTCAGGAAAAAAGGAGAAAATCTTATTTTGGAGACAATAGGAGATTCTGCTAAAAATGGCAAAGATCTATTGTAAAGAAAAATTATTTTTTAACACTATATAACTCAATGTTGCCTAAATACATTTGACTCCAAAACCTTTCTCTCGCTCAGAAACCAGTAATACACTGTAGAAATCAACACAGTTTGGAAAAACTGCTGTCAAGAGACCATCAAATCATGTGATGAAATTCCTAAATTTTCCAAGAATGCTAGAAACTTTAAAACGTTTTTCAAATTATTGATTTTTAAAATAAAATACAGAAACCACGTAAGATAAATGTAGAGTTTAATAATCATCTGGCAAACAACCTTGAAAGAGCCACACTATCTGCAAGCTTAAAGAGGGCATGCTCTCCTTCAGCTGTGCCCGGAAGGACAGCATGGAACAGGTTCCTCACAAGAAGAACCCTACAGTTTCTGCAAAAGCAAACTGATTTCTATGATAATCTTTTCTTTACACATCTAAACTCTAAGCAGACCAGACATTTGGCTTAGGTCTGCCAGTTTATATATATATATATATATATCTAAAATTCTTCTTATCTTCTTCTAGCAATTTATTGGTAAGGAAAATAGATCAATTTCCTGATAGAATTTCCCCAGCCTGATCAGTGAAGTGCATTTTCATGATGTGACACAACATGTTCCTCTGTCCTTGAATTTCTTGTAATTTGCAAATGAATATAGAAGCTTAACCACATTCAGGTTCAAGGACTCCTTCATAGAAAGTGAGCTCTCTGTTTTCAGGAATCACAAAATGTTGGTTTTCTCAATTTGTAAGTTTAGTCATCATCCATGGTCAGTACTTAGACCCTTTATCATTGTGGAACTACAATACCCCTTCTAATTTTGTGATCCCTTCTCACTTATGGGACTCCCATTGCAAGGGGAGAATTTTCCTGCACTCTTCCTTAGTTTCCCACTACCCATTCTAAATGGAAAGGGCAGGGCAAAAGCTGTTTAACACTTATTTACAGTTTCACAATAAGGAGTTGTTTCCTTAGCATCTTGCACCATATATAACTATTTATATGTTATGAGATATACTTACTGAATTTGATACGTAAGTTAATTTAATATACTTAAATTCATATGTTTAAATAAATGTGATGTATTTAAATCCTTTTCCTATCATCTGCTTTACTACTCAGATTGTTCTAATCATAGTCTTTTAAAATTTATTCAAGCAACATTTTAATAAAGACCTTGGTGGTCTTTGTTAGCTTCCTTCCTATCTGTTTCAGCAAGACTTTTCAGGACATGCATTTCCTTTGGCAGATTGAGAACAGCTGTTTCTCTAAAAAAGCTGTTGCTTTTAATAGAAACATTGTCTTTATGGCCCCACAACTCTAGGGGTGTTCAAGCTTACCAGGTTCCACTGTATGTAGGCCACTCCAGTTGGTAGAACTTTGAAATATATACTGAGATTTCCTTTGTTTTAAAAGCTTTGTGGGTTCATACTGACAAGCTATCAAATTCACTTTGTTCTACATCTTACATCTACATCTCTTGTTTTTTTTTTTAAATCTAGTGTTTCAGACACTGGAGATAACAGAAACAGAATATGACATGGTCACACATTTGCTTTATTCCACACACACAGAAAATATTCTCAGAATAATACCTATATCACCAGCGACATAAGTACTTAGAAACCTGAATATGTTTAGCTGAAGCTAGCTCCGTTATTATTTACATTTACCTTTTCTCTACTTCTTCAGAGCACAGAGCTTTTGTATAAGTTCTGTGAAGACCGTTGTCTCACCATAAATCTTTACTGATGTCCTTCCTTCCAGTCATTTTTGGATGTCAAAAATTCAGTCTCCAGTAAATTCTTAGGAAAGGACCAGTAAATTCTTAAGAAAGGAGTTATGAGAAAATATTCTTTAAGTTCTTACATGCTGGCAGCAGTTTACATACGATCCATTTAATTGAATATAAAATCCTTTGCTGTCTAGAAAATCCTTAGCTATTTTAATATTTTTATCTTAGTTCTACATTTTTTCTGGTTTAAAGTTTTATCAAAAAGTCTAATGAAAATATTACTTTATTCTGCCTTACAAGTTCTCTGGAATTCTTTCCCATGTACTCAATTATTTTTTCATTTAAAAAAAAATTTAATAGGCTATGTATGTCTCAGAATTGGTTGAGTCAGATATACCCTTTCAATAAGTAGCTTCAAGTCTTTTTAAAAACGTGTACTGCTCTTGATATTTCTTTTCTTAAGTTTTCTTTTTCATAAAAACTAGTGTGCATAGGGCACCTATTTGCCTCTTGTTCTAGTCACTAGTTGTTTTTTTTTAATTTCTCAGAAAATATTTTTTAATTTCAAATTTTTTCTTTGTTATTTTTGCTATTCTTCTATCTCCCTTATTTCATTTCTAAATATCATTTCTTACAGGTTTATTATTATTCATACAAGAACTGGAATGTAGGTCAGAGGTGTGGAGGGGTGAGAGGACTCACCAGATACAGAGTGGGGAGCAGAACAGGCAGATCTACTGCAATGC
>NW_004567103.1:71660731-71664759 GCF_000260355.1 Condylura cristata | reverse complement strand
TTTATTATATGAGGTCTGTGGAAATAACTTCTCACATAAATTACTGAGCATATTACTTTTATATATTTTAACTTTTCTCTCCTTGTTATTCTATAACATGCAAAGAACATTTTTCTACTCTGTACCCATCTCCTCCGAATTCCTGAGAACTTAATTAAATGAAAGGAATGAATGAAATTCTTGACTACAGATTATTATTCCCTAGAGGTGCTTCTCATCCTTTGTCAACCTTGAGTGTCAGGATTTGATGTTATTATTTCCCCTAAAAGTACAGCAATGGCATGTTGTGAATGATTTTATACTTTTTCCAATAAGAAAACTCTAGTTTATAAAGTACACATCCACTTTTACCTTCTGAGAGAGATAAAGAAAAATAGAAAAGATACTGAGAAAATAATCAGTTAAATGAGGGAGACTGTCTCAGAAATGTCAAATAAACCTTGTAACAGAATAAATATGCTGGGTTTGTGTGTCTGATGAGAGCTGACAAGGCCAGGTCTTAGAAGCATGCTTGCTCCAGACAATAAGTATTCAGAGTGACTTAAATTCACAAGTACCTGGATTGAGTCAGGTTATATTAAACTATAATTGTTTTGGGGTGGGGGGTTAGATTATTTATGCATACAGAACTGGAGTACAGGCCAGAGGTGTGGAGGGTGAGAGGATTCACCAGAGACAGAGAGGGGAGCAGAACAGGCCAAGCAGATCAACAAAGTACACTGTGGAGAGGAGCAGTGGGCAGGACAGAAGAGGTCTGCAGTGCCATGTGGGTCACCTCTGGGACCAGGAATCAAACTCACACTGAAGCAGCTGTGGCCCGCTTGCAGAATGCTGTGCCACCAGTGAGAGCTTAAATTATGATAGTTAATAGTGAAGGGAAAAAACACCAAAATTATAGTCTTATTTGATTTTATTTAGAAATTTCTGGTTTATCTGCTATCATTTATATGGATAAACAAAAATCCATTCATTGACATTTTATTAATTAGCAAGAGGTTGTTATTCTGGGAATACCTAGGTTTTGTAGAAAATTTGCTTGAGAAAACATGTCCTCTTATTATCAGCTAGACATACCTGTGGGAACACCTACATGAAGCAATGTTCTCATGGTCCAGGTGTGACCATTTGCCTGTTACTGGCAGCTTACAAAACTTGAGACTCATTGCCCGGGAAGAACCAAATTATTTTATACAACAAACATTTATTAAATACACACTATAAGGCAGACACAAAACAAGACTCTCATGTACAAGAAAATTAAAATGTGGACTATCATCAAATAGCCTACGGGCCGAAATGTACACCAATCTGTGTACAAGAAAGAGAAAACATTTGCTCGATGATGTGACTGTTTTTGTGTTTTCCTGAGTTTATTTTGATCACTGAATACAGATATTAAGGACAGGCCCTAAGGTAAAGGCCCTGCTATTAGAACAAAGGGAGGGAAAGTATATGCCATAAGGAAGCATGGCACTTTAAGTTAAGTGCTAGCTTTCAAAGATAGTAAATTAGAAAATCTAGTCACAAAAAGAGGTTCATGTACTAGACACTAAACTCACTCTTGGTCATCTCCTTCCCTAGCAAATAAACTTTAGCTATATCACCTTGATGTTTATAAAGAAATCGGTCCAGAGTTGACTTTGGATATGTTATCCACACATCAGTTTCTCACTTTTTATCTAGGAAATTGACAATTCGTCTTTATATAAATACTCTAGAGCACACAAAATCCAGATTTATATTTGAAGAGTCCTGATCTAATAAAGGAATCATCCAGATGTAAACTTCCTTCCTCTTCAGCCCCATCCCTATCTCCCTTGTGACCAATTCATTATGTTATGAACTTCCTATAAATAGCTGGTAGAGAGAAATAGAAGCACTTGTCACCTTTCACAGCAGTATTAGGACAGTGCTATAAAGTGGAACTAGCAAATATTGTCTTTAAAGAATTAGTGGAAGAGTTAGTTATTTGTTGATCACTTTACAATATATAGATAAAACAATGGGTTATACTTAAGAAGATGCTTTAAAACCATACTCCCCCAACTGAGAAAGGATAAGACTGTTCCTCTGAGGAAGGAGATTCTTTAATTCCACCCAATTATATTAACCCCAGACCCCTTTCTTACCGAGATTTACATGTAGAAATAAGGTACAGAGGATATAAGTGATATATTCATGGTTACAAAGTAATCTGGTGTGTGGTGTGTTTGTGTGTGTGTGATTTTTTGCTTTAGTTGATGTCTTAGACTAGGTATGTAAATTACTGCATATGCTCACTTGGATCAGATAATAATACATTTTTTATGAGGTAGAAAAGCAGCAGAACACTAATTAGGAATATCATCTAAGATACCTTCATTTTCTTTCATTGGCAAATCATTTAAGTTATTGTTTCTTCTCATGAGAACAAACAATCAAATTAATTGGTGAACTAGTAATAAATTACTGGCAGGCATTTAGCATGAGATTCATTTGCAGATAATTAAGAACAATTACCTGGTTTCAGTGGCCCTTCTTGATTATCTAGTGACAGTTTGATACAATTAAAATATAAAATTACTTTATCAGTATTAATAGATTACCCAACTATAAAGTTCCCGATAGTAAATATGTTTCAATGGCTCCAGACATTTAAAATTAGAAGAAAAATTTGTTGTATTTTCCTGTATTTTCCTGTATTATAATGTTTAGTCCAACATTATCATTTTGATTAATGGCCAAAGTTCATATTATAAGTTTTGTTCCTGTTATGCTATCTGAAAAAGTAAAAGGAATAGAGAATAAGTAAAATACCCCAA
The DNA here is from genome assembly GCF_000260355.1 of Condylura cristata. Taxonomy (NCBI): domain Eukaryota; kingdom Metazoa; phylum Chordata; class Mammalia; order Eulipotyphla; family Talpidae; genus Condylura; species Condylura cristata. The sequence goes on along the minus strand of NW_004567103.1, from coordinate 71,661,958 downwards.
ATATGTAACAGATGATTTGATGAACTTAAATCAGAGACGTTTATTTCTCCCATGGCTTGAGTATTTACAAGCCTCTTTAAATTTTTGAGAAAGCAATTATTTTGCTCTCACTGTATTTAATGCTATTCATTGAACAACCACTGTGTAAAATATATGCCAGGATTTTCAGGGCATGACATGGGGAGTAGAAGCCATGGTCTATCTTACTTTCAAAGAGCTTACAAAGAAGGGATGAAACCAGGATAATAAATGCCAGAGATTTGTGATATCAAGGCAAGCGTTAGTATGTATGTTTGTGTTTAGAAACAAATTAGACTGTCAGTCCTCAACCTGGGTATGAGGTTGCTCGGTAAAGAACAGAGGAACTTGTGGTTATTGGACAAAAGATTGTCAATGGCGAAACCACATCCATTTAGTGCTCTGAAGGAGAGGAATGACAGAAATTAGGATGACTAGAAAATTCTCACATAGGGGGAGCTTGAATGCCCAGGTGGGTAGAGCAGTGGGGTGAAATGTGTGGTCATTGGCCTGGCCTCAGGGCATCTGAGAGTTAAGGCACTAAAAGAACATCACGGGTGAAGTCATATTTTCAGATCTTTGAAATTCACATTTATACGTTTATTTGTAGGAAATGCAAGGCTATGCACCATTGTGATGCAGGGGCTCCCAAGTAAGAAGGAAGTGCCACATATTGGCAATGTCGCCATCATACTTCCCTCTCTATACCTGCCCTGGGATTTTAAAAATAGCCATGTTTTTGCACATGGCAGGATTTCATCTACTTTTATAGCTGAGTCATATTCCATTGGGTATGCATGCCCCATCTTTCTCTTTCATTATTGTTTGGCATTTCAGGTGTCTCCTTACCTTGGCTGTGTGACTAGTGCTTCAGTGAACAGAGGGTGCTTCTGTTGGTTGGAATAACTGTTTTCATGTTCAGATAAGTAATTAGAAGAGAATTGATCGATCATATGATATTCATATTTCTAACTTTTTGAGAAATAGTTTTCCAGTATAATGCTGTTTTTCATATTGGCTGTGACAGTTTGAACCCCCACAACAGCATACAAGCCTTCAATCGGGAGCTTATTTTGTTATCACATATGTCTGTACCTTCCAGGCCATGAATGTTTTGAATGCAAGGAGTGTTTCTGATTCATTTTTTTATTTCCCCAGTCCCATGTGTTGGTGTGTAAAGAGCAATTGATAGAATTTGAATTAAAAAAA
>NW_004567103.1:71645322-71660601 GCF_000260355.1 Condylura cristata | reverse complement strand
TTTTTTTTTTTTATTCATTGAAACATTTAGAATTCATTGATCTATGGCTGTAGTGGTAGACTATTTGAGAATGCAGAATGAGTTTAATTGATGAAAATAGTTTCCATGTGCCTAATTATACTTGGGAGGTAGAAATCTAGCCTTCGTCATAATGTACAAAAAGAACATGCTGGCAAGTGACAAAAAGCAAAAACTGCACAGCAAAAACTATAACACCGAATGGTTCTATTTTCTAAATGTTGCTTAACACTGTTGATTGTCTCTCATCTGTGCTGTTATACACATATCTCAATGTATGCTGATAACATGCATAATTAATCAACTGTCACTCCTTTTCTAACTCTGTCTGCTCTTTGGTTTTCAGTCATGTGATCCCCATTCAATGCAGAGAAGAACTCGCCATCTGCTGAGGCCTTCGCTGAGCTCAAGGACGTGTGCTGAAGACTCACAGGTGCGGCCTTGTCTCCTCAATGAAAACTGCTTCCAGTTCCAGTACAACCTAACAGGTAGAGTTCAACCGTGGCCCTGCCATTTTCCCTGAACATTGATTAATGAGACAATGATTGTGTTTTCACCTTGGGATTAAGGACTGAAAGTAGAGTGTGCAGGTGTGTTGCCTGAAAGGCTAAGGACTTGACAATTTCAGTGTCCCTTCACAAGAAGAATGCCTCCTCTTGGTGTGTAATTCAGCGAGGCCACCTGGAGTCTGTGAATGAAAAGAAGCTTAGGAAGTCTTGGCAAATTTTCAGAGTAAAGTTGAACTAACCTATGATAAACTGAAACAACAAAAATAAGTAACAAGGGATAATTTACTACATAGAGAATAATGTAATCATGCTGTCGTTAGCGATTTGCTCTTTTATGGCCTTTAGTATTTTAAGAAATTTAAGCTTGTAATACACTTGCTCTATGGGTCTCATTAAGGATGAATAGTAGGGAGACCTGACTGAGCAGGGAGGTTTTAGAGGCACCAGGAATCACATCAACTTCATTATTCAGCCACTGTTCAGGTTTTTCCTGGAGATCAAAGTGCTGAGTGTCTAATACCAAAAGACTATTGAGTTACGTGGATCTGGTACCTGCCATTCTCTGCTGCAGCAGATATACAAAATGCCACAAAACTTGGACTCATGTCTCAGCATTGAATTCATTCAGTACTGACAGCCAAACTGCTGCATGCCCGCAGAGGCCAAGCAACAGCCTTTTATGAAAAACACAATTCCCCACTGAGGCTCTGGTGGCACTGTGGACATTTCTCAGGTACAAAACCTATGCACATTTCTGTGGGGCTCAGATTGTCTTTATAGGTCAAAGATGACCTCGTATTTGAATTATTAACATCAGTACAATACTATTATCATACTGGAACACTAATGTCATTGCCCTTTTTCTTATAGTAAAGGTGACCCAGCTACTTCATTTTTATAGAAATAGTTCAGAAACACAGCAGAATTCACTTTACCGGAAGAGCAAAATTCTGAATTACTATATATGGCTTTCTATACTCATTAAACTTCTAGATCATCTACCAAATGTCAGTAATTTCCTTAAAAAGGTTTTCTTCATATAGGATTAAGTATTTTCCTATCTGTGAACAGCAACAGTAGAATTTCCTAAGAATCAGATTAATTGTGGGGTAGTTTATTCTAACTCCCAATTGTCTACTTAGTAATACAATTAGCCAAATATGTAAAACCTCTCTCAAGAGACAATGATTTGGAAGAATTAGAATTTCTCCAAAAGTCATGTAGTTTGTATACCCACCCTCCTTCCTTTCTTGGGTCCTTCCCTCGGCCCCACTGTACCAAAAAGCTTAGATGATTGGATCTGTGTTGGCAAACATTTTCCAAGTTCACATCAAATACTACCATTATTTCTGTGCTACTTTCTCTCACAATTATCCTCAGCAAATCAGTGATTCAAAACTGGCTTTTCTTTGTCATCCTGATGATTGTCATTCCTTCCCTTCTCCTGTGGTCTGAGATGATTTCTAACAAAGCATTTGGCTTTTACCTCGAAACAACGAATATGATGAATTAGGACTGGGGTGAGGGAGACAGATACCAAAGTTTCTCTCTGTTCTTGTCTCCATGATGAAAGAATTCAATGCTGACACAAGAGTTAGGCAGAAAAGCAAGAGCTTCAGATAAAAACAGAGAAGCTCTCCGAGTAGACTGGGGTCCAGAGTGGGCTGCCACTTAGGAAGCAACACAGGAATTCATATGAGTACAGAGAGCGTAGCAGTGGGGTGGAGGTGTTGGGTTTGGACTTTGGGTGTTTCATGTTGTCTCGCTCTCTCTCTTTCTTTTTTTTTTTTTTTTAAAGATTTATTTATTTATTCATACAGAACTGGGGTACAGGCCAGAGATGCGGAGGGTGAGAGGATTCACCAGGGACAGAGTGGGGAGCAGAACAGGCAGATGAACGAAGTACACTGCTGAGGGGAGCAGCGGGCGGGTCAGGAGAGGTCTGCCACACCATGTGGATCTCCTCCGGGGCAGGCGGGGATCGAACTCATGAGGAAGTGGCTTAAGCTTCTTAGTGCTGTGCTTTAACCCACTGCGCCACCAGGGAGGGCCCTCTCTCTCTCTTTTTAATATTTAATTATGCATACAGAACTGGGGTACAGGTTAGAGCAGCAGGGGCAGTAAAAGGATTCACCATAGTAAGAGTGAGGAGCAGAACAGGCAGATTGATGAAGTACACTGCTGAGGGGAGCAGCGGGTGAAACAGGAGAGGTCTGCCAGCTCATGTTGGTCACCTCTGGGGCCAGGACTGAACTCACACTGAAGTAGCTGTAGCAGGCTTGCAGTGCTGTGTTTTATCCCACTGCGCCACCAGGGAGGACCTTCACATTGTCTCTCTTGTTGATTGGTTGAGACCTACTGGCTCCCAGTCACTTGGTCTGTTTTCCTGGAATGAGCTTTGGTCTGTTGCTTTGGCATGTGTAATTGCTTTCTGAATCCTTTGGTTCTCACTGGGTTGGAGTACATGATCCCTCGCCAATGCTCCTCATTCAGTTTGATAAATGGGCCTGCATCACCCTGAAACACACTTCCTATACTCAGCCTAGCTTCCTCATTCAATGGGAAGCTGGTACATTTTTGTTTATTTGCTGTATTGATTGTTTTGCAATAAAAAAAAATTGCTCAGTGCTTTTCAAAGCCCCCTAGCAATGGCTTTAGTATTATGGTACACTTACCTTCTTCCCTAAAAGAAAAGGATCCATGGTTCATTGTATTTTACTCACATGTTTATAATTTGGAAACTCAGAGTGTGGTCATCTTCTTCCTGTAGAGTGGAGCATGTGCCAGCTCAGTGAAAATGCCACCTGCGGACAAGGTGTCAGGACCCGGCTTCTGAGCTGTGTGCGCAGTGACGGCCAGTCAGTCAGCATGGACCAATGCGAGCAGGTGATTTTCTATTGGAATCTCATGTGCATAGCTTTGTCTTTCTTAATACTGGTCCTACTGCAATCTCTGGTCCTTGATGCAAACCACAGGCTGGTTTCTTCTCATCACAGCTTGGGTTAAGAAAGTGTATTAGTGTAACTACACTCGTTGAACCTTGTCAAAAACGAGCGAAGGTTATTTTGCACTGGAGAAATAAATTCATTAAAAAAACATTAATTTTAAGAACTTACTTAGATGTAATTGTTTTCCACCAATATCAAGTGGATTTAAGCTTAAATATAGCTCTATGTATTGGGCAACTGTACCTAGGGTGATCAGATAGGGAATATATATATATGCTGACCACCGTCCTTTGAATATAAGATGAACCGACACTTGTTATTAGAAAACCCATTAATTTGCTAAGCCAGTGGTTGCTGGATAAACAGCACGGTTGTATTTTTCTTCTCTATCTAAGTTAAAATGCCTCCCTACCAATTTTCAAATTAACAGGTTCTGAATTTTTGTAGTTTATTGGCCCTTTTTTCCCTGTGACAAACCATGTGGAGCTTGGACAAAAGGACAAAAGCTGTAGCCAAATCTGTTCTAAAGAAGTTAGTGTTTACCTCCCAGTGTGCAAGTGAAAGCATTATGGAGACAGTTTAATAGAAGTAAAGATGATGATGTGCTGTCGCACAATAAGAATCACTACCAAATCAATGGAATAAATTTGGAAATAAGGGCCCAGTTAACTCAGGTTTCTATGGAAACTCCTTAGCAAACGGGTTAAATGAAAACTGGTCCCATTTCTCCTAACAAAGGTAGATTCTGAACATAGAAATCAAAACGGTCCTCAGTTTCCTGACTTTACATTGCTCTGGACTATCATAGCACAGTGGAACCATATACCAGCACAGACCTGAGACCAGACCACCTAAATACAATGTCCCATCTGGGAAACTCTGAAACTGGCTAATAGAGGGCAGAGCTCTTGTCTACCAAGTGCCATTGATTTATGTTAACATTTTTCTTCATTTGATCTGCCTCTTTAGAAGTTGTCTGCTTCAGGAAAAATAAATCACCACTCTATACCAATGCCAAATAAATGAAAATATTATATTTAGTATATGTAATAAATCTTGTGATACAAAGAAAAGTGTAAACTATTTACAAATAGGCATGATATTTGGAAATCATATATTTCTAACAAATATTTAAAGAATAGCTATAAAAGGATTCCCAAATTATTAATCTACTTTGAATATCCATATATCAAAAAAAGTGTAGTGCCCAGATGGTATTCCCGTTTTGCCCACTTAACAAGTAATTGTGCTACAATCATTAATTTAGTTTGATGTGAACTTTGCTAACATTTAACATGTATTGAATGTCAATGTTTTCCTAAATAAGCAATCCGTATATGATTGCTGTAGAGACTGTTTCATTGTTCTGTTTCTTGGATGATTTATTCTTTCTTCTACCTCAGTCATTATATAATTTGTAGATTTTTGCCTGAGCGCTGGCTTCAGTGCAGGCACATGGAAAATAAAGGGTTTCACCAACTTCCCCTATTATGTCATTAGCCTAAATGGTCTACTTTGTGTACGTTAGCTGAATTATTAATTTTGATTCGATCTGATTTACCTTAGCTAGCTAGCTGTTAGTTCTTTGCTCTCTCTGTGTTGTTGACCATGCAGAAGTGCAAGTACCTGAATTCAGCACTGATTGTCACCCACGTGCCTTGCTGCTTGAGCAAGAGGACAATCTTTGTTTCACATCACTGCCTGTATTCCCAGTGCCCTGGTTACAGGTCTAATCCCATATGGAGGGTTTCGTAAAAAGATCTGGATTGATAAATTTCTATTTTCTGAGGCCAACCATTTTCTCTGATTGCCACCGATTTTTATAAAAAATGATATTTTTTCCTGCAAAAATATGGAAGGGTGATTATCAGAAGAAAGGGCAGTCTCTCCTATAAAGAGATAGTGATTTGATTTTTAGTGACTTTATTTCTCAAGTAAAATCCTATTTCCATCTGCAGAATAACTTGGAGAAGCCCCAGAAAATGAGCATCCATTGCCTGGTGGAATGTGTGGTCAACTGTCAGCTCTCAGGGTGGACAGCCTGGACAGAGTGTTCACAGACTTGTGGCCAAGGAGGTATTTGGGGCCCTTGTGTATACCAGTTGGGTTTTTAAATGTCTCTCTTTTGAAATGTCTCTGTGCTCTATAGCTTGACAAGTGGATATCAGGCATGTTGGCCAGGCAGAGATAGTTTGAGGTCACCCCCAAGGAGGAAAACACAAACGTCCTAAATTCAACCAATTCAAAAACTGCTGGCCTGTGTGGTTTCTGGAAGAAGTATGCTGAAATATATAAGTAAAGCTGGTTCCCATGGCAGGCAAATTCCCAAGTCACAGTGGCATAACGTCAAAACTAGAGATCAAGTTTTCATTCACAGAGTTATTTCCTATTGTGTCAAAATGTCATTCAATGACACGGGTTGATGGAGGTCTCACCGCTTTAACATAAGCAGGTTTCTCTGGAGAGTGATTGCCGCTAGCTCCAGGTGGTTCCTATGGACCAAGTTGGCAGTTGCACACATCTCTACCAGGTATATTCTGTTAGAATTTAGTTCCCAGCCCCCAACTCAGTGTAGGATGGTAGGGTGGGAAATGTTTCCAGATGGTCAGTTACTTCTCAACAGCAGTGTTTCACTGTGGAGGGAGGGAATGGAAATCTGTGGTGAGTAGCAGAGACTACCACAACATCCCCTGTCTGGATGGATAACCAGGGAATGCAGCAGGCAATCGGTACTCAAAAGTTAGGGAAATAGAAGTACAGATGGCAGGCATTGCAGCCCCTAGGCTAACACAAGGGTAAGCCATGGGTCCATGAAAGAGAAAGCCATAGATGTGACAGGAAACCACATAGCTGTAGTTTAGATAGGACTCAGGTCTGAAAAAGCTCTCATTCATACAAGGAAAGAGCCAGTAATTTAGAGTAGCGAGCTGGAAAGAACCCCTGTTATGTGGTTAAGTATTAGGTAGGTGAGAAACAATAAAGAAGCACTGCAAGTTAGTGAAATCATGGAATCAAGCTTGGGTCTGATTGCCAAACCAAGATATTTGAAAGTAGTTTTCTAGACATCGTTCTATGACTCTACAAGTGGCACTAAGATATGGGCTTGTTTTTAACCTACTGTCAAATAAGTGCACTTAGCTTGTTGATAATTTTCTGCCTTTAGTTGGCTCTGGGTGAGGGATTGAGGAAGGACTTGATATGTAAAAGGTACTCATCTGTGTACTCAGACCTAAGATCCTGGAGAGGACAGAGTGGGAGACAAGACCCAGGATATGTAATAGGAAGCTGTGGCTAATGCAATTGAAAGCTCCTTCTGCCAAGAGTATCTATAAAGCTAAAATTTAGGAATCCCAGCATCTAATGAAAACATGCCATCTCCCGTACTACTGCCAAACCTCAGAAACCAAAAAAGTTAGTTCCAGACCAAGATCAGTTATTGTGATTGAGCTATTATTCCTTAAATATTCTGATGGACGGCATGGTATTCTTTCAAGTTGTGCATCCCTTTATAGTCGGGCAAATCTAGGTGCGAAGTGTGGACATATTAGAGACTTTATTTTTTAGTTGAGAATTAAATGATATCTATATGAAGCATATAAGGTATATGAAATAAAGTATGTGATGGCACCTAACACAACAACTGATATACCATGAGTGGTTAGTACATGTGAATTTCCATCTCCATTTGCTCATGCTACCCATAAGTAATTGTGTTTGTTATCAGGGATTCCTTAGATATCTATTTATTTTAAAGATTTATTTATAGAAAAAAATGGGTGCAGGCCAGAGGTGTGTCAGGTGAGAGGATTCAGCAGAGACAGAGTGAGGAGCAGAACAGACAGAGCCACTGAAATACACTACTGAGGGGAGCAGCGGGCGAGACAGGAGAGGTCTACTGTGCCATGTGGATCACATCCCTGGCCAGGGATCAAATTTATGCTACAGTTGTGAGACCCTAAAACTTAACTCCTAGGCCACCAGCAAGACCTAATTCTCTAGATACTTAAAAGCTTATTCCATAATTGTAGTCACTCTCTTCTACCACTCTCCTATCTCATTTTTGGACCTCACTCAGAATCCATTCACTATAATCATAGCCAAAGTGCAAATCCAAACAAGTGCTTTCCTGCCGACCATTACCTTTCATCATTTCATCTATCCACTACACACATATATGTGCCATTTATTGTCAAGCTATCGGGACTGCAGCAGTGGGCAAGAGAAGGAGGGAAAGGAAGATGATGTCCCTATTATCACAGAAGTTACAATCTCATTGAGGAACAGCAGACAGTGAACAAATAGGTAATGTCGCATGTTATGAGTTCACTCAGGCGTCCTACAAATGAGAGCTTTTACTCATATTTTTCATGTCTTTCATCAAAACCCTTAGCTGCTCCTCAGTCCAGTGATGATCCACCTAGACACCCCACAGCCTGAGCACTTCAGGCTTGGTGCTCTGCTGTGGTGTGTGACTCTCACGTTGGTAATGGGCAGCATGTAACCTCATGCTGTGAGCATGGCCCCTGGAGGCTGCAGTGCCTCCCTCTCGGTGCTGTCCTCCTCCATCCCCCTGCACTGTCCCTGGGCTCTCTGCTCTAACACGACATATTTCAGTCAGATCCTTGAGTGCTTGCTTCTTTCCACCTTGGCACCTTTTCTCTTATGGCCTCCTGCTTTAATCAGACATGAAATACTGAATCTGTTGTAATGTCTGTCCATCTGTGGGGGGGGGGGAGTGGGCAAAGACTTTGTTGACTTTTTTCATGGATGAATCCCTGCCATCCCTGTTCCTGTGAAGGGAATGTTCCTCATCCTTGCACATTGGATGGATTTCAGTTACAGTTGTCATTGTCACATGGCACTGGGCCATACAGGGAAGCTTGCAAGGGGCGGGCTTACATTCGATCACAGCCCAGAGTAGCCAGCTCCTACTTGGCTGTTTTCCTTTCTCTAACACACAAGACTGTTCTGTGTGAGGAGATAGAGGATCTGTTTATTGTTGCTTTTGTCTGACAGTCCTATTTGTGCTCCTGAATCAGACCAGGGACAGATCTCCATGTTATGCTAACACACCACATCTAAATGGAAGACTACAACATTTGCTCAGTGTTAAAATATTTAATATTTCAAGCATTTCTGTTAATGCTGTAAACTCCTCAGACCCTTTTTGTCTACTCAGAAAACAAAAACGATCACTCTTTATAAATCTGAATGCCATTATTAAAGGACTCCAGGCAGTTAGAGTTTGAACTTTAATTCACCCTTTCCAATCTGTAGTATAATAAACATTCAAACAAAGGTTTCCTAGGAAAGTCATTTGTGAACAAAGGCATAGGAGTACTAGCGAAGGAATGTTAACTACTTGTAGAAATCAAATTGTATAAAGCACTTGGAAATCATCTGAATAGCATCCATTGGCATAAAGCTATGACACTAGAGTAAATCACCTCGCACTAGTTTGCAAGGGTCTAGCCAATAAATTCTTGATACTCTTTCATTGGCCTATAGGTATCTTCATCTCCTGAAGTGTCAGGTGTAATAATGCCTTTTAAAATTATTCCATGATTTTTATATATAACAAACCCTCCAAATAATCTAAATGGAGATGCATTTTATTATCTCTTTATTCATTCAACAAAGGTTTATAAAATTATGCCTGTTATTCTGATGCCTAGTAGTATCCTCTTTCACTGTCAAAAGTAGCAGTGTGGAAAATAAATTATATTGTGACCCTGCGATTTTGAGTTCTGTTCTTGAAGGCAGAACTGTAGAAGTTTATTCATATATGTCACAAATACTCATTGGCTGCTTTCTGAGTGCTAAACATTATCTCAGCAGCTGAAAATACAGCAGGTGGGGAACAGATCCCAGGCAAACATAGTCCCCTGGCTTCATGAAGCCAATATTCTGATAGGAAAATGGCTCACAACGATGTGACAGAGTGATAGCGAATAAGCAAGTAAGTAAATACAAAAATAACAGATGCTGATAAATGCTATAATGAAGAAAACAGGCTAGGTGATGCCGAATAGAGAGAATCTTGCCAGGAAGTGAGGGCTGGGGAGGGGAAGAAGGGCCACAGGAGAGGTGATCTTTATGCCAAATGGAATGGCAAGTTCCAGTAGCTCTTGTAACTGTAGTTTTTGCTGGGCTGTTCAGTGTTAAATCTCACAAGCACCTTTTCTTTTAATTGAGGTAACATTGACTAACACTGTATATAAGCAGGAGGGCCACCTCCTCAGTGTACGTCACAGCATCCCACCACCAAAGAACTCATACTTCTCAGTACTTGTATTTAAGGCTCTGCGTCAGCACCTACAGACAAACTATGAGTATTTTTCCAACTATTTATTTGTGCCCAACTATAACCTGAAAATATGATCATCCTGAAAATATGGCCTGTGAATTTTAGGCACCTCCCCTCAGGATGTAGCTGAGCAGGTTCCACCCTCCCTAAAACCCCTCCAATTTTTCCTCCATTCCATCCTTCTCTCTCCAACCTCTAGCACAGCTCTACCCATCAGCACCCTGCTGGCACGTTTCCCAAATGAGAGGATTCTGTATTTAAATCATGCCTTTATCCTCTTACAGAGCAGCTTAAAAAACAACGAAGAGTGAGAATCAAAGCAGAAATAAATGGCACAGATGAACTAGTTTCTTAAAAGAGACCAAACTTAGGAGCTGAAACTCTTAGTGAGAAACATCTGCGCCTTGTGTCTTCTAAGAGCACATGCTAGCAGCTGTTCTTTGTATGAGTTGCTTTTTATTCCAACTGTCTGTGGCAATGGGGCAGAGACCACAAAAGGAGTTTATTTAGTCACATTAAAGTGGACAAGCGAGTTGTACGGGAGTCAGATATCAGCACCTGCGGCTCACAGCTAACTTCTTTATCAAAGGCAAAAAGTTCACACATGTGTCTCTGTTTATGAATTCACTGAACGTTGGGCAAAACCTGGTGTGTTGGCTGTCCTAGATGTTTCCCCAAGAGTCACACTTCACTGTCAAACCCACAGAACTACATTGATCTGAGCGGAAATTTTGAAATGAGCTCTACCTTTATTTTCCAAGTGCCTACGTTGTATCTTTAATGTTCACCTGACGTTTGCCATCTACTTTCCAATTGTGTTAGAGATTTCAAGGTCAAAACTGTTTGAATCCAATTTATTTCCACGTCAGAGAGAGACTGATGCTAAGCTTCCACTAAGGGATCTTTTTAGATAGATTTCAAAGATCAAAGCTTGTAATAGAGGAGCTTAATATTTGGATTAGTCATGTTCTTTGTTGAATTTTCATCAGTTCAGTGGAATAGAGAACTCCCTAAATTGAGAATATCGTGAATTATTCATAATTATTATTTAACAGGTAACTTTCTAAGAATGTTATTAACCCTACACTATGATTTTTCCTATTTAAATGTTTTAATGTAGTATATTGTGTTTATGAGAGTATTCTATACTATGTGATACAGTCTACCTTTTATTCCCCAAAGTATACATTTATATACTTTGTGAACTCTAGACCACAATGAAAAATGATTTGGGTAGACTCTAAAGTATCATATACTTGTGACTGCACATTTGCCCTGCCTACCTTTTTAAGATTTCAAAGGCAAGCCACTAATCTTCATTTTTGTAACCTATATAAAAATTTCACCAGTTCAAACTCATATAAGATTATTAGTTTTGATCATAAGAATAAGTAACTAAATGGTAGAATAGAGACAAGGAAAGACTAGACCAAATCCGAGATCTGAGTTTGCTTAGAGATAGCTTTTCCATTGGCCAGTCACAGAATTTTGAACTAATCCTTGCGGAACTTACTTTCATTATTTTCCTTTATCTTAAGATAAGTCATGTGTATTACTTCATGTGTTCATTAAAGACACAAGTATTGATGCAGGAACAGTAACTTAATAGTAGTATAAAGTACAGGCATTATTTGCAGGCAGTTAAATAATCTGCTCAAAACCATGCATCTTGTCACTGATGGACGCAACACTGGAACCCCATTTCAAAGTCCCATTTGTTCCATTGTGCTCCATTGTATCTAACACTGTGAATGTCAATGTTCCTGCCAGGTACATCACCCTGGGTCAGGTACTAGAGCATGCTATAAAAATTTTCATAATGTACAGGTGTAGCTAAATAGAAGGCAGAAGGAATAAATCTCAATTTGGACACAGGGTACCAAAGGATCTAAAAAAGTCCCTCTGAATTTTAAGTTTTCTAAATGTATACTTATTTCATAAGTGGTAATGTCACTTATTATCTCATCTACCTAGTTGGAATATAGGTACAGGGACCACTCTTAAAGATGAGGAATTGGTGATTTTGATGGGTGAAGTAGCTCTAAAATTGTCAAAATTAGTCTCTCTGACCTCACTTTGACCTTTGATCTTTGACCTTCTCATCAAATAAGGAGCCATAGGTATTTCTGCTATGTATACATATTTATAGTGGTCTGTCACGTTTTGTGACATTTTAATAGCACTGAAAGTGATTGCTGAGGATAGAACTAGATGGAAGCTATTGATTGTATATACACACTCTACCAGATAAATCTGAAACTCTATTTCTAAGCATTGGGACCTAACCTGTCCTTAAAATACTCCTATCTATTTCCATGATAGCATGGTCTTGCTTGATCTAAAATGATGGTCTTGTTACTCCCTTACTTAGCTGGCATCATTCCTGCGGCTGGTAGTGATGTGGTCATGATATTTTTCTTCTCTTTAAAAAAAGCCTTGGAAATATTAATTTTGCTTAAATTGAGTGTTCTCTGGGATGAAAGGTATGTGGGTGCCTGAAGCAATTCTCCAGTAAGTCATGGAATACCTCCAGAGGGGAAACCCAGAGACCAGAACTGAGTGAAGAACCTTTACAGCATCTTCTACCTCTGCCAAATATATGACAAAGATGTCTTCAGTTTGTAGATCAGCTAGTAATTCTTTTTACATTAGAAAAATAACTTTGATTCCAGATTCATTTCCCTCAGAGTATATGTTTAAAACAAAATTTAACTTAAATATTTATAAACATCTCAGATTTTGTTAAGAGAACTGAAAAAAATTCAGGCCCAACCAGGCAGTAGCTAGCATAAAGAGCCATGTGAAGTTAATTGAGCAATTAATTTATAATTTAACTTTCTCCTTGCTTTCAGAAATTTACTCCCATCAGTAGCCAAAAGCAAATAGTTCCGACAAAGATATTATAGCCATTTTTTTATAATGGAATATGAAATGTTCACATATAGGTAGCACATTTATTACAGAAAGTAGACCTAGGTACATTTATCAGTCTTCTTCAAGTGACCTAAAATCACCATAACATTTGATACTATAATTTGGACCAGATAAAATCTGTGGAAACCACCTGCTTTCAGAGTAAGGAGAACTATGTATGAATTGCTCCAACTGTGTGGCTCTGCATTGTTTGACCTCTCTGAGCTTTAAATGTCACATTTTAAATGACAGTGTAAATGTGTCTAAAGTATAACCTGAGACAAGAATTTTTACTAAAGTTATTTATTTGAGGGGAAGGGAATAACAGTTGTTCACAGCTAAGGGTGGTAAGGAAAGCAAGATAATGTGGCATATTCTTGCTTAGTTATTTGCCTTATCTATAAAATCACAATACTTCATAATCAATTTTTTTTCTCTCCATAAATACTATATAGTGACAAAAGGTGTTCTTCCATTAATTGCCTTAATCAGAGGCATTTGTGATAATAATTGATTGGCATGACCAGTTATTAATGAGGTTTTTGTTAGTATTCATTTATTTTGTCAGCTGCTAGTATATGCTGCTATATTATGTAGAAGGTATCAAAAGTTTATGAATAAATTTGTAGGAGGAATTACTTAAAAGTGGGAACATTTTATTCCATAACAATTTGGGAGAACAATTTGGGGGACCACTTGAGTTTTGTGGCATTGGTTGCTGATGCTTTGCAGATGTCAGCTCTGGAAGAACAGACTCTGCCAATAATTGTGCATGTGCCTTGAAAACTCAATCATATGAGAAAGTATGACATAAGGTGAAAGTCACCTCACCACACTACACTGAAGGCATTTACTTGTCTGTAGTTCCTTGGAGATTATAAGTATATAAAGGTAAATTTGCTCAGCTATTTAATGAATGATTTAAGGTTAAATCATTCAATAGTAAATAGGCATGTTCTTCATTGTTTTTATTCTTACATATTCCATTTCCCCCTACAAACATACTAAATATTGTTTGCCTGGATCATATTAAAGTTATCCATAGCTACCAAAACCATAATTTTTAGTTAATTCAATGACCATGAGTCAGAACCACAGAAGAATCACTGTTTAAAGTCAACCAACATAAAGGTACAATGCTGGCTGACTATTGGGACCTGAAAGAATGACCAGGACTGAGAACCAGTGCTTTTTAATTTGCCTTTAATGAATGCATAAACTGACGAAAATTAAGCCATTTTGAGACTATTTCCTGCTTAGAATTTTCCACAACTTCTTTGTGATGAATCTTTAGAGTGAAGTCTAACTACTGATAAGTTCAACGGAGGTATGGGCAACAAATTTACTTTCAATTTGTATGCCAGTACCAGTATCACAGTATCACTTTCCCTATATTGCCTTACTTTTTTTTTTTCCCCTGAAGATCTTACCACACAATCCTGTTTTTTTTTCTTCATTGTAGTAATTATTGCTAACTCAACAGTAGCAATAATAATGAGTTCCCAATATTACCAAAGGGAGAAGAGAAGACTCAGGGAGAACTGCTAGCATTTACCCTACCAAATTTTGAATCTTTATTAATTTGGAGACATCTTATAGGAAGTATCTTTTTTAGCCTTTTATTAAGAGATTAGTCAGTTTCTATATCTCATTGGTATTATTCATATCTACTTTTTAATTCAGGTTCCAAAGAGAACCCTAATTCTCTCTGATGCTGTTATTAAAAAACAAACCCAATTATGTAAGAATTCTCCCACTCTAAAATTGGAAGAGTAAGGATATGCATATGCATAATAGCAACTTGCACTCTTATTCTGAGAACTGAAAGAGTTCAGGCTGTGGTGTAAGTGATTTACTGGTTGGGAATCAGTCTGAATCATTACCAATACAACTATGCAGTTGTGTGCATTCTATTCTATTAACACAATAAATTAAGTTGGCATATTTTATACACTAGAATGGTGTATATGATATGAAATAGTTATTTTTTAAAGAAATATGTAAAGACCTAAGCATCACCTAATACATTTTAGATATGCTATAAGATGCTATTTTTTATTTATATACCAATGTGGATTAAGTCCAAGCAGCCCCTATCATTTGAGTATTTACCTGAATGCCCATCACCATGAGTTCTGTGGGAAGCATCATATTATATAAGAATGCTCCCTAATGACCTATGTATAGAGCTATCCCCAAGTCAGCAAGCCCCTTTATGGATGCAAATGTTGTGTCACTGCATCAGGGGATTTGTTGGTCAATCTCTTCTGTTGCAAGTTGGACTCACAAAAAAGGGGGTCACAAAATGGAGTGATCTCTACACCAGAGATTAAAAGGAGCTCTTGAAGTTTTTGAAAAGTGACTCAAAGTTCAAAGATTCTGTGATCAAACTTCAAAAGTCAGTCAAATGTAGTATCTCTTTCATTACAGGGTCATTTTAAAATTATCACTGAAATATCAGTGGCAACTATGAGTGCAAAGTTGCAATGATGATTTACAGGGTAGTTAAAATTAGAGGAAATAAACCTATCTCCATGCTTTTTGTACCAGGGATAAACCCATTTAGGAATATTTATTAAAAAAA
>NW_004567103.1:71612025-71644754 GCF_000260355.1 Condylura cristata | reverse complement strand
GCTTTAGATTCTCAGTGCTGTGCTTTAACCCGCTGCGCCACCAGGGAGGGCCCAGATTTCTTTTTACTAAACATCAGCTATTTGTAAATCTTGTTTTTCTCATATTCCCTATCACACATTCTTTTAATTATCTTTGATTCTGCTGCATCATCCACTGTTCTCCCACTGGCATGAAAATCCACTGTCACCTCTAGAATAATCACTGCTGATGAAGCAGTTGCTTATCTGACTGTTCTGTCAAGCTTGATGTTTGAAATCCACAGTAGTAGTGTTTCCTACCATTGTTAATCACAGGCCTCCTGGTTGAGACCATCTGTATTCCATGTAGCTCAACTTTGTACTTTAGGATTTGTGAAGGCACCCGATTTGAGGGACACTTTCTTTGGTTATTCAATTCATACTACCAAGTATCTCTGATATTAAAAGATAAGGGAACTTACAAAAAGATATGAAATAACTTCCAGAAATATCAGGTAACTTTCCATTACATCTCATGCCTCTCTTAGCAATAGTTTTTGTTTAAACTAATAGTGACAATTAAATATGGCAATATGCTTCAAAACGTAAATTTGTATTAAAATGTATACTTGGTAGTAATGGGCATTGTTTGAAAAGAAATGGCTTTTTATTTGGCCTGCAAAAGGCAGAAAAATGGTATACCTGTGCTTCCCATGAATGGTTTTTAAGAATTCAATCTTTCAAAAAGTATTAGCATTGTTTCTTTTGTATTGCACACATTAGCTTTCACCTGTATCTATCTAGTCCAGCAAAAATATGTCACTTTGATGGAAGTAAATAAAATGGTGCTAAAGTAATGGCCATTCATATGCCATCAATTTAAGAACAAGCTTGAAGTTATTTGGTGGTAATGAAATAGAGCCCCGTCAGCTATGATAAAGGCAACATTACATTGTCATTATTCTTACAAATAGATAGAACACAGTGTAATTATAATGATATGATAGCAGGTATTGGGTCAAGAGAACAAACATAAAGAGCATTATAAAGCTTGTGGAATATTTAAGCAAAAAGTAATGTACAATCTTGAGCCAAATGTGTTCATGAAGCAGGAAGGACAGGGTTTCATTTGTATGAAGTGATGTCTGACGTGTGTGGCTTAAGTTATTTGTACATAATAGCTGTCCAAATACTTATGTTCTACAAGGGAGCTCAGTGCCCAGAGCTGCAGAATTACTGAGTTCTGTTGTTCACCAGGTCTCCATGATCACGGACACACAATTCATTACCATCCAAAATTTTCTTTGTTTCCCATTAAAAACAAACAAAAAAACTGAGATTCATGGCTACCCTTGCTCTCTCCCTTACAACTAACCAACATCAGAGCTAGCACCTCAGCCTCTAGGGCAAAGGTTTCTCAGTTTAAATCCTGTACTGTAACTCATGTAGATAGATAGATAGATAGATAGATAGATAGATAGATAGATAGATAGATAGATAGATAGATAGATAGATAGATCTTCAATTGATTTAAACTTGGCCTCAGCTTCCATAACTACAATATTAGAAAGTACTTGAGTTTTTTTCTAAGGTTTTTATGCTTATTAAGTGAGTCTGTATAGAAAGTGTTTAGACTATTGCTTAGCATGTGATAACATTGAATTACACATTGTCAACTGTTAATTACCAACAATGTATGAAAATATATATTAAATATTCTCAATGGGATAAGTGCATATGCTTTATCTATGTGAAGTAATGTGATAAGGACCAAAGTCCAAACTTTAAGGAATTCAGAGATTTAGGACTCGTCTAGTTTTCTTCAAAGTTCTTCTCACATAGAATTAATTTACTACCAAATCACTAATATTCCAGAGACAAGATGTCTAGTCTCTGAGAGTATGAATCAACCTTACTTATCCCTGAACTTGAAGGCATCTAAGAATTATTCCTACTTAGTACTTTCAAGTGAATTCTTGTAATCATGGATGTTTTAGTTCTCTTGACAAATAAATGCACTCTTTCCCCCCTCTTTTAGTAGCTTTAACAAAATTAACCCATTTTTCCTTGAGTTCACTCTGTTCTAGCCACATTGTCCTCATCATCTGCTATTTTTAGCCACGTGTTCTACCCCCTTTGCACCCTGTTACCTCATCACACCCTGTTTCTGCTGTGTGGGATGCTCTCTGTTCATAAACTGTGGCTTACACCCTTTCATATTCCTGAGCCCATATGCTCAGGGGATTGTTCTCTTTCCAGAAAGATTGAATCCCTATATCATGCTCCTATAGAAAACTATTTTTCTTGTAACATTTGTCATAAATGCAATTGCATAATTAATTTCACAACAATAATGCAAGGGCATTATATTCACAAGTAACATAGTGATGAAACTATATAACTTGGTGCCTCATCAGTGAAAAAGAATAAAGAATGACTGGGAGAGACAAGTAGAAAGACAGAGAAACACAAACCTGTAAGTTCCATTCAATTACCCAGTTACTAAGGCTGTGACTATGGTCTAGAAGTACAGAGAAGATGACACAAGGTCCCTGCTCTTTCCTCAACTAGTCTTATTAACTATTTTTCTTTCATTATGAAATAGGATGCCAGCATTTGAACTTCTTTTTTCCAATGGATTAGATCCTTCACACAGCCAGCAACTTTTGTCTTGGTCTCAATGAAAAAAATAGAAAATAAATTGGTCCTAACCTCTAGGAAAACCAGTCGTGATGAATTCCTTGAGCTACTGTTGTTCCCTTTGGGAGGCACCTTCCTAGGGAGCATTCTTGGGTAATTTGGATTTTGTGCCATTTTTACCTCACTTGCCAATTGAGAACCTAATAGACCAAATGCAGCTCTCAATTTTCAGTATTTGTAATTGTGGCCTAAAATGCAAGGTCTATGAGAGCAGAAGCTACATCTGGCAATTTCATCACTCTATCCCTCACATGGAGCAAGATACCTTGATCATATTAGAGCTCAATAAATATTTGTTGAATAAATTATCATACTGCCAGTGTTCCCATGATCAGTTTACTTGGCAACATTACAGAGTGTAGACTGAAAACGACTAAAGTAAAACAAAATTTCAAATCCTTAAGTTTTATGTAGAACTTATTTAACATGGGTCTCTATAGAAACATATATTAAAATTGCAGAAAACTGAAAGCTGCACATGAAAAAACTCAGTGTATTTTAATGAAGACTTATAAGGCAACATTCTGTGCTTTCATTCCCTTTCTAAACCAACTCTCACTGAAAAGCTGACACCTTCCTTATCATTTTAGGTCGAATGAGCCGGACTCGATTTATCATTATGCCAACCCAAGGAGAAGGACGGCCATGCCCCACAGAGCTTACCCAGCAGAAAACCTGCCCAGTGACCCCTTGCTACAGCTGGGTCCTTGGCAACTGGTCTGCATGCAAATTGGAGGTAGGTGATAACCACACAGAGAAATGCTGCTCCATATGTCCAGAACACTTGTCTGGTCAAACCAATGGGTTGATGTAATTCATTTCCAGCACCATCAACCTAGCACAATATATTTTTATGCAACAGATAATAGAAAAAATAACCACCAAGTGATTTACTCTCACGCAGTGTGAGATTGCTAGGAAAATAGCCATCCATTAAACACTGATCAGAATAGTCTGGGACATGGGACTTTCAGTATCTTTGGCATTCTCAAGAATTGTTATTTTCTTGGCTTGTTAGAAGCCAAGCATTACTTAATTAATCAAAATTTGGGTGCGCTGAAAAATGTACATCCTCCGTGTAGACTTTCTTAAAGCGGCACATTTGAACTTAGACGAAATCTTGCATTGGAGCTGAAAACCAAAAGCATATGAAAGTTATATTTTCACATTACTACATGAACCAAGGTTACTACATTTTCCTCAATGATTACTTTTTTATTGGTCTGAAGTATAAATGCCTAGCATTTAAATGCCTAAGATCATCATATATCACATATGCAGGGCTTTTGTTGGATCAGCAAAAATCCTCTGCTGCATTTTCTCTCTGGCTTCTTGGGTAAGTTAAAGCACATTGACTTTTGCTGTTTTCTTATTTTACCCGATCATGTCTAAGTTCATATTCCAAAGCATAGTTTAATTAGGTAACAGTAATTTTGATTAAGTATTAAGGAACCTGCAGAGTAGGCTCAGAGATGTTTAGTGTTCTTGTCAGGATGACATTGTCGTGTGGCATCATTATCTTGCAGAAGCTAAATGCCCATGTATTATAAGTCTCCGAGGAACAAGAACGTGTGGTGCATTTGTTCTGTCTCTTTTATACAGAAAGTAAGGAAACCATGCTAATTAACTCAATAGTAATGCAACGACAAATAGGTATAGTTAGTCTCTCATCTAAAATCCTCCTTCCTAAACCTTCAGCAATTTTTAAATGCTGCATTTTAAGAAAATGGTGAGAATATTTCTCCTTACAATTGTGTAGTTATTGACAGAGTCCAGAAAAATAGGCTCAAGGAATTCAAGTACCCAGTGAGTGAAAAGGGAGAGAGAAGATGGAAAGGAGGGCAGGCAAGAGGACTGACAAACCCCATGCTTGAGTCTTCATAGTCAGACAACTTCTACTCAAGCATTCTCGCTGGTTTGCACTTTCCATTTATCCTCTCAGATGCCAGAAGCCTATATAATATGTATGTATTATATATAGATACCTGTCAACTTGTCCCATAGGAACATGGGAAGTGCCAAGTGTAATGTTTCGTTTTGCTATCGCATGCGGGCTTATGCAGGGACACAAGTGAGGCTTTGTGAGCATCTGTCATAGCAGTGCAGGTGGGTGCGGGGCGACCTGGTGTTAACCAGGCTTGAATGGAGTCCGCAGAGACCACGAGAACATGATCCATTTGTGTGGGGAGAAACTCCAGAAGCACCTCAGATGTTCAGATGAGGTTCATTCCATTCACCGACATTCCCAATCAGGAGGAAATGCTGGATTTAGACTTCTTCCAGGGAAATTTCTGAAATAATAGATTGTTTCCAAAGTCGGTACTTCATTCTGGACCACGCACCTTATGCAGACAGACTTGGCCATCATTCTTTCCCAGGGATTTGGAATGAATCAAAGCCGTTCAAAGATACTGTACTTAGGAACCCTTATCCACCACCTCTTACATCTTGAGGAGATCTCAGTGAGCAAGGGCAAAGGAGAACATGAATCTTTGATGTTTGAGTTTTTTCCCAGTGTTCATGCTACATTCCTGTTTTCCTAAAGCCTAAGTGGGGGCTCTCTGCAAGAGATAGCACGTTATCTTTACAGTGTGTTGCCTTTTCTCAAAGCATCTGGTTAGCTGAGTTTTTGACATCACTGATCAAATTACATGGGACCTTTGCCCACAAAGGAAGGTCACCTCTCAAAATATGCTTTTGTTCCACCTTGTCCTGTTGGCATCCTAACCTGCCAACTCCAGATAGGGACCTGGTTTGCTGATGGTGTTGATGCTATTTAGGTGATTGATTGCATCAAGAAGTCTCAAACCACAATACTTGGGTTTGCACAGTAGATGTGCCAGTTTTGCTAGTATATTATATAGGAAGACATTAGCAGCAAAAGAAAGTGTTTATCTTTTGGCTTCACTTTTTTTTTTTAAATATTTATTTATTTAATCATACAGAACTGGGGTATGGCCAGAGGTGCAAGGGTGGTGAGAGGATTCACCAGAGACAGAGTGGGGAGCAGAACATAACAGATTGACGCTGCTGAGGTGAGCAGCTGGTGGGTCAAGAGAGGTCTGCTGTGCCATGTGAGTCACCTCCCTGGCTGGGAATTGAACTCATGAAGTGGCTGCGACTAGCTTTGCAGTGCTGTGCTTTAACCTATTGCACCACCAGGGAGCGCCCTGGCTTCACTTTTTTAAGAGTCTCATGCTCTACGTACTGAGCTAGCCAGTCAACCCTCTTCACTTTTTTAAATGTTTTCTGACTCTAAGTTCTTCAACTGATTACAGTCACACACAGGTTATAAATCTGTTTACAATTCAAACTCTTTCTTGCCGGCCTAATTTTGGTTGAAATTCTACCACTGTTCCTGACTCAGCAATTTTGCCAAGTTTCAGAGTTTCCAGTTCTGTTTTTGGTATCATGGAGGTTGAAATAGTACCTATTTTTCAGGAGGGGGAGTGAGGTTTATATGGATTACAGAGTTCAGATGCAGTGCTCATTATGCAGTACCTGACATAAATTACGAGCTTAATAAATGTGGTTGCTATTTTAATTTTGATTAAAACTGATTATTAGCACCAGCTGCCAATCCACATCTGGCAGAGATGCTGACTCAGAGTATACAAAGTATCTGCTAATATCTGGACAACGGAGAACTTAAGAATCCTAGTTGTTGACATGCTTGTGTTAAGTTTTCTGGGTTGGTTTGACCTCACTGCTGTTTAAAGTCTCATGATTAAGGGGGGATGAATGTTCACTTTATGAATATTACTATCATTCAGATGCTGATTCCTTTTCCTATCATGTTAAAAGTTTCGGAGATTATGGTTGAAGGAGGATACATATTAGTAGCAAATTATTGTTTGTCTTGGTTTTTAAAATGATCCCTATGATTTCATGTTTCCTGTGAGATCTTCATCGATCATTTCCTGAAATGTTACACTAATGAGTTGCTTCCTCTGTTACCTGAGGTTCCAGATAGCAGTAATTTCAAATCTCATGTGATGCTGTAGCTTCAGACTGTTCTATAGCAAGGCATATACCTTTCACATGATGGTGTGCAGTGGCACCATCATCTGGAATAATAAGTTGTAAGATAAAATCCTTTCAAAAGAGGAATTTAACATACACCAGCTATTTCCCACTTCAAGGAGTTAACATTCACTTCAGTATTTGCTTTGAATGATAGTTAATTTTAAACTTCTACTTATTTCCCCAAATAATGCACTCAGGTTCAGAATTAGGGTGCATGTTTTGGCAATTTTACAACAGCTGAAAAACAGATTATGCAATTATGAGCTATTGATAAGTCAAGTATAGAATTGCCATCTTAGTAAACAAGTCATAATCATGTTAAAGCATCTCTAAAAGAGTATATGATGGCCCCAACTGATATGCTAAGATTCTTCCATGCCTAAAATTGCTACAAGACCTACAATTGCTACAAGTCACACCTGTCCTGAGACTTTCTTATGTCAAGAATTTTTCTTAGCATCTACCCTGTACCAGTAGTCT
This sequence comes from Condylura cristata, assembly GCF_000260355.1. Lineage (NCBI taxonomy): Eukaryota > Metazoa > Chordata > Mammalia > Eulipotyphla > Talpidae > Condylura > Condylura cristata. Next base: position 71,637,590 of record NW_004567103.1, on the reverse strand, counting down.
GTACAGAGTACCAGACCTCCAGTATTCTGAACTGACCTTGACACTCGCCTGCTGCTACCATGGTGCCTTGACCTGGTTGGTGCTCAGTAGGCCCATCAGCTTCTGATCACCTACCTGCTACATGCCTTGTGTCACCTCTACTCTCTTCGTCACTCCTTCCTATCACTTCAAGGGCCACAGCTCCAAGACATAGGCAATGCAGTTTCTGAGTCCTTTTGAAGGAAAAGGAACACAGAGATGAAACTGAATTTCCTGGTACATGGCAGTGTTGTCACTGCTACCTTATAATGGGTTGGGTCTTGCTTCTCTGACTGCAACAACAGAGCTGCAAAGCCCCTTTCTCCCAGTTAGGGGAGGAGCTACAGTGGTAGCTGAATGCTGACTGCTGGAGTAGGGGAAGCTGAGTGACACTCCTTGGAGAGTTAATACTCTCTGAGAGGGAAGTTGACCACAGAAAACTGGATCCAAGAAGGAATTGACATTTTAATGCCTCTCCCTTCTTCCACTCACCTCCATCATTGATGGGACTGAGTCCTGCTGATACACAGGACATGACTGGAAGATACTGTGGTTGACCAGCTGCATTTACTTGTGGAGTTGAGGCAAGTTTAGTGACATTGTTTCCCCTTTGTCCCTCCTTTGTTCTTTTACCTTCACGTTTGTCATCCCGGCATTTCATCTTCTTGCCACAATAGTTTTGCCCTCACCTATGTTTCATAGGTATTTATAGAAAAAAGAGCTCTGATGTAAAAGTTATCCAAATAATTAAATCCCTTTTTTTTTTCTTAAGTATGAGTACCTGAATAAAACTGAGGAGGAGAAAGCACTTCTGAGTAGCTGCCAAAAATGTTCTAGTAGGAAACCTTTCATCAGACAGATGGCTGAGCCAGATAGCCCCACGAGATTTCCAATTCTAAGCTGCTGTTTCTGTGAGACACCGTACAATTTTTTTCTAATTGTCTAGAATAATCTGAGTGGGATTTGTATAAAATATCTTCAAAGAACATTATTCAGCACAGAAGGTATGCTGGGAAAACAGCTTCTTATGGTAATAGAGAAAAACATTGTATTACTGGAAACCCTAACCTAATCCATATGAGAAAGTACTGAATTCTCTACAAAAGAAAAACAAGCCAAGTAAAAGAGAAATTTATGCCCTGTGGCTGAACATGCTTTCTTAGGGAGTGATTATGGATTAGGCCATTTTATCACATACACCTAGACAAGTTATGTATTTTTTCTTTTACAGCCAGTCCTGGCTGAGTTCCAAAATGAATCATCATATTCTGATTTCATAAATTATGAAGCATAAATTTGCCTTTATCCTTCAGCTTCTTCATCAGCTTTCTGAGAATTTCTTGGTGATACTGTATGTCAGCAATCCAGAGATCACTCTCAATGCAGAAATATGCAACTAGGGTTTTCTTGGGCAAGACGTGCTAGGAGTCAAAACTATAAACAGGATAGCTTTAGGGGTAATTCTAACAGTTATCTCTTATCTCACAGGGTGGAGACTGCGGGGAAGGAGTCCAGATCCGAAGCCTTTCCTGCATGGTCCATAATGGCTCCAGCACTCACACGGCTGTACGCGTAGATGACGCCCTGTGTGGAGACATGCCCTTCCAGAACAGCATCCTGAAGCAGCCCTGCTCTGTGCCTTGTCCAGGTATGCAAGTTTCTTCATTACTTTCTTCTACTTTTTCCTGCAGAAACTAGCTCATCAAATTTGAAGTTTTAAAATTGCAAAGTTAATTGAATTGAGCTTATCACTTTGGACTCTATCCACAACTTCAGGGGAGATAAAGCAAACCAGAGGAAAAAGACAGCACATGGAAATATAAGAGCTAAGTTTCAATCTTGTCACTGTTTTATTGGTGTTTTACATGGAACAGACTTTGAGCAATCGTAACTCCACCTAGAAAATGTGTTAATACCTGACCTGGCCATCTTTAGTACACTGGCCAGCACTCAAAGTGTTAACTTGGTCCTCCCTGGTGGCGCAACAGGTTAGGACACTGCACTGCAAGCTAGCTGCAGCCACTTTAGTGCGAGTTCGATCCCTAGTCCAGGAGGTGACCACATGGCACAGCAGACCTCTCCTGTCTAGCCTGCTGCTCCCCTCAGTGTACTTCGCTGATCTGCCTATTCTGTTCTCTGTTCTGTCTCTGGTGAATCCTGTCACCATCCCTGTACTGTTGGCATGTATCCCAGTTCTGTATGCAAGAATAAATAAATCTTAAAAAAAAAGTGTTAATTCACTGTGATGAGTCCCTGGGTGGTAGCAGGGTGGGAACAAGTAAGGCTATAGGATTATGAAAGCCCTCATTTAAATGGACAAGTCCTGTGTGTTTGTAAAGATGATCACTATTTACATTACATTTATATAACATTTTATTCCTCATAGCACAACTGAGTGTGTGTGACCTAATTTTAAGCTGACTTAATTTATCTTTACATAGCCTTATAATATGGCAGGAAGCAGACCTTTGTGTGTAAACTCATACACACACATGTTCACATATATTTACATACTTACACGTACATAAGTGTATATATTTAGATAATTACATACTCTTTGGGTCCAACATTATTCCACTTCAGTGACTGTCTTATTCCCTTTCTATGTTTTTTAAGACCATCTATTTTATATTATTCTGCTCTTTGAAAACTGAGTTACTATAATCTTTACATTACCCTTTTAAAATTTTTGTTATCACTAGCTGACATACAGTATTCTCGAGATAAGATTACTATAATTTGAAGCAAAGTAGTGGCAATCTCATTTCTGGCACTATCTTGCTAAACTAGATTACACCATAAATTACTTTATCATTTAGTACTGTCTAATTGGAAAATTGGTCCAAGTCAAGTGTGCAGTACCCAGAAATCGCCCACGTCACTGCACCACCGCAAATCTTCTCTGAACCCTGCCTGTGTAAATATGTAGATACAGCTTTCATGTTTCCTCTGCTCTGTGCTTCACACTCACCCAGGCGATTGTCATTTAACAAAGTGGTCAGAGTGGAGCACGTGTGAATTAACCTGCATTGACGGAAGAAGCTTCGAGACAATGGGCCGCCAGTCTAGGTCAAGGACATTTATAATTCAGTCTTTTGAGAACCAAGACAGCTGCCCCCAGCAGGTGCTGGAAACACGCCCTTGTACAGGTACTAAGAGAACTTTTCATCTCTTAAGCTCCCTTGAGTCATGTTTATATTATTTTTATATACAGAATAATAGAGCCACTTTACATCTACTTGCAGGAGGCAAATGTTACCAATACACATGGAAAGCAAGTCTTTGGAACAATAATGAACGAACTGTGTGGTGCCAGCGTTCAGACGGCATTAATGTCACAGGTAATCCTGCCAACGATGACTGTGGGCACTTCAAAAAGACCCGAGTTTTGCTGTCTGGGAGGCCAATTAGCTTAAAATTATAAACAAGAGGAGTGGTAATTAGCCTAATTAAATGATATTTTTAGCAAATTTCCATCAAATTTCACATCTTAGAATATAAACATACTATCTCAGACAAGTTAAGTAAAAATGTCCTTAATAGTCACAAGCTGAGATAAAAACTGAAGATGATCAATGCTAGCTTACAACAATGGTCTCTAAAGTTTTAAATCATGTAGCATCTCTATGTAAAAATTTTAAGGATATATTTCACCCTACCATATCCCTGTGCTGCTAATTGTATATTTAACACATACACAACTTATACATATTCTAGATTTTCGAAAACAGACACAATTTAACTTTCAAATATTTTAATAGTACAAAAATTACAGGTGCTATATTTGAAAGCTGTATTTGAATATGGTAGTCATGATTTTTTAACATCTAAATATAGACCAAACAAGGGTACCTCATTCATGACAGTAGATACAACTGATTCTGCAGATGGTCCTCTCAGTTACAAAGTTTTTTTGATGCTTGACTATTGGAGAAAAGTCAGTTTCCATGTTTCTACTTACTACTGTGACTGACAGAGTTTATCGCAAAGGTGGGAGAAATACTTTCTATGGGTATGGAAGAATTGTCAGCTCTGCTTATTTTTTGGTTTTGCACTGTTAGTATTACCTTTATACTTTAAACTGCCTTTCAATTTTGCATGTTTGGTAAAACTAAATATACTGTGAATCTTCGTACACAGGAACACAGATAGCATTGTATGCTAAGAATTAAACTGTTAAAGTCCTACTTTTACAAGACTGACCATTTGATGAACTCATGTTAACAGTACATTCTGCTAAGGATTATTAGAATTTACCTTTATTCTTAGTATTTACACAAAACGTGGCATATGCTATACAAATTCTAGTATTTGCTTCCTAGTTCCCTTCTTCCAAACATGAACAAATAACCTTGAAGATCATTGGTTTATAGTGGGGGTACCAACCTCCAAACACAACTGGTAGCAGCACTGCTTTGTGTTACTGTCACTAACACTCAAATTAGCAATTTCACACCTTGGTGCTAATTGTAGGGCTTGTAGTTATAATTCATTGTGAATTATTTGTTTTCTTTTCCAAGTAGCAGCAGAATTTAGCTGCTTCATTTTCAGGGAAAATATGCACCTGCCTGTTCTTCATTTTAGCTTATGCCCAAGCTTTTGCTAGCTGCAAAGTTAAACTGCAATTGGCTGAAAAGTACAAAAATACAAATATAGCCAATATAATAGAAATACAATCTAATTAGCATCTTCAGCTATCAACTTATTAGCTTAGTACCTGAATCTATAAAGGCGCTAGTAATGTGTGCATGGCTTTCATATTATAGAGATATATTTACATATCATAGAAGCATGTAGTTATTCAAAATTAGTTACTGAGCAAATACAATGCCAGCTACTATGACAACTCCTGGAGCTGTTGGAGATTGTTCTTTAGTGTGTGGATATGTATGTATATATTCACATGTTTACACACACATATAAAACTGTGTGTGATTGTGTGTTTGTGTTCTGGCTAGAATACATTAAAAATGTTAACTAAAGCATTTGATTTTATGAATTGATCAGTGGCATTCTATTAGCATTCAGTTAGAGTGTCTCATTGAGTATCCAGGAACTGGAGAAAAATGTATGTAAAAGGGGTCTTTGAGCAGATATATTTTTTCCTCTTAAACTTAAATTGAGATTTCCTCAATTCTTTTACTGATCCTGGCACTCACAAACTGCCCTGAAGCATAGCCGTTTGATATGAGGAGCTAGAACTATACTATAATCAGCTTCTGTTAGCAGAGCTTGCCACCCCAAAGAATCCACCTTGGGGTCAGCAAAAAACAAGTCTAGGCTACATACCAATTTTTTTTTTAATGATACTTTTACAAATGACCAGTGCCAGAGAGAGGGAAAAAATGTTTCAAATGTTTATCACAGAAGTCTCTCCAAATGATGGTGGGATTTCCTTTGTAGGAGGCTGCTCCCCTCAAGCACGTCCTGCTGCTATTCGGCAGTGCAACCCAGCCTGCAGAAAACCTTTCTCCTACTGTACACAGGTGAGTCTTGCTCCGGAGCTATCTACAGGCATTTACATTTTTGTGTTAAGCATTTACTGTTGGACATTTGCCAGTCTGCTCTAGCATAACAGTAGTTCTGTGTGTCCGTGATACCATCTAGAGGCAGTGGCAGGAGTAATCACAGCTATCATTTTTTTTTTTAATAAGGTTACATGGGTTTACAATATTAATTCAGAAGCAAAAAAAAAAAATTGACATGGTAAATGTCTTAAATATAATAATCTTATTATTCCTCAATGTCAATATATTAAAATTGTAAATGTTAAAAACCTCAAGGGAGTTGAAATATTAATATTCAATGTAAAAATTTATTTGCATGGTATAATCTGCCTTCATTTATCCAATTTATGTTAGCTCTGTTTATTAATAAATATTCTCAGTTTATTTACTTTTCTCTTCCTAGCCTTTAATATACCTAAACCAATTTGAATAAAATTATACATGAATGTTCATATTTTCTAATTGTTATGTAGCAAAATTAATTATGCTATGATTACCATGGTGTCAGCTGACTTTCGTTATTGTTAAATAAGTCATGTAGATCCCTATGGATAAAAATTATATATATATGTAATTATATATATTATACATTATTTAATATCTAATATTTTGTATACCTATCTATCTATCTATATATATATATATATATATATATATATATATATATATCTGTACAGTGAGTTCTGTCAATGACACTAAGCATGCAGTACATATGCGATTTCTTAAAAGTTATGTTCCGTAAGGAAACAACTGTCTTTTTATAGTGTGTTCTTTCGAAATATTAGTTGGTTAAAAATAAATCAAGAACTCAGTCCTATTTTATGGCTTTTCTATTTCAAGGTGGGTTCTTGTCTGAAGCAAAGTTAATGACTAAATGTACAGAGCAGATAGCTAGGAAGAGATCAGAAGAAATTTCATTGGCCTATATTCTACATACATAGAAATTGTGACTTGCTACTAACTTTCTAGATACCTTCTTTAATAAAACAAATATATTTTTTCCTTTGAACATTTTTGACTGGTCCCATATGTAACTGGTTACATTTCACTCTAATACAAATCTGCAAGGGTGACTTAATTACCAGCATGTACAGCTGTCTTAATTATTTCTCTCTGTAACTTCAGTTAAAGGCATTAATAATTGTTTTTATATAACATGCTACTTTCTTAAACTATGGGAAGTTATTAACTATCATATTTTTCCCCACCCTTCTTTGGTAGGTGATTGAGGCATCCTTAGTTTTAATATCTATTGTGTCTCAAAATCATGTCTTCAGTCAGCAATTGATTACCTAAATAAATCTGGCCGACTGATAAGTCTTACCACATGAGTGGTGACATGAGGCTAACATAACCCCTGTTGCTTTGCTTCTCGGTATTGAGAACAGAAAAGCTGCTGGGAGAGTTGAGGATAATTTGATTAAATACCTTATCTATATTCTTTTCTTCTTAGATTTTTAATACCTTTTATTGACAAGAATTGTAATTTCACATTTGGAAGCTCTAAGAATTATAACTCTCTAGAAAAAACTGATGATTTATTTAAGAGTTTACTTTAGAATTCAAAAAGATAAACTATTTAGTAGATTTTCATATGTTTGGCAAGTCTGTTGCTGAGAAATTTTAAAATTCCATGACACATCATACAAATGTTAAGTGATTCTGACTCTTAAAATGTTCTTTTTTTCATCTGCACAACTCACTGTGTAATTAGAAAAATATCTTTTATGCTGTAGGGTGGAGTCTGTGGTTGTGAAAAGGGTTATACGGAGATAATGAGATCAAATGGTTTCCTGGATTATTGCATGAAAGTACCTGGCTCTGAGGATAAAAAAGCTGATGTGAAAAACCTTTCCGGAAAAAACAGACCTGTGAATTCAAAAATCCATGATATTTTTAAAGGATGGTCTCTTCAACCCCTTGAACCAGGTGTGTTTCAGTTGCAAGAGTGAAAATTTTCTCCTGGGGGGATGCCATTCATATAGTGAGGAAAGCAGGAGAAAAGGAAGAGGCAGTATGATTCCACTCAAGGTTTCTCGAATGTGAAATGTGTGATAAACTGTTCCTTTTAGATATGCAGTGTTCATATAGGCAGTGTGTGTGCGAATCTGTAACCTCAGCCTAAGGCACAATGGATTAAGAAACACTAGAGAAGCTGTAAAGAACATTGGTCTCACAGACACACAGACTTTGTTGGCATCATGGCTCAAAATGTACTTGCTTTGTGTTTAGGAGTAATTTCTTCACCTCCCTGTATATATTTCCTCACCCATGAAGTCAGTCTAAAGGCCGCTGCCCTTCAGAATTGTCAGGTGAATTAGCTGTGCAAGCCCATAATGCTCAGGTACCAGTGGTTATTAAGGACATGAGGGACGTTTATTAGATGTTTTCTGTCTTACCTGTGGTCCCAGGCTGGCTATGTATCCTGAATAATCGCATTATGTTCTTGCAACTTAATAGGGTGTTATCGCCCCCATTTTAGAGATTAGGTATTTGAAGCTGGCAATGGAAACTAATTTGGTCAAGGCCACAGGACCAGACATTAGCAGAAAAAGTGTGAAAAGAATGTCATTAAAGCTTTTACATAGCACTAATCTCTGCTGCCCAGTCTGGGAAGTAGACAGAAAATTACGAGATCCTCTGTGCCTATTTTAAATCTCTCTCCTGGGAAATAAAATGCTTGGAATAACTGAGTAAAGCAGTATACCTAAAAGGAAATACAGAGGAGAAAGACAGTTTAAGTAAAATATAGTTGTCACTTGGGAACTTTCTTCCCAGGCCCTGTGTTTTTGCCATATCAAAAGTATACGTGCATAAAGCCAGAATAAGAGCCCAAGGAACCCAAGACCTAGAGGAAGAAACAAGATATACACCCCCAATTGACCTTTTAGGATGACCACAGTATCTATTCAACTCTGGACTTTGCTTTATGGCTTTGCATGACATGGATACAAAAATGTCTTTTTGAGTGTGTCTAAATTAGCAGATTTAATTTGAAAGAAGGATGATCTAAAATGTATTCAGGCTAACCCATTATTTCAGAAGTAGGGTGAGGTCCCCTGAAAAATGAGTCTTCAAATCCACAAATGAAAATGTAACTTTGGGGGCCTCACTAAAATATCAGCAATGCCATGTATAAGATAAACATGTTTCGGTGATGTATTTAGGCACACACTTATAAACACATACGCATATTTGCACATACAATATGGCATACATGTATGTGTATACATACACGTCTATTTGGGAAGAAAGAGTGACAATTGGACCAACCTTAGGAATAACTTTGACAATATCATACATTTTGACCTAAAATTTCCTAGGAATTCATCATACAAATATATACATATGCTAAAAGAGATATTTATATGATATTACATGGGGCTTATTATAAAGAATCCATAAGACAACCTAACTATAAATAGAATGATAAAACAATATGACAATTATACAATGTAGCTGATATTTTTACAAGTGAGATAAAGGTTGCCTTTATGAGCTGTCATGGAAATATTTCCAACATTAAGTGGCTGATATGCACGTCTTTAAGAGAGTTATTGCATGTATGTACTTAGATTCATAAGTATGTTAAAAAAAATTATGAAATGAGTTAAAAGGAAACTGGCAAGAATTTGTTCCCAAGTAAAGAACTGATAGTAAGAAAAATAAGCCTTTCTCTCAACCTCAATGTAAAAAATAATTAGTTTAGACATCATGCACCACATACATCTACACTAGGGACTTAATCACATTGGACTTTCCAACTACTGTATCTTTTTGTTGTAAGTATAATAAGATGAGAAGTGCATTTTTGCTCAGGGAAGACTTTTCTATGGCCAATGTGCCATAGAAAATCATCACTTCAGAATAGGGAATTTCATCATTAGTGGTTTAAAGAGATCAAAGCCTTGCTAAAAGTTTTATGACCATACCTATGCATCATTACTGCATTGAAAACTTGTTCTAGATCCTGATTGAAGCTTAAAAGTGTCTCCTAAGCAAAAACTTTTAATAAGTAGCTATATAATTGTGATTTTATTCCAAACAAGTCTTGTTGCAATAGCTTTAGATTTTTTTCATCCCATGGAAGCCTTAGAATAAGATGCTAATGTGTGGGGTTTAGATCCAGAGTTAATTACATTCATGTAGTATAATGAACTTGTATCTTCGTGTATTTGACTGGCTTTGTCAATCCAATTCTTAGTTAACTGTGTGTTCTTATGAAACAGAGCAAGATCCACTAAATTTCCAGAAGCTCAAATTTACATATGCTCATTTAGTAGTAATTAGGTGAATTGATTAGTTCAGTTATTTTTTTCACCAGAAATTATTTGGGAAGTCAAGTCACCAAGAATGGTCATTGTTATTTTGCATGTAAGAGTGTTCTCTTAATCTTTTTGGTCCTATTTATGTTGTGATACTCTTCAATTAAATGTATTAAGACTATAAATACATCAAACTATTTAAAAATAGCCTGTTAATTGTTAGGTTTGAAAAATCTCATGAAATCTATCTATCAACTATCACTTTTTTTTGACATTTGATCATATGAGTATTTCCATTTATATACAAGTCTTACAATTCAGATGAGAAATAAAGCTTTGTATGCTAAGTTTGTTATGTTATTTCTTTTAAACAGATGGCCGAGTGAAAATGTGGGTTTATGGCGTTTCAGGTGGCGGTTTTCTTATCATGATTTTCCTAGTATTTACTTCCTACCTTATTTGGTAAGTACTGAATAGTATTACATTTTTCTCACTATTTTTGTAGATGGTATATTTTACTAAAGGAAAACTTAGGATCATTGGCCAGCATTATAGGGCCTTTGAGCCCTACTGTAAGTAATTAAAAACAGAATTGTTGTTTTCATTTGAAGTACTGTTTATATATTTGATATTCAAATACTTTTACAAGGTATATCACACAAATTGTCCATTTTGATATTTTGACTTAGATAGTAGCTTTCAGCTTTGACTGTATTTTGGCAGCCTTCTTGCACATCTCAGTGAATGATTCTTGAATGTGGCCAGGAGCTCTGGATGTTGGGGGTAATTCTAATATGCAGCTAGGACAGGAGAGGTCTGCTGTGCCATGTCCATCACCTCTGGGGCGGGGATCAAACTCATGCTGAATTGGCTTTAGCTTCTTAGTGCTGTGCTTTAACCCGCTGTACCACCAGGGAGGGCCCTAGGAAAGAAAATTTAACTGTCAATTTCAGGAACCCCGTTTTCATAAAAGACAGGTTCTTGAAATTTTATTATTTTCAGAAAAGGATAGGTTGATTGTACAGAATGTTTTAGTTGATGAGCCACTCTTGAAACCAGATAGAAGTAGTAAATATATTTGAAAGTCTCCAAGTGTGTGTGTGCTGAGAATATTTTATTAGCTTCCTAAGCAGAATTTTCAAAAGATTATTTTCATGAGATCAAAGTGTTACTTTTCTCTCCAAATCAAGATATTCATATTCATCATCTGCCTCAGACTATTTCCTTCATAATTTTACTCAGGTTTTAATCTTGACTCATAGCTACCTTTTGTATATTTTGCCTCAAGTTCTATTTTCAGGACTACACAGGTTTTTTAATTCATGTTTTTGATCAGTGAAAGTTTAGTGAGAAAATAAAATGGTTTGAATTCTTTCTGCCACCTGTAGTGATAGAAAATGAATCACTAGAAATTGGATTCTTATCCAACTAATGTTTCTACAGTGTTGTAGCAAAAACTAACACCTTTAGTTATTGTGCACCCTATAATCAAATGATTTGATAAATTTAAATATTTATCTAGATCCTGTCTTAACAAATGTGAAGTTGAATTAGAGGTTCAAAAGCATTCAACCCCCAGAAAGGACTGAAAAAAAGTGGGAAGTTCTTAAACTGCAACTAAGGAAATGAAGGTTTGACAGCTGAGAAGCTGCAGCCAAGCAATGGCCCAATATATTGTAATTCCACTTCCAGCTAATCTGTCTATTAGCTTGTAAAAGCTTGGATATGTTCTAGCTGTTAAGTCACATCCCCAGTTATGATTCCCTCTTAAGTTAAATATCTAAGAGACCTAAAATTATCATTTAGTACTATCCATAAAATCTGCCTTCATACACTTCTCTATTCCTTTCCAACATCAAAAAGTATTCACTCTAATCTATTTCCTTACCAATAAATATTTATCGATGTGCCTTCTTAGGACTTTAGGCTCTAGGAATTACATACATTACTTATTTCTAGTGATAGAATTTCCTAAAGGATTCTTAATATAAAAGATCAATGAAATTTTCCCACTTCAATATCAAAATCACATAAATATTTATACCCATAATTTCTCATGTATTTCCCATTCTAATGTTTGGTTTTAATGCCTTCCACTGGGAGCAGCACAGTAGTTACATGTTGGGATTTATTACAAATGTCTCTTTCCTGCTGTCCATCCTGGTCACCCTCAAACTTAGGAGACCAGCACTCTCTAAAAGATACTTTCAAATTCACCTACTAATTCCCTAGAGAATCACATGTAGTACACAGGCCCAAAATCACTGAGAGGATTTCTCACTCAAGAAGTAAAAGCACTGCCTTCCTTAATAAGTATATTTGATTTGGATAAAACAGTACTTTTTCTGTTCTAATATTTAATCAACATACTTGGTCATCATTCCCATCAATAATCCAATGTTACATATTTCATAAAATGCAGACCTGTACAAAGTTCACATCCACTGTTTAGTTCAATAATTACTCTCACCCTCCTTTCCTCATATTCAGTCTTTCAATAAGTACTTCTTTGAATCTAATTTCATCATTAGCTATTGGCATTTTACCAGTTCCTTCTAAAAACTCCAATGCCTACATTTTCCTGGCCATACAGTGTGGAATTGACTATTCTGGTATTAGCATGTGTACATATCATCCTCCTTTACCAAACCCCAAGAACTCGGAGAAAATGAAATGTGTAATAATTAGGTATTATTGATAGGGATGAATAAGTGACTGGATAAATAATAATCAGGATTCTTCAAACCTTTACATAGGTTAATTTAGTAGGGCTCTTATTCTCATTTTGATAGTAAAGTGTCTATGTAAAAGTTAAATAGCTTATCCAAGGTCAACTTGGTAACATCAACTTCAGTTTTGCCTAAATTCAGTATGTTTTCTTTGCAGTGGTCTTTATCTCCTCTCTTCCCCTTGACTAGCTCCACAAAACCCTTTAGATTCCAAAAAGTACCTATACCTTTCACATTTTTAGACTCATCGTTTCCCAAGTAAAATAAGCTATAAATCTGGAACAAACCAACTGATATCAAAACACATACCATTTACTGTTACATATGAGCTCCCTATAGAATCCAAATAGATATTTTCACAACATCTACATCTACGTCTATTAAATAGCTTACAGAAGTGCTAGAGGATGACAGTTTTTTAGAGATTTTATGTTTTCTCTCCAAAATAAAAGGCTTAGGACAAAGAGAACTGTCATAATATGTCAGATCTTAGGTGCATACTTTAGATGAAAGCAATTTATAATAAATTTTGGAAGCACTTTTGAGAAAATACAGAAAAATTGTCTTCTCAAGGACCACTTTGTTCAGATACAACCCCTGGTCCATCTGCCATTAGTGTTCAGAGTTTTAATTATATTACTGATGCCCCAGTTCCCTTGACAACAAACATCCATGAGACTATTTAGTGGGCAGGATGATTGGATCAGCTGATAGTTAATCTAGACAGAGCACCCGGAAGTTACTATGATAATTATTCATTCTGCCTAAGTCAGAGAGTGACGTCCCAGCCCAGTGAGGATGAGGCCTCACAAGTACCTGTGTAAACAAGATATCTTCTTGCTTTCATCAAACTATTTAATCTCTACTGTCCTGGGTATTGGTCCTCATGGCTTGATTTCAAGGCTTTGAGTGGTGCCAGCAGCTTGCCTCAGCTTAGAATGAGCTCCCTTTTCTGGCTTTATCCTTTGCTAAAATGCAGATGACTAGAAGAGGTCACGGTAAGTTGTGTCAGTCAGTGATCTCTGAGAGCCAGGGACTATACCATGGTTTATTCCTGTGCTAACTCTGTAAGTGATGGTAGCTGTCAAGGGTGTCCCATTATGCAGAGTTATGAGGGAGCTTCTTGCCTCTACAGGAAGGAATAGTGTGATGGATTGAAGATGGCCATTGCGTGTACAAAATGATGTAGTGGTGGCCACACCACCAGGCGTTGTCAGTCTGGGTTTAGTATTACACCTTTGCTGATAGGAGTCAGGGAAATGATTTATAAAATTACTTAATTTCTAAAAGAAGACCTAAGAGATAAAGTGAGTTGGGGTCTCTAACAGCAATCCTTGTTCCTTGCTGTTGGCTTTACAGAGGGCAGACCTGCCACTCAGCACCTCTTCTTGGGGTTCTTTTTAAGGAATCAAAAAGCTTTATCAAGTCATAACTACCTAGCAAAATGTAGAACATTTAAGCTCTATAGAAGTTATGAAATCTCACAATACATAGTTGTGATTTTACTATCTGTCAATTGAGAGGTTAAAGATTTATAGTAAAATGTTCCTCGCCACATTCCAGAATTCATAACAATACCTCTGTAAAAATTTAAAGAGAATTTTTCAGGCCAAGCTCACAGAGGCTGATCAATTTTAAATGTCTCTCAGGCAAATTTAATAGTGTTGTTGCTTTATAATGAATGACCCAACCATCTCATTTCCCTTCTTAGCTCTCCTCTTTCTCATGGCAAATATGATTTAAGACTGAATTGTCCAAAATTGTGTAAGTTTCTATATTTCTCCCATTTCTTTTACTTTCCCCTCATGGGAGGGAAAAGATTCATATCATTTCAAATGAACTTCCTTATATATTGACATAGGATCAGTTTGTTTAGAACAATATTTCAAACTGGGTCCATTCGCTGAGAACAGCCTGGGCCCAGCAGTCAGTGTAACTAGAGCCACTGTGTGTGTGTAGATAGATAGAAGACAGATCATTCAATGTCACTCCATTAAATTCTTCAGATCAGCTTGTTTAGAACCTTATTCAAGCTGGGTCCATTGTCTAAGCTACAGCCGAACACAGCAGTGTAACTGGAACCACTATGTGTGTGTATATATTTAGATAAACAGAAAAAGAAAGGGGAGAGAAAAGAGAGAGGCACTGGAGAGGTGGGAGAGAGAGCAGAGAGAGAAAGAGATGTTACAGAAGGAGAGAAATGACCGAGAGAGAGGCGAGACAGACTGGAAAAACCTGAGACAACATGAGGGAGACAGGACAGATAGATAAGGAGATGGGGGGGGAAAGACTGGAGAATGGGAGAGGGAGAAACTGGAAAGATGGCAGAGAGAGAGACTCTAGAGATGGGAGAGAGATAGCAGATGGGAATGAGAGGGAAGAGATGGGGCAGATAGAGAGTGGAGAGACATGGGGTATGAGATAGATTAGAGGGAGAGAGAGAGACAGGGCAGACCAGAGAGATCAAAGAGATGGGAGAGACAGAGACTGGACAGATGGGGGGAGAGATGGGAGGTTGAGAGAGAGGGAGGGATAGAGACCAGAGAGAAAGATTGTAGAGTTTGGAGAGATGGGAGAGACTGGACAGAAGAGATGGAAAAGAAAGTGCGAGGGAGGGAGCAACAAGGGAGATGGGGGAGAGAGATACTGGATAGATGAGAGAGAGACTGGTGTGCTGAGATAGAAGGGAGAGCCAAGAGAGTTGGAAGAGACAGGAAAAGAGACTGGATAGAGATGAGGGAGACCTGGGAGAGATTAGAGAGGGGAGGAACAGGAGAGAGAAACTGGAAAGATGACAGATGCAAGAGATAGGGCTATGGGGGGGAGAGAGAGACAGGAGAATGAGAAAAAGAGAGATGGGTGAGAGTGGAGAGATGGGGAAGTTGGAGACTGGAGCAAGAGAGAGCAACAGAAAAAGACAGGAGAGAAACAGACAGGAGTGAGAGAGACTAAAGCAAGACTGAGCCACACGTGAGGGAGAGGTGAGAAGTGAGAAGACAAAGAGACAGAAACAGGTGAGGAGATAGGAGGAGAGAGTAAGACAGCAAAAAGAATAGAGAGGTAGATGAAAAGAGAGAGACTGGAGAGTGATGTAGCGAGTGCTAGAGAAAAAAATGGAGAGACAGAAGAAAGAAAGGAGTATGATGGAGAAAGACACAAGGAGAGCACACAGAAAAAGATGGCAAGAGAGGCAAGAGACATAGGAGATGGAGAGAGATGTGATATGGAAAGAGACAGAAAAGGATGATGGAGAGATGGAGAAAAAAACAGGAGACAGATGAAGAGAAACAGAAAAAGACAGAGAGATGGAGGGAAGGGCTGGGATGAGATGGACAGATAGGAGAGATAGAGAATGATGCAGAGAGTGACAGGAGAGAGATGGAAAGACAAAAGTGCAATAGAGAGAGACAGAGAGAGGGGGTAGATGGAGACAGTACAGATTGGAGACGATGGAGAGAGATGAAGACAGACAAACACCAGAGAAATGGAAGGAGAAACAGGAGACAGATGCAGAGAGAGACAGGAGAGATGGAGAGAGTGGCCAAAATGAGATGGAGGGATAGAGAGAGATAGCACAGAGATTGAGAATGAGACAGGAGGTGGAGAGAGATGGAGAGACAGAGATATGGACAGACATAGGAGAGGTGGAGAGAGAGAGAAATGATGGAGAGAAAGGAGAGCAATGGAGCAACAGAGGAGAGATGGAGAAAGACAGGAGGGAGAGGAGTGAGATGGAGAGATAGAGACACAGAGATGAGAGCGATCGAAAGAGAGACAGGAGATAGAGGAGATATGGAGAGAGTGACAGGAGATGAAAAACAGTGATGGATAAAAAGGAGAGATTGGAAAGAGACGCTGAGGGAGATGGAGGAAAGACAGGAGAGACTGCAGAGACACAGAGCAGCAGGTGAGAGAGATGGAGGGGGAGATAAGAGGCAGGAATGACATGGAAAGACAGAGGAGTGAAATGGAGAGAGTGGCAGAAAAAGATGGAGGGAGAGATGGGTAGAGACAGAGATACACAGAGATGGAGTTGGAGTGAGATGAAAAGAGGCAGGAGAGACAGACATCGGGAGACAGCAGAGAGATGGAGAGAGAGACAGGTAATGGAGACAGGACATATAGGAGCGATGGAGAGAGATGCAGAGAGACAGAAAAGATGGCTCTCGTGAGAGAGATAGGGAGATTGGAGAGACACAGAGAGATAGATACCAGAAAGATGCAGGAGAGAGACATGGAGAACGACAGGAGAGATGGAGGGATTGGAGAGAGATGGAGAGAGAGATAGGTGGTGGAGATACAGAAAGAGGTGGAGAGAGAAACTGGAGAGACAGACAGCAAGAGACACACAAAGACGGGGAGAGTCGGAGAGAGAGACACACACAGAGATAGTAGAGAGATGCAGAGAGTGACAGGAGATAGAGACAGGAGAGAAACAGTTTACAGAGATAAATAGTGAGATATAGGCAAGAGATGAGGAGAGTGGTAGGGAGACAGGAGAGTTTGGAAAGTGGCACAAAAAGATGGGAGAAAGGCAGGAGTGTTTACAGAGATAGTAAGAGACATGGCGAGGACAGGAGAAACAGACATGGAATGAGGAGAAAGAAGAGACATTGGAGAGATAGGAAGTGGAGCAAGATGCAGAGAGACTGGAGAGAGAGACAGGCTGAGTTGAGGGAGGAGAGAAAAAGGAGTGAGAGGAGAGAGGGATAGACTGAGTAGGGGTGAGATACAGGTGAATGAGAGAAAAAGAGATAGGAGAAAGAGGAGAGATGTAGAGAGTTGTGAGAGTTGAGTCAGGAGATAGGCACAGAGACCAGACACAGAGAGAGAGAAGCTGAGAGAGGAGACAGATATACCAAAGAGGGAGATATGAGAGAGACAGGCCAACTTGAGAGAGAGATACAGGAAAGAGACACATGGGGGGAAAGAAGGGAGAGATGGAATGAGAGAGACAGGAGAAAGACAGTAGAAAGCGAGAGAGAGAGATGGGAGGAAAGAAAGACAGGAGAGAGTGAGATACAGAGACAAGAGAGAAATATAGGAAGGGGGATAGAAGACAGATTTAGGTAGAGGGAGAGAGGAGAGGGGTAGAGGTGAGAGGATGATACAGTAGAGGGTGTCAGAGATGGAGAAAATGGGTAGAGAGAGACAGACATGAGAAAGAGATGGAGGGAGAGACTGGAGCTGGGGAGAGAGAGGAAAGGGAAAGAGTGAGAGGCAGGAGTTTAGAGAGACAGGGTAGTGAGAGAGAGAAAGAAAGACACAGGATGAGAGGGAGTAAAGAGATAGAATAGAGAGACAGGATCAAGAGAGGGACAGGAGAGATACAGCTGAGGGTGAGAGACACAGATATGGGGAGAGAGG
Organism: Condylura cristata; assembly: GCF_000260355.1. Taxonomy (NCBI): domain Eukaryota; kingdom Metazoa; phylum Chordata; class Mammalia; order Eulipotyphla; family Talpidae; genus Condylura; species Condylura cristata. Next base: position 71,619,704 of record NW_004567103.1, on the reverse strand, counting down.
GAGAAAGACATGAGAGAGAGACATGAGCAAGAGACAGATTGTGGGGAGAGAGAGATACAGGAGTCACAAGAGTGAGAATAAGAGAGAGAGAGAGACAGGGGAGAGTGTCATGAGAGTGAGATAGACAGGAGAAAGACAGCTAGAGAGAGGAGACAGACAGGTGGAGACAGGAGAGGGAGAGAAAAACAGACAGGACAGAGGAAGAGAGAGAGGTTGAAATAGACAGGAGAGTTAGAAGTGAGAGACAGACCGGAGAGAGATGGGGAGAGAGAGGGAAAAAAGATGGGAGGAAGGGGGGCAGTGAGGGAGTGATAAGCAAGAGAGAAAGAGGAAAGGGAGGTTGAGGTAAACAGGAGACTGAGAAGTGAGAACGACAGAGGAGAGAGAGGTGTTGAGAGAAAGACAGACCCATAGGGATTAAAAAGACAGGAGTGAGGGAGAGATAGGGAATGGACAGAGAGCGACTGAGATAGCAGATGAAAGAAACAGGAGAGGGACAGAGAGAGAATGACAGATGAAAAAAGACAGGAGAGAGAGGTGAAGGAGAAGAGGAAAGGAGAGGAGAGAGAGAGGGACCATACAATGTCACTTACTTTAAATTCTGCAGATCAGCTTGTTTAGAACCTATTTCAAGCTGGGTCCATTCTTGGAGCTACAGCTGGGCCCCAGCAGTCTAACTGGAGCCACTGTCTAAAACTATTTCTAGATGTACATGGAGAGAGAGTCTCAGTTAACACAGATGAAGTTCAACTAAGAAGTGGGAAGAATTCAAAGCCAAGGGCTCGCTGCAGTGTCTGCGGGTCCTCTGCCTCGGTGGGAGGCTGGGGAACCCCAGCCTGTGCTAGCATTGAGCACCCAGGACGTGCAGGATTGTGGGGTTGGGAGATTGATGGGGTCTGGACTTTCTTTTTTAACAAGTATTTGTGATTCCTTTCTAGCTTCTCTAATTTATAATGAACATCAAATTTAAACAATAGGTTTATTACCCAGGAATTATAACCTAAACATTTCATAGCTGGAGATTCCACTAGACACTTAAACAGTTTTTTCATATAATAAAATTCTCAAAACATAACATTCTTCATTTTAACCATTAAGTGCAAGCAACCAGAAACAAAAGACCACATGGAGTGTGATTCCTTTTATCTGAAATACACATATTAGGTAAATCATTGCCGGAGGGGGTGGCGGAGGGCTTCAGCAGGGAATGTAAAACTGCTTACTGCTGACAGAACTTCCTTTGGATTGATGAAAATATACTGAAACTGGAGTGAGATGATGGGTATATGTAAATATTGACCACATGACACCGAATCATACACATCAAAATGCTTTTAAATTCAGAGTTTAAAAGTCAAGTCATTCGAGTCGACAACAGTTTTGTTTACCTTGTGCCAGTGAACGGCCTGTCTCTGGGGAGAACACACTGGGTCCGCAGGGGACCTACTGGGCCTGGATCTGCCACTCAGTGGTTCCAGGTAGGTCAGGGAAGCTCGTCTCTAAGCAGCAATGATCCTTCCTCCTTCTCAGGCTGCCCTGTGGTTTACTGACTTGGGTTTTGTACCATGGTCCATGCAGGATTGGCCACGTGTGTGCATCTGACAAGTAACAGGTGTTTCTGTGAAATTAGTCCAGGAAGCTGCGACCACGGAGACAGGCCCTGGCCAGTGAGATTACAAACTGGACTCTGAGGGTAGAAGTAGGGAAAGAGTGTGTGGGGGGAGGGTAAAATTCAAGCACTCAACATGTATTGAGAGTCACTCCATGTAAAGAATAAAAGAATAAAAGAATAAAAAAGGAGACATTTTGCCCCAGATCAGGGCACCACATCGGCTTGTCTATGTCACCCCCACTGTTTCACCATCCCTGTCTGTGAGCCTCTGTCCTGCCCCTCCCCTGTATTTCTGCCCTGCTCCCATTTCACCGTGATCCCACTTCTTTCTCCCTCTCTTTCTGTCTCATTTCTTCTGTCACCATCCTCCTCTCTCTATTCCTTTCTCTCTTCATCACTGTTCTGTGTCTCTATCTCTCTCTCCATTGATGGCCTGCTCTTCTGTCCCTGTCTCTCTCCATCCCGCCTTATCTGTTTCTGTGCCTCACTGTCCTTCCCTGTCTTTCTTGTCTCTCTCTGCCCCCATCTGTGTCGTCTCCATCTTTGTCTCTTGATGTTCCTCTGTGTACCTCTCTTTCCCTGTCTCCCTGTGACTACCTCTATCCCTTTCTGTGTGTGTCCCTGTCTTTTTCTCTTTCCCCTCTGTCCCTGCATCTCTCCATTCCTCAGTGTCTTTCTCCCTTCCTCTCTGTGTCTCTGTTTCCCTCTCTACTTACCCATCTGTTCCCATTTTTCTTTGTCTCTTCTGTCTTTCTTCCTCTATTCTGTCCCTGGCCTGTCTATGTTCCTCCTTCGTCCTCTGTCTCCCACCCCTCGCTCTGTCTGATGATGAGTATTAGTTATCCCTGACCTGGCAAAGTATAGATATTAGATAAACCAGGTGATAAAAAGTTTGTATGGTACAAAAATTAGTGAAATTTTCCTAGCAGACTGTGGTAACTTGACCCCTAAATGTCAGATTTTAGGCCAAAGCATATTTTATTTAAAATCAAGACCAGCAAAAGTCACTAGAGCTTAGTATCTCTATTGCTAATGTTAAATAGCTGTAATATGGAAGACACAGTATCTCAGGAATTAGTGAAAAGCAGGTGCTCACATACTTCCTACAAATATAGCCTTATACCGTGGTAATTGTTCAAGTAAGTCATTTTGGAAAAATGATGCTTCTCCTTAAAGTAAGTTTAGCATACACATTAAAAAAAAAGAAGAACCAAATCCAGATATACCTCCCCAAAGTCACTAAATAGAAGAGCCTGGATGCTAAGCAGGTCTAACACAGAGACCCAGCCTTTTAACCTCTTCAGTGCATTCCCTTATATACATACCATTAATCTGACACAAGGTACAAACAACTGTTGTCCATACATATCAATTTTATAATCTGACTTCAAAAACAGTTTGTCATTTAACTGCTTGGATTTCTAGGTTTCACAATTGTCTTTGGCAGATAAAATAGCTCTGTCAACATTATCTGAGGAATTCTTTTTCTTTTGCAGCAAGAAGCCAAAACCACATCAAAGCACACCTCCCCAACAAAAGCCTCTGACCTTAGCCTACGATGGAGACTTAGACATGTAACCTGAAAAGAAATCCAAATGTAGACATCAACTGCCTTAACCGCTTCTCTTTTGTAGCTCTCAGACTTCTCAGTTTTTTGAGGAATCTCACAATGTGACATGTTGGGCAGAATACAAATATTGCAAAAGTAATATTGCCTCAACTTCATTTGGACATGGAGTCAAAGATTAGTAGATCTGCCATTTTGCTTTCAAATTGTTTGTGGGTGTGAGTTTAAGTTTTTAGATTTTCCCAAAGGATCTGAAACCCTTCTCTTCCTGTTTGGAAACAAGAAGAAAACATGATGGAATTCCCACAGACTTGAGGAAACTCTTCAGCAGCATGATGACAATCCAGAGGAAAGTCGAACCAAGGCATTTACTGTCAATGATGAGTCTGACACTGCATTGTTACGCACTATATTAGTGCAAGTCTATCCCTCCCATACTTCAACACTGAGTTTTCTAGAGTTTACATTAGTTCAAAGACTTTCAAATTGGATTGCCTATTTTCATGAACACAGAGAGGATAGGTAACCATTTCAGAAATTCTCTGAGTTTTTACCTTTAAAGATTGTATTTTGTTTTGTAGTCTGGGATGATGGCACTTCACAGGTTGCATCTATTGAAAATGAAATGGAGTGTGTGTAACTGACTAGATGAAAGCTACATGGTTTCTGAATGGAATGTGTATGGAATGTAAGAATGTACAAATGAAATAGGTGGTTATGTTGAATGAGGTAGATTATTTGGTTACTGAAACTGTATTTTAACACATACTTAAGTCATGTAGATATAGCATTAACCACATACAGTTGTGATTCAGTTTAATGATGACAAACTCTGCTTTTGTAATTTCAATTTTCTTATCTGGATATTTATAAATTCTTTTTTTGAAGTTATTATCTGACCTCATTTAATATGCATCAAACACCGATCCTGTTTGTAGCAAGTCTTGCTTTTATAAGGTTTCAATATCTGAGTCAACACATTAAAACGTTGAAACCATTTTATGAAGATAATTGTTTATAACTGTAGATGTTGAAAGTAAGAAGGTGCCATCTTGTGGTGACTTGTATTTATAACAAATAAAGTGCTCAAGAGATTGAGATACTGGCCATTCTACGTTTATTTACTTCTGAAGTGCCCTATGCTTTGACATAAAGTTTTCATAAAACTTCCTTGCCTTGCTGTTTGGAGGTTGGTTGCTGAAATCATTGACAGTGTTGAAAATTTGAGGTAAGTTTTTTTTTTTCCTATTATACACACTGTGAAAGAGAATCAACCCCAATTATATGGAATAATACATTTAAGGAATATGTAAAGCTCATTTAATACATAGACTTTGTAAGCATTTCAATATGTAATAACCTAGGGATGGTAAAAATGTTGATACAATGATTGCAATGAATAATAGAACAACTCTAGTAGCTATTTCTTCAGTCTCAGTATTAATAGAAAAAATAGTAGCTACTATTTTTTTCTTTTAAAACCATAGTGCCATTGGATAAAATTATAGTCATGCCTTTATTCTTTATTGCCTGTTTGGTCCTGTGTACATATTATAAATTCTCTCCACTTTTGTGGTAGGTAGACTTACCATAACTTCTCTACTGCATGCATTTTCACCACATAACTAATTTGTCCTAAGACAATTTTATTGAAGAATATTAGGTGGGTGTGACAGATGTGATCAAGTAAACAGCTATAGAGAAACGTCCCCTTAAAGTACAACCAGAAGTCATCTATAATTCTTCACACACACTTTCTAAGGGGAGCGGGATTCAGAGGTGCTACTATATAGCTGGGCCTGCACCTGTTGGGGGAAAAACATGGTGGACCCACCCACACCAGGACTCTAGCAACTACACAGTAGATGTGAATATGAGCAGTACCTGCTGGTGTTGGGCCCAGACCTTGAGTTCCTGTGCGTGTCACAGGAGCAGCATTCTGGCCAACCCTCCAGAATCTCAGAACTAAACCTTGACAGATTGAAAAGAGCTATCTATGGCTACTGCTAGATTCAGGAAACAAGAGGACCACTTTGTGTTCAGTTTAGGAAGTGTCTGTTCACAAAGGAAGAGTGACAGCATGGGACTTTATGGAGATTTCGGTCTACTTTGGCCTTCTCTCAACCTAGAGGGTTTTGAGCGGAAAGGGTTATCACACTTTCTCTCTGCCCAGGCTCTATAAAACAGGATTCCAAAGCTAAAACCATAACATTAATTACTGGAAAATCAAAGGAACACATGCATATATTCAAGAAATTCAAGAGTTATAGCAGAATGATAATGCTTAAGAAATCAAACTTAAAGACAGAATTGAGAGGCAGGATCTTCTAGACAGTGAATTCAAAATGGCAATTAAAGAAAACTAACAAAATTTATAAAATTTATTCTGATTCTGAATGAAACAGCAATGGTTTAAGTAAGTAGGAGCAGAATGAGCTACACAAATTTTTCCAAGTAGGTTGGGTATGAATAATATAATGAATTAAATGAGGTTGCTACGGAAAGCATAACAAGCAGGCTTGATAGTGCAGGGGAAAGTGAGTGAAATGTAAGTAGAAATATAATAATGACTCATGAAAAGAGAAAATTAAGATTTCATAACATGAAGAAAATCTATGATAATGAAGTTCAGCACAAGTAATGTTGAAAGAATTTAACATCAGAATACAATATTCAAGGTTTTATGTATAAGACTGTAAATAGGCAAACTCATAAGCATAAACAGGAGTACTATGAGATAAGAGAAAGCATGAAAGGGGAGAAAGAAAAGAACAGAATCTGTACAAGCTAAAGATAATAAGTCAATATTAACACACTGAGAAATAAAACAATACCTACAGGTGAAGGTGGATACAACCCCCATGGTAACTTCTAAACAAAAATACAGAAAAGGTCAAATAGCAGGAAGATGAAGGAACAGAATAAACATGAAAACACCCAAATAAAATAGATGAAGAAAGAAACAAATGCAAAGAATATAAAATGGCAGTAATAAATCCTGTATATATCAATAATCACCCTAAAAATACATGGACTGAATTCAGTAATGAAAGGTACAAAGATGCTTGATCAGGTAAAAAACAGGACTGTACTATAATTTGTTTATAATAAGCCTACCACAGTTCTAAAGATAAACTCAGTGAAACAAATAGCAAACTAATACTAGAAACAGAAAAGAACAATACTCATGTCTGGTAAATTAGACTTTAAGCATAAAAACACTATAGTGGTGAAGGCAGTCAATCACATAAGAAGATATAACTATCGTGAACATGTGTGTACCTAACACATAAAACAATTATTGACAGACTGAAAGGGGGACATTGAGTGAAATACCTTAAACAACCCACTTACATCAAATGGAGACTACATCATAAAGATCAAGGAACTAATGACCTTCCATGATAGAGCAGAATAAACAAATTTGGTAAACAGTTCTTTGTTGAACACATAGAACCAATCATCCTAAAAGGAATCAGTATTCTTACCAAGTACATGCAGGAAGTCCTCAAGGACAGGTAATAGATTGGGGCATAAACAAGCCTCCATAAGCATATTAGATCGGGACAGTCCATGCACATTAGAACAGAATAGAGGTTAGCTTACATTTCTACCCTAAAAAGAAAAAAAAAATTCCTATAACAAATATTTGCTCAAAGGGAGATTTAGAAATTCTTTGTCAGAGCCCAGGACTTTCCCACAGGGACTGCATTGGTGGTCAGAGTCTTGTGGCAGGGGAAGGCAGGAAAAGACTGAGGGAAAGATGGCAGGACAAGTAGATACCTGAGCTGACAGAACAGGCTGGCCGTCAGCTATCCATGCACCATGCAGCACTGTGCATCTCTCTGAAATTAGTTTTCAGAAGTGAACTGCAGTCATGCGCAGCTGTGGATCAGAGCTGGGACACTGGGAATTCTGTGTCCTGTCTGGGCACATCTGCCGTCTGAACTCTCTCCAGAAAGTAGGAAATCAGAGTCACCAGAAAAGACAGGCCAGACTGGACCATGGAGGCTCCACAGCAGAGAAAAGGATTGGATAGAACAATCTCCAATCCCTTGGAAATTACCAAATGAATACACAGGGCTTGTAAGCAGGTCCCCTTATCGGCAGGAAAGCAGTGGTGGGGGCAGCAGTAGTGGTTTTGTCTATGTTTACAACTGAGCAACCAGGCACACACAATTTGAGGCCACCCTCTGCCTGCCAGACTCATTGAGTCCCAGAGCATGAGTCTGCTGGGCCCAGGCCAGCCTTCGCACCAGAACACTAATTTTACAGCACAATCCATAGCACAAAGACGAGGTGGGATGTTAGGACAACTGAAGCACTGACCAGATGGCAGGGCAGAGGTGGGAGACCAGAAGAGAGACCTCACCCAACAAAACAGATTAACTATTTAAACTCCAGATGCCCCTCCTCCCCTCACCTCATGCCTAGGTGAAGGAAGGAAGGAAGGAAGGAAGGAAGGAAGGAAGGAAGGAAGGAAGGAAGGAAGGAAGGAAG